>NC_090931.1:1326761437-1327078937 GCF_040938575.1 Ambystoma mexicanum
CCACAGTAACACGAGGTCTGTTGTGAAAAATACAGAAGAAAAGTTTAGAGCATGCTCTGTCAAAAACAAATGTATGTATTTCTTTATTAATTGTAGCAAACACCATCAAAATTAAGGTGGGTTTTAAAAAAGGCACGGTATTGTGAGATTAGATTGGGCCATTTCAGCTAATAAGACCACGAAACATAGCACTACCTTGTATCCATCAGTGGAAGTTCACTTTCAGATCAGAGACACACCGAAATGCATCATGGGTAAGCAGATTAGCTAAACATCAATGGGGGTAATTCATAGAATTCAGCGCACAAGTGGCGCACGCGGCTGGCGCACAGTGTGCGCGTGCGACAGTCTGCGCCAGCCGCGTGCGCCAAAATCCATTTCCGCGCACAGCGTATTCATGGATTTCAACATCCATTACCAGCCGTGGCGCAGAGTGGCGCAGCGACCCTGCAGCAGCACCAGTTACGCCCCCAACCCCTCCCCGTGTGCCATGCACAGCGCACAAATCCCGTACATGGCGCACAGGCCAGTGGACCAGCATACAGCCCCCCAAACACGAAAACGCCTGTAAAACTCCCCGCGCACCCCTCCGAATACACGTACACCCCTGCGCGGGGAGTTTCACACGCGATTGGCCCTGTGCGAGCGGGGTACGTGCATTACTGGGGTTCGCGGGGAGTTTCACACGCGATTGGGCCTGTGCGAGCGGGGAACGTGCATTACTGGGGTTCGCGGGGAGTCTGTCACGCGATTGGGCCTGTGCGAGCGGGGTACGTGTATTACTGGGGTTCGCTGGGAGTTTCACACGCGATTGGGCCTGTGCGAGCGGGTTACGTGTATTACAGGGGTTCGCGGGGAGTTTCACACGTGATTGGCCCTGTGCGAGCGGGGTACGTGTATTACTGGGGTCCGCGGGGAGTTTCACACACGATTGGCCCTGTGCGAGTGGGGTACGTGTATTACTGGAGTTCGCGGGGAGTTTCACACGTGATTGGCCCTGTGCGAGCGGGGTACGTGTATTACTGGGGTTCGGGGGAATTTCACACGCGATTGGGCCTGTGCAAGCGGGGTACATGTATTACTGGGGTTCGCGGGGAGTTTCACATGCGATGGGCCCTGTGCGAGCGGGGTAGTGTATTAATGCGGTTTGGGGGAATTTCACACGCGATTTCGCTGTCAGAGCGGGGTACGTGTATCCAGTGGGGTGTGCGGGGAGTCCCACATGTGAATTGGCAGTGTGGGTCCTCCCAGGTGTGCCCTCTACCCCCTCCACGACCCCTGCAGGCAGCCCACACCACAGGGGACTACCCTGCACCCCATGTCATGTTCCACACGCAGCACATCCACCATGGGCAGGCCCCCCAGCCAGCCCACATGTTACCTTGCATTAGTGATCACCAACTCATGTCCCCCAGCACCCCCACCCACCCAGCAGTGACGGGCACCTGCCAGCAGGCCCCGACTCATGTCCCCCAGGACCCCCACCCACCCAGCATTGACGGGCACCTGCCAGCAGGCCCCGACTCATGTCCCCCAGCACCCCCACCCACCCAGCAGTGATGGGCACCTGCCAGCAGGCCCCGACTCATGTCCCCCAGGAACCCCACCCACCCAGCATTGATGGGCACCTGCCAGCAGGCCCTGACTCATGTCCCCCAGGACCCCCACCCACCCAGCATTGACGGGCACCTGCCAGCAGGCCCCGACTCATGTCCCCCAGCACCCCCACCCACCAAGCAGTGACGGGCACCTGCCAGCAGGCCCAGACTCATGTCTCCCAGCACCCCCACCCACCCAGCAGTGACGGACACCTGCCAGCAGGCCCCGACACATGTCCCCCAGCACCCCCACCCACCCAGCAGTGACGGACACCTGCCAGCAGGCCCCGACTCATGTCTCCCAGCACCCCCACCCACCCAGCAGTGACGGGCACCTGCCAGCAGGCCCCGACTCATGTCCCCAGCACCCCCACCCACCTAGCTGTGACGGGCACCTGCCAGCAGGCCCCGACTCGTGTCCCCCACCACCCCCACCCAGCAGTGACGGGCACCTGCCAGCAGGCCCCGACTCATGTCCCCCAGCACCCCCACCCACCCAGCAGTGACGAGAACCTGCCAGCAGGCCCCGACTCATGTCCCCCAGGACCCCCACCTACCCAGCATTGACGGGCACCTGCCAGCAGGCCCCGACTCATGTCCCCCAGCACCCCCACCCACCCAGCATTGACGGGCACCTGCCAGCAGGCCCCGACTCATGTCCCCCAGCAACCCCACCCAGCAGTGACAGGCACCTGCCAGCAGGCCCCGACTCATGTCCCCCAGGACCCCCACCCACCCAGCATTGACGGGCACCTGCCAGCAGGCCCCGACTCATGTCCCCCAGCACCCCCACCCACCCAGCAGCGACGGGCACCTGCCAGCAGGCCCCGACTCATGTCCCCCAGGACCCCCACCCACCCAGCAGTGACAGGCACCTGCCAGCAGGCCCCGACTCATGTCCCCCAGGACCCCCACCCACCCAGCATTGACGGGCACCTGCCAGCAGGCCCCGACTCATGTCACCTAGCACCCCCACCCACCCAGCAGTGACGGGCACCTGCCAGCAGGCCCCGACTCATGTCCCCCAGGACCCCCACCCACCCAGCATTGATGGGCACCTGCCAGCAGGCCCCTGACTGATGTCCCCCAGCACCCTCACCCACCCAGCAGTGATGGGCACCTGCCAGCAGGCCCCGACTCATGTCCCCCAGGACCCCCACCCACCCAGCAGTGAGGCTCAGGCCCGGACTCATGTCCCCCCAACACGTCATCATGATCCACAATCATGTCCCTCATGGCCTCCCAAATCCCACTGCACGCCTCCCCTGTGCAAAGACCCAACCAAGTATCCCATCCACCCCACATTGAAATGCCCATTACATGTACAACCCAAATGGCAAGAATGTACATCAACACATGTCTGTCACAAACCCACAATGGGTGCTGGTGATTGTGAAAACCTACACCGTGACATGCATGAAACCAATGAGAGAATACCACTCATCAAAGTAATAAAACAAAATGTATTGTACAGAAAAATAATGAAATCCAATGAAAACATGAAAAAAATGTATCAAAAAAAGATGAAATGCAACATGTCCAAAACACAAACAGAAAATCATGAAGTCTGAATCCAAATCAATCGAAATGAAAATGTGTCCAAAGTCTCCGGCCAACAAATCAAATCCAAAGGAAACTGAAACAGTAAAATCCATTGATCCATGGTGAGAAAAATAATAATAGATAAATCCACTGTTCAACTATGTACAAAGAAGTAATCCAGGGTCAATGAGCCCAACAAATGAAATGAAACCTAGCCAAAAAACTACCTAATAAAGAACTATATACAAAAAGGCGGGGCATAGTCCAAGCGCCCCAAATGAATGAAAAAGATAAAGGAAACCTAAAACTACAAACTATATACAATGGCGGCGGGCTAGTTCAACGGCTCACTTCCCGATTTCCCGGGCCAGGGCATCATCGGCCTCCTGCTCGATGTCCTGGAGGCGGTCCTCTTCCACGGCCCCGAGGGTTCGCAGGGACGATGACATGTTGACCTCCAACTCCCTGCGAATTGCCTCGAGGCACTCGGCCCACCTCAGTGTCCTCCGCATGGAGTTCTCCGCCCTGACCATTGTGAGCCGTGCCTCTTCCGCCCGCCACCCCACAGCATCTATGGCGTGGCCCAACCGCTGCCACACGGAAGACATTTGTAATCCTGGGTCCTCCTGCCCTCTGGCCGATGCCTGCCCCTCCGATATCGATGGCCCGAGCCATCATGGCTCCCACCTTGTTGCTGCTGCTGCTGTGCCTGTGCCCCTGCTCTTGCTGCCTGCATGTCCTCCTCTGGCTGGGGTGCAGTTGTCTTGGTGGCCACCCCTGCTGGACGTCTGACTCCCGACTGTGGCAGGGATGTGTCCCCCACCAGCCTGGCCGCTGGGTCAGAGGCAGCTCCACAGGGTACCCAGCTGATACATGGGTGGGAAGATGGCATAGAGGACGACTGGCGCATAGGATGTTCAGGTGAGGAGGGGGTCGGAACAAGGTCTAGCAAACGGAGGAATCCAGCCCTGGTGACCAGTCCCAGTAGGTCAATGCGGTCAATGAGGCATTCGAGATGACGTGCATTGTCTTCACGAAAACACTGCAGGTCACATCGCATGCCCCGTTGACGCAACGCCATCCCACTCAGGACAGGCTCAACCTGGTCCCAGATAGCCACGTCCGCAGGGAGAGGAAGGCCAGTTGTTGTAAGCGGATCCTCTCCCTGAAAATGGGTCTGGACGTAGGCATCCCTGCTGGTGTGGGATGATGCAGTCACAGGATCGGGGACAGGATTACACACAGGCACCTCTGCAGCGGCCTGTGCTGCCTCCTGTCCCTGCCCCTGCACTGCACCACTAGCACCAGTGGAATCCCCACCTCCAGACCCCGTGTGTGTCCCTTCCATGGCCTCCTCCTCCACCAAACCCCCCACCAACCTGGATGACTCCATGCCATCTTCCTCCGTCGGACCCTGTGGGGTCTCAGCTGCCCCTTCTGCTGCCGAGGAGTCCATCTCCAACCTCCGCCTCTTGGACCTACCCTCGGCAGCTGCGGCCTGGGACGCTGCACCAGACTCCTCACTCCCCGACAAGATGGCAACCTGGGAGGGCAGCCGGGCATTGCGTCTCCGGTTGGTGGTGAGATCCCTGCCGCTTTGCTCCACAGCACCCTCTCTGCTCTCTTCATCAGTTGACGCTGCAGACAGGGAGAGATAGAACACAGGCATCAGGGCACTGGACAATGGACTGATACACACATGACAGTTGTACATGAGTGTCAGTGTCAAACTTCAGACATGGCATCACACTCCCCAACACACGGGTCATTTCAACTCAAACACATGAGCAATTCAACAGCATTATTGCACCAGGCAGCACCATCCAGACACAAACAACAGCACGAGCAACCAAAGGTGAGCCTGATGTCACATGAAACACGGGGAGTGCACAACACATGCACACAGGCCACCAGACTTACATGCATGTGTACATCTCCACCAACTGTCGCTTTGATGAGATCGCCATCCATGTCACATCTGCCATTCAGCCTTCTACATGTCAGTGTCACATGCATCCATTTTGCATCACAGTTGCACACTTGTCAAATACACACACATGCACATGTACACAGTGTAGATACATGCAGCTGAAACCACCATCCATGTGTGACACCACAACCATGACAACGTACATACACAGTAATTCAAACATGTGTGCTCCCACACCTGCATTTGGCCTGCATGCTTACCAACACATACACCATCCATGTGTCTCACACATGAGTGGACTCACATGTGTCAGCCTCACGCCCCTGTACATACACATCCATATATGGCCCTACAAAAACACATGTGCAACCTGCACACTACTGGCACACCACAACACGCATAGTGTCCAATCAGTATGCATGTACACTTACCGCTCGACTCCAGACGGGTCTGCCTCTCAAGGACCTGGACGTGGAGCGCTGGGCGTGTGCGTTCCAGGACCCTCATTTGGTGGTCCAACAGGTGGCCCCGCCGCCCCTTGGCATCCACTGCCTTCAAGAGGCGCTGGGCCTTGTCGAGGGTCCTGGACCTGAAGTCCTCCCAGCGCTTCCAGACATGTTTGATGTCGCGGACTGCCACCCCATCCTCGTTGATGGCAGTCACAATGTCCATCCAGATCCTGGTCCGTCCTTCATTGTCGGCGCACAAACTTCCAAAGAGGGCATCATACTGCCCCAGGACTTGCTCCACCAGGACACCAAGTTCCCTGGCACTGAAGCTGGAGGCCCTCTGCCTCTCTGGCTGGGGGTTGCTAATGGTGTCAGATGGTGTTGTGCCCGACATGGCAACCCCAGAGGCAGGTGTGGGTGGGAAACTGGGTCCTGGGATGGGCCGTGGAGCAATGGTATCCCAGTCGGGAGTCTTTCGTTCCAGCAGGGGTGGTCACAGAAACTGCACCCCTGGCTGGCATGCAGGCAGCAAATAGCAGGGCACGTGGGTAGCAGGCAGTCAGGCAGCAGCAGATGGCAGGTGGGAGCGTGCTCGGGCCTCTGGGGGGCTGGAAAATGGCTTGATACAGAGTGATTTAGCACGTGAAAAAACTGCACGTCAGCGTGAAATCCGAGGAAAGGCCCTTAGCGCGTAAGCGCGTCTGTGACGTTATGCGCGTGGGCGTTTCCCTCGTGACGGGTGCATAGTGATTCTGCACGTGAAAAAACTGCACGTCGGCGTGTAAATGCGTGTAATCTGAGGAAAGGGCCCAAACGCGTAAGTGACGTGATGCGCGCGGGTGTTTCCCTCAGCACGGATTAAAGGCGAGCGGGTCCCGGCAGTTCGCTGTACGTGCCTTTCAAGGAGACCGACGTGTGTGTTGCTACTTCATGTTGTTTCGCCACCATCTCAACTTCACAGCTATCAAGGACGTATCTCTTCTTTTGGTGGGGGCATTGGCTACACGTGTTTTTCTGCATCGCGCTAGTCAGACGGTGAGTCGCGCACGCTCTTTTCCCACTGTGGGTGCCCTGTGTATCGCACCCGTTTTTAAGGTCATAGTAGCCTGCGTGTCCCACGCGTACGCATTTTTCGTGTTCCTGGGTGCCACCGCGTACTGCGGGAGGTTAATTCCATGCACGTAGGCTGCAGGGGTTGCGTGCACGGTTTTACTGCAGTTTTGGGGTGCCTGAGCGTGACCCGTCACTACATCACCGGGGTCACATACAGCCTTGCAGGTGCAGGGGTGCTGTTAATATCTTGCATCCCACCCCCTTCACCCCAATTGCCTAGGACAATTGTGGTGTACACCTCCCATTGGCACTACTCCATCTGTGCGGGCACTACTCCATCTGTGCCATGGTTGGGAGGCCACCAAAGGTGAGGGGCGCCTCGGCGGGGCGTACTCCTCGTGGCGGGCGTGGTCAGGGACGTGGCCGAGGTGACCAGGGAGTAGGGGGACTCCAGGGTGTCCAGGGTGGCCGCAGAGGGGGAAGAGGCAGGGGTGCGCCACTTGAGCACAATGATGTGCCATGTGTTGGTGCAGTCATGCCACCACCCCCTGTGGTTCCAGGAGATGCAGCTTCTGCATCTGGCACTGGCACCCGTGTGACCCGGCAGTCAATTTCATCGACTGCCACGGGCTCAAGGGGAGTGGTAGCTGCAGGTGCAGCTGTGGACACCACCACCCAGGCTCAGGGTCTGCCAGCGCAGGCTGCGTTGGCACTTGAAGAGTCATTGGAAGATTTCCAGCCGGTCAGGAGGAACACCGTAGGTGCATGCAGGGCTGCCCTGACCGAGAGACGTGTCCCTGGGGCAGCAATGTCATCTGCTGCCCTGACCAGCCGGGTGTTGGCAACTGCAGGGGCAGATGCAGCCAACAACACCCCGGTTGTGAGACTACCAACCAGGACAGTCACGGTCAAGGATCCTGGCACAGCGGATGTTGCTGTGCAGGGTCCAATTCAGGGCACCCAGCAGCCACTGACGCAAGTCAGGCCTTCGGTCGTCCTTCAACCTGCCACTCCCTTGGTTCAATCCACCGGTCCCACTGGCCATAGTGATCAGGGCGGCATCCGCCAGCCAGGGTCCGCGCCAATATCCAAGAGGAGGAAGGTTGCATCTGCAGCACAGGCTGGGACCCCAGACACAGCCACGGCCTCCTTCACGTCAAGGAAGAAGCCTTTATGCAATGAGGAACTGGACTGCCTTGGGCAACTACGTGAAGGCCCACAGCCGTGACATGATAGTGGGGCCGAATTGTCATACTACGAATGCCCATCGGAATACCCACTGGAATCATGTTGCGGATAATGTGAGTGCATTCGGCCATGAGGTGCGCACAGGTGCTGAGTGCAAGAAGCGTTGGAATGACCTCAAATGCAGCGCTAAGGCCAAGCGTGCCTCTAATTACAGCATGACCACCACCTGAGGAGGATGACCTCACTCTGCACGAGGCACTCGTTGCAGAGTTCATACCAGAAGAAATGGTCGAGGTAGTGGGAGAGATGCAGGACTTTGATGCCCAGTCCAGTGAGTGTTGTAGCGTGTATGTCCAGCCCATGTGTGTTTTGCCTGTGTGATGTGTTGTGCTTGACTGCCACTATATGCTACGTGTACATGGTTCACATGTGCTAGTCATGCAATGCTTCACTGATGTGTGCTTGCTGTGCAGGATGGTGGACATTTAAAGCAGACGGGGACTGTCCTCATCACCACACTTGCACCCTACTCACATGCTAGTCACCCAGATGCCCCTCCGGTCCATGTTCCTGCTCTCTGGCCCTTCTGTATGTAGCCCATGGTGGTTTTCCTCTCAGACTGACTTGCATGTGTCCTCTGCCTGCATGCGTGTACTCCACGTGGGCATGCCCCTTGACCCTCTACCCCCCCTGCACCCCAATTACACCATTGCACTGTTGTGCAACTTTTTGCGCTACTGCAATGGCCTGTTCAAGCTTCCTGTGCACATGCTAACTTCCACCAGCCAACCTGCCAGACACATGCAGTGGGGTACATCCCCTGCTCTTCATGCAGGGTGTCACACTTGGACAGTGCAGATGGCAGATGCTCCGCAGGGACATGAGTGCCCATTCATGCTCCATGTGCATTACATGCATGCCCCTATGTGTCCTTGCCTGGATGATCATTGTAGTACGTGTCTTGTATGAGCAACATTTCATGGGATTTCTTCAGCCATCCCATGCCCACTCTGGCCCTGTCCCGCATCACACACATGTTTAGGGTGTCACAGTCTCTGTGGGGCACAGTCCTCCCCCAGTTTCAGGCCCACTGACTCTGTCCAACTGGTGTAGTGGCTTTTGCACACTCGGGTGTACTACTGAGGGTTCGTCATGGGTCCTGCTTACCGTCCCATCATCATCTGCTGTGTTGTCAGTTGACTCAGATGATGCCATAGATGCCAGTCAACACTGTCTGCCAATACACAGGTCTCTGTTCAGCCTTTTGCTACCAAGCAAGGCATCCCTGCATTTTCACTGAGGGGGGGGGGCTTTGCTTGTAGCCATGCAACCCATTGCATGCACATTGCACGTGATGCCTGAACTAGCCCTTCCACTGGCTTTAAGATTATTGATACACATCATGAAGTACTTATTCATGTCGATAGTGAGTAACGTACACATGTTGTGCACTGCATCAACCCGCTTCTGAGCCATGTAACACCGTTCTACATGCCTACTCACTGATGCTATGTCAAATTGACCATGCATACATGGCAGGTTATCTTTTGTGTGTGACATGTTTGCTTCATGTGTTGGCTGTCTGTGTGATGTCTATGTGTATGTGTGTCATGTGCTTCTGGCATGTGTACTAATATATTTTTTCTCTCCACTTTTCAGATGATGACGCAATGGAGCCAGAGGATGGTGTTGTCATGCCAGGCACAGGGTTGCCATCACAACCACAACCCGGCACTAGTGGGGCTCGTGGGGTAGTAGTCCACGAACACCGACGTGTGCTTCAGACCATCCTTTCTTTGGCTGACTATGATTCCAGCCCAGATGACCACTCTGACAGCCATGTCGAGTTGGATGAGCATCAGGTCCAGACGTCAGGGCTGAGTGATTCTGATGTGGACACTACTCTGTCTGCGACACCTGCACTGAGGGGCCAGTCAGTGATGGGACCTCCGCCTGTGGTGGATCGGGACGCAGGGTCATCCTACACACCAGTCGCTGATGTGCCTGGGGCATCACGTAGACGGGGGCATGTAGTTGTGCAGCCGCGGGCGGTGCCAAGCCAACAAGGACGGCTGGTCCTTGGGTCCCGCAGGTGTCAAGCCCAGCAACACGGTGGCCGCGTGCCACCGAGGTATACTGAGTGAGAGCAAGACATGACTGCCAATTCAGAACGTCAGGGGGCAGCACTTGATAACATCGCTGCGAGCATGGAACGTGTGGCCCAATCCGTGCTCTCCCCTGCTAGGCAGGTGCTTCTCCAGTGGCAGGCGGCGCAGTCCATGGCCCGCTCGCTCAGGCTGGGCACGGCGGCCTCTGACAGGGCACGCCAGGCTGAAATGTTGTCTCTGCATCAAGCAATTGATGTTCACGCAGAGGCACACATGGAGGCCCTGAGGTTGAATCTCGGTCCCTCAGATCCACTCTGGATGCTCTCTTGACATCCCAGAGGGTGCGGTCAGAGGAGAGGTTTGAGCAGCTTGAGCGTACCATCTCGGCTGAGCTACATGCTTGCCGGGAGGTGCATGGGTTGTCCAGCCAGACCACGCAGGAAGTACTCCGTGCTACACGCGTTACCTTGCAAGAGGAAGCACGTGTATCACGGGAGGTTCTGCATGCAGACCTGCGTGTCATTGCCGCACAGAACCAAGCCCACCCGTCCGGCAGACTTGCTGCCGACGAGGGGTAAGCTGCGCCTAGGCGTGGTCAGGCTCCTGGCCCACGTCGTCCTTTACATGAAGAGGCAGACTCGGACGACAAATTATCTTCCACACAGGTCATGGTGTGCAGGCGTTGAGCCCATGGAGGATTTTTTTTTGTCTCAACATCATCGCATGTGGGTGTTGAGGTGCACCCTGTACCTCCCCCTCCTGACTGCCCCCTCCCCCCCCGGGTCGTATGTGGCCATTTTTGATTTTTCTTTTTAGGTTAGTTAGTTGATATTGACTATTTGATAGTTATTTTAATTAGGTTATGTAGGCTGTTCATAGTTAGTTTAATTAGTTAATATAGTTTAATATTGTTTGTCTATTGTGCATTCATGTGACGGTGTGGTGCTTTGTGGCTTTTGAAAACATCCACTGTCTGTTCCAGCTGGGCCCTTCAAGCTTGTCTTGTGTATGTGTTTGCAGCTTGGGGTCCTGACTCAAATATGCCACTCCTGCTTCCCTTATCCATGGGCTCGCTAGGATGGTTCGGTGTTACAACATTTTACACAAGGGCTTTGGACTTGCCTCATGACTGTGGCCTGTCTGCTGCTGTTGTACTTGTGTTAACACCCCTAGTGGGGATTGGTTGCGTATCATCCACCCGATGTCTGTAATGAATTTGGGTGAGTATGTGATTGATTTATGCATTAATTGATGTGGATTGTGATGTATGTCATTTTCTTGCCTGTATGTGTGCTCGATGCACTTCATGCTGTAGACAGTGGCCTGCACCCTTGGCCTGTCAATGATGGTGGGAGGAGTTTGCATGTAGCTCTGTGACCTGGACCAGTGATAACCAGCATGAAGACACACACATAGGGAACTTTCATGTCCTATTGATTTCTTTAATGCCCTTTCTGCAGGAAGATGAGCCTCCAGACTACCTCTGCCAGCAGACACAGGGACAACGAATCCAGAGAACTGGGCACATTCGGTGGTGCAGACGTGTGGATGTGTGCGCAAGGACAGGCACAGGGCTTGTGCGAAGACGTCCAACAGAAGCAGACGTGTTACCAGGATCTCCAGCCAAGGTGAGCAGCACAAGGGCCGACAACGCAGCCAACCTTCCACCAGGTCACTTGTACATGCATGCTAAGTGGCACCAGTGCTGGGGAGCTTTGCCAGGCATTGTTGGAGAAGCACACAGTACAGCTGGCATGCGTTGAGGGCCAAAAGCCAAGTGGCTTTACAAGTTGTCAGGGGCACACGCAGGGGCCATCAAACATTACCTGGAGTACCCCCTGCTCCATTGAAGCATAGTTATTAGGGTAGTAGCATTCCTAGCCAGATACTGATACGACGCACAGGGACACCCAGCGAGGCACAGACTCATGGCCAGTGCATGTCATTTGTGTGTGCTAATTACCAGGTGCACTACCTATTGAAATATGTGGCTGACAGAACACGACTTGTACTGAAGTTGCACCTTGCTATACGCGTCTAGCAGCTCACCCAGGGACCATTGTATCATGTGTGATTCTTGACCCATTGGTGTTCCATTTCCCACACGGCCACATGCGCCTGCCTTACTGCATTGACAGTGTATGAACCATCGGTGGGCCAAGCTAACGTATGGGTACAAAGCAGCAGACAGGGGTGTTTGTTTGTGGAGAAGTCACTTACTTTGGGGCATGGATGGGGCTGTGTGTGTGTGTTGTAATCACACATTCAGATTAGTAACTCACGCTCTCTTTGCAGCATTGAAGTGCTCCTGTTACCGGACCTGAGAGTGCGCAGGCAGGAGGCCAGCACTCACCCAAGAGATAAGTCTCTCTTTGGCTTGCATTTGACTGTTTTGGTGCAATGTGCATGATGAACATGTTTTCTCAAATTGAGTATGTGTTTTGGGAATAGTTGTATTTTGCCTACTTTCCCTTGCAAATCCACATCCACTCTCTTGACCCTCTTTCCGGTTCTCCTGATTACCAATGCCTGTCCATGCTACATATCCCTGACCCTCCTTCCCCGCTGGGGTCTCTGATGCCTGTGTAAGTTTGACCTTGCAGGCGCACAGACCACGGAGGGGGTGTTTGGTTCGTGCAACTCCAGCACCTGGACACCAGAGCTGTGACACTACCCATCAGTTGTTGCATCATCATTGTATGTTATGTACCGTGAATGGTACCCATCCTGTTGGAACATTGTTCAACTGTGCTACCTTGGTTGTTCTATCTTTGTGCTTGTACATGTGCTTTGACATTTCCTGCTACTTCTAGTCATCTACTGGAGACTCTTTCTGGATTTATTGGTGCCTACAGGCTTTTTCCGTGGTTTGGGGGTTTGGCTCCTTGGAGTTCTCTGCGATTTGGTATTTTTACCAGTCAAGGTGGCCTCTGAGGGGGCTCGGCCCTATTTACACGCAAGCTGGAACATGGAGAGCAAGGGGTAGGGTGATCCTGTAGCCAGGTAGACTTGAGGGAAGAAGGCAACATGCCCCAGAGGCAGATGTTCTGAAGTTCAAGGTGATGGGTAAGGGAGGGCCTTTTGTTGTTGGACAGTTGGCTCGGGCTACAGTGTTTTGGGCACTCTGACATTGTAATTGTGGGGTACTATGTACATGATGTGTTGTGCTGGTCAATGCCTGTCCCTGTGTTGGGTTTCCTTTTCAGGTGTCAGGGGATTGGTGTGGTTTGACATGCTGGGGGGATCACATGGACAATGTTCACATGTGATGTGTACAGGACACTGAGGGTCACTTGATTTCACATGCATATATTGAGATCATGTCCCTAATGACACACACAGTTGCTCAATGATCCACCACACGTACAACCACCCTTCCATGGCCAGAGGTGCACACAGATTGCATTCTCAGGCCCTCTGTGTTCATGCAGCACATGATCTATCGCCATTTGTGTATCCTGTACATGCGTCATTTGGTTGTGGATGTGATTAGTCTTTTTCATGTGATGCTCAAGGTGTATCTGCAACACAATGGCTGCTCAAAGTGCTGTGTGCTGAGCAGTGTGTTGCAGGTGACACACACAGCACATGGGTTCAGGAGTAGGGATTTTGGCTTGCCCAATGTGCATGTGAACATGCATTCAGTGTTGTGTTCATGATAGGACTGGTGTATGGCATTTGTGTATGGCTTGTTATGTGTGGGAGGCTGTTGGTCAGTCATTTCATCTGATTCCATGTCAGGCGTCTTTGTCTCGGGACACTTTCCATTTATCACATGTCACTTCGTATCTTATTGGTCATGTGTTGGGCTTTTGCTATTGCATGCCATGTCATGGTGTGGCAGACAAGGGTGATGTGGGTTGGGAGGGTTTGGGTGACATACCAGGGATTGTCATGGCCTGTTTGGGGGTGGGGGTGTGATACACACCTTGTATGTGTTCCTTTTTTGGTCACACAGGATTGGTTATGTTTAAGTAGCTAGGGATGCACACATTGTAGCACTTTCGTGGCAACATTCTCAGGGTGGTGAGGTTGTGACAGTTGACTGTCTCTTTGTCATCATCGATTGTCACCTGGTAGGTGCCAGGCCTGTGTGCACTCCGCAGGGGTGGGAGTTTAGGTGAAGAATGTGGCCACAAGCTGGGTCCGGGCTGCCTCGCCACATGTCCTGTCCCCTTCCATGTACACTTCTGGGTGTGCATATAGTAGCTGCCCACCTGTCATGATGCCTACCCCCGGGGATCCAGATGAAGTCCAGCAGCCCCGGAAGGAGGTAGCAAGTTATTCCAAGCAAGCCCAACAACCCCTGCTAGGGGCCATTTGGGTGCAGTCCTGGCGTCTGTGGCACCAGGCTCATATGGCGAGTCAGTCCTGGCGCCATAGGCGACAGGCTCATAGATTAAAACTTACCTGATGCAGACCATGCTGCAAACTTACCTGATGCAGACCATGCTGCAGAGCTCCAAGCCAAAAGAGGCTTGGAAGGGACTACTTTACCTAGGAACTATTTTTTACTCGGGTGGGGTCAGGGAAGACTACTTACCTGGGACTACTTTGAAGGCTATTTAAACCACGCCCGAAGAACAGCACCCGCTTCGCGTTATTCTGCATCCAGCAGCATAACGCTCACTGTGCCTGCAAGTCTGCATCCAGTCTTCTGCCACGCCCGCCTCAAGTCTGGAGCTCCTAGAAAAAGGGAGAAAGAAGGAGAAAAGGTTAGAACAAGAGCAATACCTTCGATCCTTACCTGAATTCCCAATCCACCGCGCCTTCGAGCTGGAAGAAAGAAGTTATTTTATGCGCATCGCCTCGCCTGCTGCAGCGCTGCGCTGAACTCACCGGCCGTTGCAGCATCTTCACTATTCACTGCATCCTTCTGCATGTTCCCGCCGCACTCCGGCACCTAAGGGGAACACAAGAACAGCAAGGTGAGCCAAGGGAATAAACAGAGGCAATATTAGTTACCCCCCATAGATTTACCTGATTTTACCGCCGGGGGTACTATTCCTCTTCACGGGTCGGTGCAGCCTCCACCGCATCTTCGCCGTACCCAGGCCCCTAAGGGGAAACAAAAGGACAGCAAGGTGAAACAAAGGGACAAACAAGGGGAATCCTCCTTACCACAATAGACTTACATAATTTTACCGCTGGAGGCATTATTCCCCGAGACTTCATAATTTCTCTCAGCACCTGAATAAGGGAGAAAACAACAGGTTACATACTGACATTATTTTATCGAACTGTGTTGGATAATAAAAATCCTTACCTGAATGTTACCGGTTGCCACGAGGAACTCTTCGCTAGGGTCAAGCTGCAACCTGCAAGGAATCGGACAAGAGTGAAAGTCAGACATTTGAACTCTTACAAACTATATACCTACGGCGTCTTGCCGGAAATCTCAGAGTCAATATTGTTCTGGAACTCACCTATTCCTTTGAACCAGTGAAGCAACTGGTTATCTACGCGCCCCAGCGCTCAATGCAGGATGGAGAGCTCATCTTTCCAAACCATCAGGTGAGACTATAAGAGGGGACATTAAAGGTGATCAGTGGGGAGAACAGCGGGGGGTGGGGGTTAACGCTCAACTCCACGGGTGGTTAATTCCCTTTCTCCATTTGCAAAAGAATACTCCTACGGGCCAAGCAAACCAAGCTAGGTGGGCCAGTCCAGTCTGTCATCTCGGCACTACGCATCACATTGGTGGAGACCGCAGCTGTCCAGTTCAGATCGATGCCCCTGTGGGAGCCAGGTGAGCGTAACAGAACGCGAAGCCTACCCACAAATTCCCACCCGGGCGTTATGGATACCTCAGAAACTGACCAATTAGCCCAATTACTAGGGGAACTGAGGGCTGAAGTGCATTCCGCCCGTCAAGAAACCAATGCTCTTAGGAGAGAACTGATTTTGTCAAAGGAGCAAACTGATGACCTTGCTAGGCAACTTCTGCAAAGCCAGGCTGGACAAACACCCCTACCAGGACTCGGGGGAAATCCAGCTCCTGTGTCATCGAGTAACCCTGTGCAAATAAACCTACCAGGAACTATTCCATTAGCTCCGCCCGAACGCTTTCTCGGGGACCCCAAAAGGTGCGCCGTGTTTATGAACCAATGCCGCTTGCACTTTTTATGCAGACCTGGAGCCTTCCCAAACGATCAAGCCAAGGCAGCCTTTGTATTGTCATATCTCAGCGGCAGTGCAGCTGATTGGTCAATTCCACTAGTTACTCAGGATGACCCAATTCTTCGGGATTTTCAGGGCTTTCAAATGAGCATGCAAAGACTATTTGCCCGGCACTCCCAAGGACAGGCCTTGGATAACGAACTTTTGTCCCTACGTCAGGGTAACCAGGACTTCCTATCCTACATCGCAACCTTTAATAGGTTGATAGTGGAAACTGGATGGCCCAAGGTAAAACGAATCACGTTATTTTATCGAGGGCTTCGAGGAGAACTCAAGGATGTCTTGGCTCAAGTTGTGAACCCACCTCAAGACTGCACTGAATATATTGACTTAGTGGTCCAGTTAGATCACAGACTTCAGAACAGAAAGGCTGATCGAGCCAAGTTTGAGAATCGGGTGTTGGTCAAAACCCACGCTAACCCCAAAGGAGCAGATGCTTCAGAACCCATGCAAATCGGAGGGGTTAAAGGACCCTTAACCAAGAAGGAAAGAGAAAGGAGACAGCAAATACAATTGTGTCTATATTGCGGAACTTCTGGGCATTTTCTACGGGATTGCCCTGTAAAACCACCCAAGAAGGTGATAGGAGCTGCTGAAAAAAGCCATATGGAGTCAGACTCGGGAAACAACCACACCCGACAAGCGTAGAGGTCTGCTTGCCGAGCTTGAAGAAGGATACTCAGACCTCGCATTTCAACATACCAATGGTCCTCGTAGATCCAAGGCAGCCAACATGTATGCACGCAGTAAGGGCATACATTGAATGCGGGGCCATAGGAAACTATGTGGACTACGAATTGGCTTCTAGGATGAATCTACCTCTCTGCCGAAAGACCACCTCAGATGTCATCACCACAGTCGATGGAACTGAAATTGCCTCTGGGCCTGTAACTCATTCCACCGCAGAGATGACACTATTGGGTCAGGATGGGCATCGAGAGACTATTGTGTTTGATCTAATCAAAGCCCCACAGTTCCAAATAATACTGGGGATACCTTGGTTGGAAACACATAATTCTTGTATTGATTGGCGAGAGAAGAGAATAACCTTCCCGGATTGTGCACATACCTGTTACCCAAAAAAAAACTTGAACGCAGGCCTGGCCACAGTCACCACATCAGTCGTGCAATTACCTCCAGAATATCAAGAATTCCAGGATGTCTTCCAAAAAGAACAGGCAAACACCTTACCGCCTCACAGATCGTACGATTGTCAAATCGATCTCATACCCGGTGCACAACCCCCTTGTAGCAGGATCTACGCCCTTACGGAACCTGAGAACCTTCACCTACGGCAATACCTAGACAAGTACCTTGCTAATGGCTTCATTCGCCCATCCAAGTCCCTTGCATCTTCAGCTTTGTTCTTCGTGCCCAAAAAAGAAGGTGACCTCAGAACGTGCATAGACTACTGCGCATTGAACCAGATCACTGTTAAGAACCGATAGCCATTGCCTCTGATCCCAGAACTACTAAACCAAGTAAAGGACGCCTGCATATACAATAAGTTGGATCTCCGGGGGGCATACCAACTGGTACGTGTGAAAGAGGGCGACGAATGGAAGACTGTTTTTCGCACTAAGTACGGGTTATTTGAATACCAGGCGATGCCCTTCGGGTTGTGCAATGCACCAGCAGCCTTCCAATACTTCATGAACGATGTCCTTCGTGAACTCATTGACGTTTGTGTTGTCGTATATATCGATGATATTCTAGTGTACTCCTCTTCAGAATCTGACCATGTGAAGCACGTCCGAGCAGTCCTTGAGAAATTGCACCAGCACAAATTATATGCAAAATTGGAAAAATGCGTTTTTCATGCCAAGGAAGTTGAATTCCTTGGGTTTATCCTGAGTCCAAAAGGAGTCCGAATGGACTCACGAAAGGTGGACGCAATTCTTAAGTGGCCATCACCGAGTTCAGTTAAAGGAGTACAAAGCATGCTCGGCTTTGCCAATTTCTACCGCAGATTCATCCCGGATTTCTCACATGTTGTACATCCCATCACAGCACACTTGCGAAAAAACAAACGCTTTATGTGGACTGAAGAAGCTGAAAATGCCTTCCAAGAGCTGAAAGCGAAATTCACGTCTGCACCTGTACTAAAGCACCCACGCCCTGACCTTCCATACATAGTGGAAACTGATGCATCCAGTTTAGCCATGGGTGCTGTCTTGTCCCAAAAGGACCCTGAAACTGGCCAGCTTCACTGAGTAGCATTTTGGTCCAGAAAATTCTCAGCACCCGAGTTAAACTATGCTGTTACCGACAAGGAGTTATTAGCCATTAAATCCGCCTTCAAGGCTTGGCGGCACTATCTTCTCGGTGCCAGGCATCCCATTACTGTGATCACCGGAACTTGCAGTATTTAAAGACAGCCAAGGCCCAATCGTCACGCCAAATACGATGGGCATTATTCTTTGCCGAGTTCGATTTCGTGATAAACTATCGACCAGGTTGCAAGAACGGTAAAGCAGACGGCTTATCCTGAATAGGGATGGGAGAGGCAGAAGTGAACCCAGAACCAGTACCTATAATTTCCGAACAA
This sequence comes from Ambystoma mexicanum, assembly GCF_040938575.1. Lineage (NCBI taxonomy): Eukaryota > Metazoa > Chordata > Amphibia > Caudata > Ambystomatidae > Ambystoma > Ambystoma mexicanum. The sequence goes on from NC_090931.1 coordinate 1,326,780,034, forward strand.
AGGATTCTTGGCATGACTACTCTACAGACACTAGAGGACATTCAGGTAAAGATCCAGCAACTCTTTGATTCCACAGCCCTGCAGGACTGGGTAAAGAAAGGGCCGGACTACTCTATCACCAATGACCTGCCTTATTACCATGGGCGGCTATTTCTGCCACACAAGGAACTACAAGAGCTAGTCATTTCCCATTATCATGACACCCTAATGGAGGGGCACCCAGGTATCGCAAAGACTGAAGCTAAAATTAAGAAAAAATTCTGGTGGCCCACCTGGCGAAAGGATATTAAATCATTTGTAATGTCTTGTGGCATTTGCGCCCAAAACAAAAGTCAGAAGAGAAAACCAGCTGGACTCTTACAACCTTTGGACATTCCGCCTACACCAGGGCACACCTTATTGTTAGACTTTATTACTGATCTACCTCCATGCAATGGTTTTAACACCATTCTAGTTATTGTGGATCTTTCTTCCAAGATGGCCCACTTTATTCCTTTAAAGGTGTTACCTTCAGCTTCAGTCCTGGCCAAGGAGTTCCTCGAAAACATTGTTCGTATACATGGATTTCCGTCCGTGTTGGTCTCTGACCGGGGCAGTCAATTCATTTCACATTTTTGGAGGAAATGTTGTCAATTGGCGCAAATCGATGTGAGGTTATCGACCAGTCGCCACCCCCAAACCGATGGTCAAACGGAGAGGACCAACCAGACTCTTGAACAATACCTGCGTTGTATGTTACATCAGAGTAAGAGTAATTGGAAAGACATTCTTTGGATTCTGGAACTGGACAAAGCCCCTTTTATACCTTATATGGGCACCATCCTCGAGCCTCATACCTTGACTCACCCCAACACTTAGAAATGCCCACAGTGGACCATCTGCATGCTACGATTACACAAGCCTTTAAGGAAGCAACTGCACATTTAAAACAAGCGAAAGAAAAATACAAGAAAAATGCTGATCGGCATAGAAGTGATACTCCACAATTGCAGATAGGGGACCAAGTATGGTTGGCCAAAAAACACATACCTCTAAAGGGAACACAGACCTTTAAACCCAGATATTTGGGACCTTACTCTATTAAGGCCATTATCAACCCAGTGGCCGTCAAGTTGGACTTACTGCTAATATGCGAATTCACCCCGTATTTCATGTGTCACCTTTGAAACCAGTGCACCCAGGGACAAGACTAACCAAGCCACCAGACCCCATCCTTATAGACAGGGAACCCGAATTTGAGGTTAAGAACATCCTGGACTCCAAGCTGGTGAAGTCAAAGCTTTTTTATTTAATCAACTGGAAAGGTTACGGACCACAGGAAAGGTCATGGGAACCTAGTGACCACGTTCATGCACCCCGATTGGTGAGAAAATTCCACCGAGATTTCTCATGCAAACCAAAACCACGGGGAAGAACGACTTTAGGAGGGGCCTTGGGGGGGAGTGCTGTCATGATGCCTACCCCCGGGGATCCAGATTAAGTCAAGTCCAGCACCCCCGGAAGCAGGCATCAAGTTATTCCAAGCAAGTCCAACAACCCCTGCTACGGGCCATTTGGGTGCAGTCCTGGCATCTATGGCGCCAGGCTCATATGGAGAGTCTATGGCGCCAGGCTCATAGATTAAAACTTAACTGATGCAGACCATGCTGCAAACTTACCTGATGCAGACCATGCTGCAGAGCTCCAAGCCAAAAGAGGCTTGGAAGGGACTACTTTACCTAGGGACTATTTTTTACTCGGGTGGGGTCGGGGAGGAATACTTACCTGGGACTACTTTGGAGGCTATTTAAACCACGCCCGAAGATCAGCACACACTTTGCGTTATTCTGCATCCAGCAGCGTAACACTCACCGTGCCTGCAAGTCTGCATCCAGTCTTCTGCCACGCCCGCCTCGAGTCTGGAGCTCCTAGAAAAAGAAGGAGAAAAGGTTAGAACAAGAGCAATACCTTCGATCCTTACCTGAATTCCCGATCCACTGCGCCTTCGAGCTGGAAGAAAGAAGTTATTTTATGCGCGTCGCATCGCCTGCTGCAGCGCCGCGCTGAACTCACCGGCCTTCGCAGCATCTTCACTATTCACCGCATCCTTCTGCATGTTCCCATCGCACTCTGGCATCTATGGGGAACACAAGAACAGCAAGGTGAGCCAAGGGAATAAACAGAGGCAATATTAGTTACCCCCCATAGACTTACCTGATTTTTCCACCGGGGGTACTATTCCTCTTCACGGGTCGGCGCAGCCTCCACCGCATCTTCGCCGTACCCCGGACAGCAAGGTGAAACAAAAGGACAAACAAGTGGAATCCTCCTCACCACAAAAGACTTACCTAATTTTACCGCCAGAGGCATTATTCCCCGAGACTTAATAATTTCTCTCAGCACCTGAATAAGGGAGAAAGCAACAGGTTACATACTGACATTATTTTATCAAACTGTGTTGGATAATACAAATCCTTACCTGAATGTTACCGGTTTGCACGAGGAACTCTTCGCTAGAGTCAAGCTGCAACCTGCAAGGAATCGGACAAGAGTGAAAGTCAGACATTTGAACTCTTACGAACTATATACCTACGGCGTCTTGCCGGAAATCTCAGAGTCAATATTGTTCTGGAACTCACCTATTCCTTCGAACCAGTGAAGCAACTGGTTATCTACGCGGCCCTGCGCTCAATGCAGGATGGAGAGCTCATCTTTCCAAACCATCAGGTGAGACTATAAGAGGGGACATTAAAGGTGATCAGTGGGGAGAACAGCGGGGGTGGGGGTTAATGCTCAACTCCATGGGTGGTTAATTCCCTTTCTCCATTTGCAGAAGCATACTCCTACGGGCCAAGCAAACAAAGCTAGGTGGGCCAGTCCAGTCTGTCATCTCGGCACTACGCATTACATTGGTGGAGACCGCAGCTGTCCAGTTCAGATCGACGCCCTTGTGGGAGCTAGGTGAGCGTAACCCCACCAGAGCGGTCAAGGGAGCGGAAGCGTGACTTGAGCACTCCGAATATGCACGCCACTATGCCCCTGGTTGCAATATGGGCATCATTGTATCTTACCTGGGGTGGTGTGGTGGGGTTCCGGATTGGCATCATCATGTGGTTGCTCAGAGGATAGGCACTGTCCCCTGGGGAGGTGATAATAGTTGTGATTATTAGGGATTTGGTATTTGTCTGTGTGTGACATGCATGCATGTGTACAGGCATTTGTACTCACCTAGGAGCCATGTGTCACCATGCTGCCCAGCTTCCAGGGCCCGGCTCAGGGCGGACATTCTGTATATGAAACTGTCATGGCTGGAGCCAGGGTAGTTTGCATAGACAGAGGTAATGATTCCTTTAGCATCGCATACAACCTGCACATTGATGGAATGCCAGTGCTTGCGGTTCCGATAGATGTGCTCAGTGGCCCTAGGTGGACGTAGGGCCACATGGGTGCAATCTATGGCACCGAGCACTTTGGAGAAGTGTGCCACTCTGTAAAGGTCCCAGACCACGGCCTGCCTTTCTGCGGGTGTTTTGGGCATGTATATGTGCCTGTGGACTGAGGGGCGTGCAGTGATGATTGCCAACACCTGGTGTAGGCAGCGTGACTGCGTGGCCTGTGAGACACCCCCCCCACTATGGCAGTTGTCTGCTGAAATGACCCAGTGGCCAAAAAATGCAGGACATTGAGCACCTTCTCCAAGGGGCTCAATGCTTGGGAGCACAGGGTGGGTAATGTAAGGTCATCTTCCCAATCCCTGACGAGGTCTAGGATGATATGAGGTGGAAACCTATACCTGCCATAGACGTGGTCATCAGGCATCCCAAAAAGGCTGGTCCGAGCGCGTCCTTAGCAACGGCAGCTGGGACGCACTCGCGCAACACCACGACAGCCCTGAGTAGAATCATTCTGTTGATCTTCCCATACAAAGTTGGCGGCCCGGGCGGGGACGCGCGTGCGCGGCTGTTCCCAGGGCAACGGATTTGGCTTGGGTAGGCTGTGCGGCACGTCCTCGAGGCGGGCGGCTTCGTTCAGCGTCCTACAGGCGATCTTTCTCACAAGTAAGTTAAAGGACAACGAAAGCGAGTACGAGTAATGTTTGAGCGAATATGTTACCAGCAGTTAATTAGTAAACAGGGGTGACTTTTTCACCTCTCATCCAACGGCACTAATAGCCATTCAGTAGGAGTACATATGCATTGAAGTTATCCCCTCTCCTTTCTTCATACTTACAGTCGCTCATTGTTGAAGCCACAGCCTGATACAGCCACTACCCCCGGCGAGACATCTTGGGTCTTCCGACCGGGTGAGTCACGATGAAATTATATTCACATAATTTGAGATTTTGATCCCTCACCAATGATCTGATCCTGACAAGCTGTTTTTGTCATGTCATTTTAACTACACAGGTGGCCATGAATTCTTTATGGGTACCAAGGAAAGCAGGTTAGTTTATCTTTACCTCTGTGAGATACTCATTTTTAGTTTCTCCAAACTCCCCATGAAGCTAATTAGTGTATCCTTATACCCTCAGGAAATCCCACTGAATTTTGAATCTTGTTGAATCTAAAACACATCCTGCCCTGAAGATGGATTTCCTACAATCCGAAACGCGTTGGCACTGACAACTCAATAGGAGTGTCTTTAGAACTTCTGAGCTGAATGAATGTGATGGATCAGAAGCGGGAAAATTGAAATTGGACAACTGTTTTTGTTCTGTTTTGTATATGAATGACTTGTCCATATTATACTGCTAAAAAGTGTACCCTACCTTTGTTACCTACAATATATGTTTTTGTCAGAGAGCATTCTGTCCAGAGCAACTGAAATGTTGTCCTTTGTTTGTGAATTATAAACTTACTTAGATATACTATCTTGGGAATTGAATGTATTGATCCTCACACCTCTTATACTTTGAAGTGTGGGAAGTTGAATTTGTTTTCAATGTGAATGATATGACTTAATGTCACCCAGGTCAGCCTGTTAACTGTGTTTGCTCCCAGCCGGATTGTTTGTTGACTGGGGGCCTACAGCGAGATAGAGCTGGATGTACCAGGTGAACCACTTTAACACTTCAATACTTGAAACACTTGATTAAGCTGATCGCTTTTCTTTGAAATTGTTGAACATTTGCCTTGCTGAACAACTACTCCCATCTGGGAGTACTTTGGTTTCAGTCAGGCTTAATCACTAATTGGGATATCATTCCCACTAGGAATGCAGTACAGGGTTACCGACTGGCAACAGTCTGTGCATGTTTTGTTCCTCAGTAGTCTGAATCTCGAGTGGCCTTGAGTTTCTCCCTGCTGCACCTGAAGCATTACATACTTACATTACATACAATACGTAAGACCTTTTAGGGTCGACTTACTTTGAGTTACTTTAAATTATAAATTATAACTAGTAGTGCCTCCCACCTACTCTCTTTCTCTCACTTTACGGTGGCCACAACTAGGGAGTGCACACACACACTACTGAATTGCTTTTAACACCACTCATCCTTACACATTTTTCATTAGATAATGTCCTTCGCTAAAATCGATGCGACTACCGACAACAGGGCTGAATCACTAGGCTTCAGCGAAGAAGAAGCTAAGAGGATTTTAAGCCTCATAAAAACAACGGGAGATGAACTGGTCAGCTCTGACAAACCCGAGGCACTAATTAAACAGCTAGAGTGGAAAATATGCAGGGAGATAAATTTGAAACTACATGCGACTACTCTGGCACACTACTACAAAGCACAAAGGATACCAGGTGGATTGAGAGTGAATTTAGAGCCGACATTGTGCAAGGAAAACCCGAACTTTGTCAAAAAATGGAGACAGATCCTCAATGAGTGCTCCCTCGATCTTATCTTGCTGACAATGGAAGAACTTGCACATAATCTGACATCTCTTGAAGAGGAAATTGATACGATCAAAACTACATTAAGTAAAAACTTCACGGCGGACCAGCTAAAACAGATATTGGACGACACCAATGAGAAACTGGCAAAGTACAAACAAGAATTGGAGACGAAGAAAATCCGCAAGTTCAGACGCGACACCCAGGACTACAAGTTAAACATAGTATATACTTGGCAGGAATACTACGGTCAACGTCCCACTAGACCGTTTCAACAACGTACACCCAGAACTTGTCCTGTGAACCCAGACGCTACTTCCTCAGAAGCCTCCAGTACAGAACTTGAAGTTAGTACTGAGACTGGAGCATCCACATCTTCTATCCCTAGAGGTGAGGGGACCATACCCACAACTGTTCCTTTTTTAGAAAAGGACCTACCAAACGGGGACAAGGGAAGAAAAAAATCAGAGAGGAAGAAACAAATCGCCAAAAAGACCTAGTTGTAAATATCTCATCCTATCAATTATCTCGTATGGAACTACAAGTCCTCCACAAAGGTCTTTCATTCGTACCCCACCATAACACTAACCTTTTGAGGGAAAAGATCGACTTTTTTAAGCTCATGCGGAAATTGAAACTTAAAGTATTCTTCAATGATCTTGAGGAAGAAGAGAATGTCAAGGAACCCTCGAATTTCCTAGAACTAACACCAAAAAGTGTCTTTAACCCTCCTGTTAGTAACCATGTACTGGCGGTGTTTGAAAAAACAGTCTTAGACCAATTCAAGAAAATTCCTTTTAGAACCAAGGGGAGAGGTAACTTCACCATGGGAGAACGCCAAACCCTGAAGAAATTACTTGACAATAACGATATTATCTTTAAACCAGCAGACAAAGGTGGAGCCCTAGTCCTAATGGACAAAGCAAAATACATTGCAGAAATCGAAAGACAATTGACTGATCGTGAAACCTACCAAGAAATCGACTTTAACCCCACGGAACAACTGAGGGAGCTGATCAGGGAAACACTGGATGAGGCTGAAGAAAGAGAGGTGATCTCTGAGAAGACACGTAGATTCCTTGAAAAGATACACCCTATTACACCAGTCATATACATTCTTCCGAAGATCCATAAAAGACTTATCCATCCTCCCGGCCGCCCGATCATAGTGGCAACTGAAAGTATATTGGAGCCATTGGCTAAGTATTTGGACATTATCCTACAACCTTTTATACAAGATACTCCAACTTACATCAAGGACACCACCCACTTCTTAACCAAATTGAAGGAGGTTGAATTTGTGAATACTAGGGACATCCTCTTTACGATGGATGTAACCTCCCTCTACACCAACATTGTGCATGAGGCTGGATTAGAAGCAGTGGAATGGCTACTCCTTAGGAATGACAACTGCAAAGGTGACAGATTGTTTGTTCTGACACTACTCAAATTAGTGCTAATGAATAACTTTTTTCGATTTCAAGATAAATACTATCTTCAAGTCTCAGGGACCAGCATGGGGGCCGCTATGGCCCCGGCATATGCCAACACATACATGTACCATCTGGAAGAAGAACACATCTTGACTTCTGCAAGGTGGTTACGTCATCTGACCATCTTTGTTAGATCTATCGACGATGTGTTCGGCATCTGGTCAGGCCCAGAAGAGGAATTAGGTGAATTTTTTACTATGATGAACTCCATGCACCCAAGGATCAAATTCACTACCCAGACGAGCAAAACACACATCACTTTTTTGGATGTTGAACTTTATGTCAAAGAAAACCGTCTGGAGACAAGAATCTTCACCAAAACTACTGATAGAAACAGCCTTCTATTGGCAACGAGTTTCCACCCTCAGAGGACAATTGACAGTGTTCCCTTTTGTCAGTTTTTACGATACTGGAGGAACATCTCTGAAAATGCTGAATATCAAAGACAGTCATCCTTGTTACGTCAGAAAATTAGAGAGAGAGGATATAACCCATCCAAACTGTCACAAATTGAAGAGAAAGTGGCGTACATCGAGAGGGACACCCTCCTCTCACCCAAGAACAGCAAGAAAGATGACTCTATGGTATACGTCACCACATACTCAGCACAGAGTAAGAAAATTAGGAGCATAATCCAAAGAAACTGGCCCATGTTACAAATGGAACCATGCACACAACCCCTCTTTAAAGATGTTCCTATTTTTGCTTATAGGAACAGTAACGCCCTTAGAAACAGCTTAGTGAGAGCCGAGCTGTCGACTACTCCAACTATACACATAAAACATAAGGGCACGCAACCATGCCATAACTGCCAGCATTGCAGCAACATCATACCAGGCAATATTATCTCACATCCACACACAGGCAAACCCATTACGTTGAAGCACTCATGCACCTGTGACTCCACGAATGTGGTCTACGCCTGAAATGTCCCTGCGGTTTCTATTACGTAGGGATTACCTCAAGAAAGGCCAAACTACGTTGGACCGAACATAAGTCTAATATCCGGACCAAAAATTTGAGATCTCCTGTGGCAATGCACTTTGTTGAAGCAAGGCATTCAATTGCCCAAGCAAGGCATTCAATTGCCCAACTAAAATGTATGATCTTAGAACAGGTGAAACTAGGTCAGAAAGGGGGAGATGTACAGAAGAGATTACTCCAGAGGGAGATCAGCTGGATCGATTTGTTAGATTGCCTCAGTCCCAGGGGCATGAATTGTGAATTTGACTTAATGTGTTTTCTTTAACTCACTCCACATTTATCCTGTTTTTGTACTTGTAAATAGTGTTTTTTAACAGTGTTAAACCAAGCTAACAGTTTGTGTACAGATCATTGTTCCAATTGAATATGTTGTTATTATACCGTTGACTTTCACCTAGGTAGCCCTAAAAATGTGCAGGGCTTACATTTTTACGCCTGCATAATTATATAGTGATACTTTGACCCAGTAGATTGTGAACTGGCTTCAGACCAGGAGTATCATTTTGTAACATGACAAACTTTGATGTGTGGTGATGGAAGAGGGGAATCTTCACAGCAACTGTCTCACCCAATGTGTAAAGTGTATGACATGAGATAGCTGCCTTGTTTATAACATATTTTTGCCTTTAAAAAAAAATGGGCGAACAGTGCACAAATAACGATGATTTAGACCACGCCCTAACTTGCTAGGATGACAACTAGACTGACAGTCCATGTGGGGACGATACAGGCTATTGCCTTAGGATCGACCCACTCAATTTGACTGTCACTCAACAGTATTTGAGCGGTGGGTAGGGGCACTAAGCAGTTTTCTAACTGCTGTAGTGCCCCTCCCCCGCTAAACTAATCAATTTGACTTCACCCGAACAGGTGGAAGTACTCCCATCCACAACCGGACAATGCTATGATCCCCACCTATGTACTTACTAGTACGAGCGAAGCAAAACAACTGACAAATCCAATGGCAACGTGGCACATGCTCCGAGCGCGTCCTTAGCAACGGCAGCTGGGACGCACTCGCGCAACACCACGACAGCCCTTAGTAGAATCATTCTGTTGATCTTCCCATACAAAGATGGCGGCCCGGGCGGGGACGCGCGTGCGCGACTGTTCACCGGGCAACAGATTTGGCTTGGGTAGGCTGTGTGGCGCGTCCTCGAGGTGGGCGGCTTCGTTCAGCATCCTACAGGCGATCTTTCTCACAAGTAAGTTAAAGGACAACGGAAGCGAGTACGAGTAATGTTTGAGCGAATATGTTACCAACAGTTAATTAGTAAACAGGGGTGACTTTTTCACCTCTCATCCAACGGCACTAATAGCCATTTAGTAGGAGTACGTATGCATTGAAGTTATCCCCTCTCCTTTCTTCATACTTACAGTCGCTCATTGTTGAAGCCACAGCCTGATACAGCCACTACCCCCGGCGAGACATCTTGGGTCTTCCGACCGGGTGAGTCACGATGAAATTATATTCACATAATTTGAGATTTTGATCCCTCACCAATGATCTGATCCTGACAAGCTGTTTTTGTCATGTCATTTTAACTACACAGGTGGCCATAAATTTTTTATGGGTACCAAGGAAAGCAGGTTAGTTTATCTCTACCTCTGTGAGATACTCATTTTTAGTTTCTCCAAACTCCCCATGAAGCTAATTAGTGTATCCTCATCCCCTCAGGAAATCCCACTGAATTTTGAATCTTGTTGAATCTAAAACACATCCTGCCCTGAAGATGGATTTCCTACAATCCGAAACGCATTGGCACTGACAACTCAATAGGAGTGTCTTTAGAACTTCTGAGCTGAATGAATGTGATGCTCAGAAGCGGGAAAATTGAAATTGGACCACTGTTTTTGTTCTGTTTTGTATATGAATGACTTGTTCATATTATACTGCTAAAAAGTGTACCCTACCTTTGTTACCTACAATATATGTTTTTGTCAGAGAGCATTCTGTCCAGAGCAACTGAAATGTTGTCCTTTGTTTGTGAATTATAAACTTACTTAGATATACTATCTTGGGAATTGAATGTATTGATCCTCACACCTCTTATACTTTGAAGTGTGGGAAGTTGAATTTGTTTTCAATGTGAATGATATGACTTAATGTCACCCAGGTCAGCCTGTTAACTGTGTTTGCTCCCAGCCGGATTGTTTGTTGACTGGGGGCCTACAGCGAGATAGAGCTGGATGTACCAGGTGAACCACTTTAACACTTCAATACTTGAAACACTTGATTAAGCTGATCACTTTTCTTTGAAATTGTTGAAAATGTGCCTTGCTGAACAACTACTCCCATCTGGGAGTACTTTGGTTTCAGTCAGGCTTAATCACTAATTGGGATGTCATTCCCACTAGGAGTGCAGTACAGGGTTACCGACTGGCAACAGTCTGTGCATGTTTTGTTCCTCAGTATTCTGAATCTCGAGTGGCCTCGAGCTTCTCCCTGCTGCACCTGAAGAATTACATACTTACATTACATACAATACGTAAGACCTTTTAGGGTCGACTAACTTTGAGTTACTTTAAATTATAAATTATAACTAGTAGCGCCTCCCACCTACTCTCTATCTCTCCCTAGGTGGACATAGGGCCACATGGGTGCAATCTATGGCACCGAGCACTTTGGGGAAGTGTGCCACTCTGTAAAAGTCCCGGACCACGGCCTGCCTTTCTGTGGGTGTTCTGGGCATGTATATGTGCCTGCAGACTGAGGAGCGTGCAGTGATGATTGCCAACACCTGGTGTAGGCAGCGTGACTGCGTGTCCTGTGAGTCCCCCCCACTATGGCAGTTGTCCGCTGAAATGACCCAGTGGCCAAAAAATGCAGGACATTGAGCAACTTCTCCAAGGGGCTCAATGCTTGGGAGCACAGGGTGGGTGATGTAAGGTCATCTTCCCAATCCCTGACGAGGTCTAGGATGATATGAGGTGGAAACCTATACCTGCCATAGACATGGTCGTCAGGCATCCCAAAAAGGCTGGTCCGTGGCAAAAAAATGCGGGCCCTGGCTATTCTCCTCCTGCGGTGTCCCACGATCAGTGCTGCGACAAATGGGGCATTCATCGTAGCGGTATATACGTGTTTGTTGTTTGCGCGCATTTTTATGCTGTGCGCGGGGACGCTTCCGCCTGCCTTCGTGTGGCGGACGTGTTGACGCCTGTGTGCGTCTTTTGCCGTGCGCGGGTTTCCCGTATTCCAATCCATGAATACGGGTTGTTCGCGTGTGTGTGGGCGTTCGGTGTATTTCCCTGCAGTACTTCCCCTGTTACACCTTCTTTTTCACACGTTGTTCCCCATTCCGCGTGTTACGCCCTGTGTCCTGCCCCCTTTTTGGTGTGTGCGTGGACGTTGTGCACTTTCCCTGTGCGCGTCGTGCACGGGGTTCGAGCTGTTACATGACGTGTGCGCCTGTGTACGCCACGCACGGGTTTGGCGCATATCCCGAGGGAAACACGCGCAGGGACTTCCATGAATCGCACGCGTGCGCGTGCACCTGTTTTTTCATGCGTGCGCCTGTTTGCGCCAACATTTTCGGCGCACGTTTGTTCCATGAATCGGCCCCAATGTTTTTTTACTCCATGGATACAATTGTAATGTATTTATTGGGAGTATACATAGATTTATCAACTCAACACTGACACATCTCAAGAATGCATCAATCAACAACATAGAGGTTGACCGGAATGTGGGGCATCAGTGTGGCTCAGGTTGGTATCCTGGAGATTGGTGCATTGGTGCAGATCCCATCAGTGTTATGGTGGGTTTGAAACAATCAAGAAAACAACCCTTACACCTGTAATGAGAGAGTTGAATAGACCACGTATTAATTTAGGTGATTTGTATAGTCTCATCTCACTTTATAGCCACTTAAAATCATGTACCTGGAGAGTATTAAAGTGGAATTCTGGTGTATTGATTGGCTGCTCGGTCGCTACATTAGAAAATCTAAAAGGAGTGCCCAGCTCCTGGGAAACGCTAGGAGCACCTGAACACAGTGCAGTCTCCAGTCCAAGTGGAAAGGACGTCTCCTGACCTCACCACGCATCGCCATGAAACGCAAGCGAGCTTAGCCTGTAGAAATGCTTCTGGGCTGTGGCAAATCCAACCCTGATGCTCACCCCGTAGGCCCTGAACATTTCCACTGCTAAACAACCATTGTTGGCAAAGGGAAGGTTGTTAGGTTAAAAGACTCGAATATCCAACTCTCCCGACCTTGTAAACCTCAATGTGAGTCCCTCCACGGCAGGGGGTTATCATTTGGCGATCTTGGGTCAGCAAAGATTTCATTCACTGCATGTTGGCATGCTAGATTAACAATGAATCGAACACCAAGTCCTACTGGCTATGGAACTTTTATCACATGGTGAGGGGTACAGGGGGCGGGCCACAGTTGTTGCTGGGAGGGTGGCGCTGTTTGGGATTAAGCCACAAAAATTCTCAAAATCACTCAGAATTAATCATTAGCTTAGAGAATGGGCACGCTGCAGTGCTAAAGTGAACATTCGCCGGCTTCAGGGGCCCTAGGCTAAAAATGAAAAAGCATAGATTAGGAATGTGCAGCATTCCAATGGCTGGGATCTAATTCAAGTAACTGCTGGGCAGACTTGGAAAATGGTTTCCTGTGAACACCAGTCAATGAGTGCCCTACCACACATAACAAAGAACCCTTTCACCATCAAAGGTCCATGGCATGTTAGCACCCACCCAGTCCTTTTCATTTCTCAATCTGGAACACAAGGGTTTTTAAGGTTTTCTACATGGCCTGTTGTTTTTGTGTGAAGTCCTGGGCGTAGTTTTAGGGGGCGACCATGGTGTTTGTCCCCTCCTCCCAACTTTCATGGCACACTATTTTGTACCCTTCATTTGGCAGGGACCCCTTTCCTTTAGATGTGATGTTCCCCCTCCCATTTTCAGCAGAGTCGCTCCACTGTCTGAAGTGTCGGCAACCGCATAAGAGGCGGAGGGCACACAGGGTCCCCGGCGGTGCCTAGGCCTCAAAGTACTTCTTTTCTAAGCCTGGTGACCTACACTCTACTGGGGTTCACTATTTCGTGAGCTGAGATGCAGTACCTGATCAGGTCCGGCTAGGAAGAGTTCTAGCTGCTGTCCGAGCTCTTGCATGCACTATTGGAGAGAACAGGGGCCAATCAGCCGCTCTTTGAGGCATATCTATGTGGGTACAACGGGATGTTTTTTCCTGGGTTTTTTAGCAAATTTTTCAACGAAAAAAACTCATCTAATTTTTTTGGTGGGGTTACAAAATTATATATATATAGGATGTGGGTGTTTGGGAATAGATAAAAAATGAAAGGGAATGGGGAAGGACTGCTTGGGATTGTTTGCAGTCTGGCAGAGCTGGGGGCTGAGGGGACAGAAAGCCTAGCACGCAGGTTTATTTAACATGTATTTCACTGTTTTTTTTTATTGACAAAAGAAGCTACAAAAAAGTAGAATTTCGAAATTGTGCATCAATAATTGACAAACAGAGCTTCATCAGGGACATGAGCAGTAAGTTTGGGGCTGAGGCCCAACTTCAAGCTTATGCAATGCCGCAGCAAATAAAGAGGCGACAGCAGCAGTGTACAGCGCCCGTCATAAGTTCATTTCACAGACACTAAAGGTTCCATTATTTGTTAGGATACTTGTCTGAAACACAGCCGCTTGTTTGTGTGCACGTGGTTTGACATCCAGGCCTTGACTGACAAGCGTTTTTAATGGGTCTGTGCCATTGCAAAGCGTATTTGTAAATGAAGCCCAGAGACTTGTTTATGTTTAAGTAAAGGCTAAAGAGAAGAGGGGAAACACATGGACAAGAGCGAGGCAAGCAGAGCAGGACTGACCTATCGGGAACTCGGAAGGTTTCTCGTTAGGCCTCTGTATCCCGGGCCTCTTTTACGTGGTAACCTATTTTATTTCCCCATTTTCTCACAGCAAAAGGGTTGGCTTTGCTGAATGTGTAATATGGGGCCACTTTGAAAATTATTTCCCGGGCCTCTTTTGGATCCCGGTCCCCCCCTGGAGGCAAGTCCTAGAATAAGAAGGCCTTAGGGTGGTATCCAAGAGAGTCCTACTGCGCGCAGCGCTTGCAGATGGTGGCAACACACTTCTGCAAGTTGTTTTAGGTTCTTGGTTACCTTCTAAATTCATGCCGTGTGTATGCAATGTAAATCTTGTCATTTACGGTTTTTTGCACACCCAGGCAATGCTTTAAGTGGGCTGCGACTAGATGGGGCTGAGCCACGGCAGGCTCCGAAAATTGTGTCCGAGAAGGAGCCCTGCTGGGGCTCAATAAAGTCTCCTGCTAACCCCAGGCCACCAGGCTGCTAGATGCCAAGGCTTTTCTTTTCTAAAGCCTGAAGCTCTCGTGTGTCAGCGAGAGCTTCAGGCTTCAGAAATAAAAGTTTGTTCTTTTCACTGTGTCACTGACTCCCCTTTCATTAGGGGTGATGATCTGTGCATCTTTAATGAAAGGGGTGTCTGGCAGGGGGTCGGCGACACAATCAAAAGGTGAGGCCTTTTTTTGTAAAGCCTGAAGCTGTGCAAGTGCTTCAACCTTTACAGAAAAAGCATCACCTTTTCATTGTGTTGCCGCCCCCCCCCTACCAGACACCCCTTTTATTACAGATGCAGGGATCATCAGCCTCACACCCGAGGTGAGAGGGGGATGATCCCAGCATCTCTAGTGAAATGGGTGCCTGACAGGGGGTCAGCGCTGCAATTAAAGTCCAAGGCAATACTTACCTGACATGAATGCTGGCAGTAAGGCAAAGGCCCGGCAGGACCTTTTGCAAAATGGGGATGCAGCTCTTAAGGGGGCGTGGCCTGACAGGCAGCATTCAGGTCAGGTGAGTGTTGCTTGCATTGAATTGCGCCACTGACCCCCTGCCAGGCCACGCCCCCTACGAGCCCCGGCTCGAGTTGCAGGCCCCCTAAAGCACTGCACGCAGGTAATTGTAATGCGTACGCCTGGGCAGCAAGAAGAGCACACGAGTCACAAGATGTACACACATGATGAATTTCTGGTTTAAATAATCTGAACAGGCATCATCACAAGAAGCGCATGTGGGACACAAGTTGTACACATATCACACAATGCACAAACTAGTCACACTATATGTACATAGATCTCACGATACCAACATAGATCATAAAAATGACACATTGTTCACAGTAGGTGTCAAAAAGTGCAGAAGCCAAAATATGCTCTACACAAGACACACGATGCGGATCACAATATGTAGACACAGCTCACAATACAATATGCACATGGGCAACCCCGAGGTATAGGCATGGATCACAATTTGGAAACCCAGATTACAATATACACACATGGCAACAATATGCTGGCGGGTATTGCCCCCTGCAGTCACAGATCACAATATGAACATGAATCGCGAGATGCAGCCATGTACTGCAGTGTGCACACATGTCAGATGATGCCCACAGAGATCAAAATACAGAAGTAGATCGCCAGAGAGAGCTAGGCAGCACAATATTCACATACAGTACACAGTAAGCACACATTGCACCACACGATTCACGGTGGGATCTCAATATGTTCATCTGGGGGACAGAATGCAGATATCTTTCCCAACATCCTCATATGTGGGTCTCAGTGAGCAGACTCGTCAGATCTCAAATAACGAGCACAACATGCATCCCTTTGCAATATGCACACATCATTCACAGGTTACAGACACACGCCACAATGTGCACACAAGAAGCACAACATGCAGACATGGGTGAATATGTAGTTTCGTGTCGTAACAAGCATATACTGAAAAGAACATGCAGAAACAGGTCATGCAATGTTGACAATTGGAATGATATAAGCACACAGATCTCAAGCAGCAGGCTAAGATTACAATATTGATGAGGCATGTGCTATCCAAGAGTGCAAGGTGAAATTGTAACTTCTACATACATGCCAACATTCCCCATTCTTGTTCCTTTATTTATTAATTTTGTCATTTGTTATAGCGCCTGTCACCATAATTATGGTCCCAACGTGCTTTTGGTTGAACACCCTCGGACGGACTGCAGTCCGAAAAATTTGGGAGAGCTTTGAAGGTGCTAATATGTGTATGTGCATTTCAGCCATTAAAGTTCTGCGAGGGTGGCCAAGACCCTGGCATTCACCCATGTCTAAATGGAGTGTTTATGGGTGCAGCGGAGCTAATACTATGGACTAACGGAGGGGGGGGGTTGTGTTTAAGGAGATAGAGAGGGCCTTCTGCTAAATTGTGAATGTGCAGTGTGCAAGGGTAGAAATGGGTTCGCTGTACAAACAGCAACGTTGATTTCCTGGGTTCCCTCTATATACAAGGAGCAGTGCAGTGTTTCACAGGCGATCCAAGTGCTTGATGAATGCTTACTACACACCCTCTGAGGGTTCTTAGAATGGGAGATTGACATCCCTAGTTCCTTCTAGTGCAAAAACAAGGACCCCAATTCATGATTGCATGCAGCGGCCTGGTCCGCCATCCTGTGCTTTAGAGTTACCAGCCATGCCAAACCTGAGCAAGGGGTCTGAGGTACCTGGATGTCATCCTACGGGTTGATCAGCATGATTTTCCCAGGGTGCATTTTAGTTGTGATGCATTGCCACCCTCCAAGCCCATATGGGTGCAATACCTGGTCCACTGTCAGGATTCGTTCTAGGTTAGAGCTGTTGGAGTGACTACCTGAGTCCTCCATGTGTGCTTGGCGTCCCACAAGGAAGGTTGGATGAGAGAGCAAAGCTGTTGAAAGGCAAGGAGAGGTTAGTAGATGACAGAAGGGCAGGGTGGATGAGTGTGTGGGAGATGTAAGGGGAGGGAGACTGGTGGATGAAACGTGTGTGCAATAGGTGGAGAGTGTGAGTGGGAGGCGGGGGAATCATGAAGTCGTGGGAGCCGCCAGGTTTTCAGGGCTTTCTGAAGGCCGGGTGATCCTCTGTGAGGTGGAACACGAGGGGGAGGGAGTTCCAGAAGGTGGGGGTGAGGACAGAGAAACAGGCACCTCCTAACCTGGAGAACTTGAAAGGGGGGACTACTAAGAGGTGTGCAAAGCCTGATATGGGGATTCTGGTGGGGTGGTAGCAAGTGAGTTTGTTTTGGAGGAATTCCGGGCCTTTCTTGTGCATTGCGCGGTGGGAAATGCACATGGCTTTGAAGGAGGCCCATCAGCTGATGGGCAGCCAGAGGAGTGTCCTGAGTGCGGGGGAGATGTGTTCTCTGGGGGAGAGTGCGAGGAGGAGCCTTGCCGCTGAGGTTTGAACCCATTGGAGCTTTCTCAGTTGGGATGTAGGAGTGTCTAGGTAGAGGGAGTTAGAGTAGTTTAGGCGCGAGAGGATGATGGCGATGATTGCGGAAACCCTATTGGGGTAGGAGAGATAAGGAAAGATCCGCTTGAGGATGCAGAGGTGGAAGGTGCACATCTGGAGACTGCATTGATGTGACGGGAGAAGGTCAGGTCTGAGCTAAATGTGCATCCTAGGTTTTTGACAGGGGGATGCAGAGGGGGCGGGTCCTAATGGCCGCGCCCAAGCGATAGGTTGGGGAAGGAGATTAGGATTACTGTTTTTTCCAGGGTTGAGGCGCAGGTGGTCTGAGGATCTATAGAGCTCTAGGAGGAGGGATACATTTTTTGAATTTGTAAAAGAAAAGGTTATTTCATTGTTTAATTATTTAATAGTCATAACAGAATTTTGTTCAATAAAACTGCCAATAGTTTCATTGGTATAGGGCTTTGTGTCTTCTCAGGCATATTTTATGTTTGTTAAACAGAAAAGTTACTTCGCTTTTCCTGTCTAAGAGCCTCATTACAACCCAGGCGGTAAGTTCCCTACTTTACCACCATGGTGTAAACTCTGTTTACACCATGGTGGATGGCTGATTTACCGCCCCATTCCAAGGTGAGTGGGGCGGTAAATCCCCATTCCCCATTTACCCTTCCCCATTCCCATTTTTGCCCCATAGGGCATAATGGAAGTGGGGAAGGCGCTAATTACGGCACCGTAAATTACGGTGCCGTAATTAGCACCAAGGCGGGTTAGGCGCCGTTAAACCCTTAACGCCTGGGTTGTAATGAGGCCCTAAATATCGATTATCGGTGCCAAAGATCATGCTATAAATCCAGGTCATATACATTGTCTCTGAAGGGCGTGATGCGCATGTCATGGTAGGGGCGTGCCACACATTATTGTTAATGCCACAATAACAGCAAACATGAGTTGATATATGACTGTATCAGCCTTCCTATTAACTAAACTATTCCATTAATGTCTTAGGATAACAACCTGAGCTAGTACCAGATGGCTTCACAACCGCAGAATTTCTGGGGCCAAAGGAAGCACAATTTTGGTTTTCGAAAATTTGTTTAATTTACCTTTTGTCACAGGTCCATGGGCTGGGACAATTACAACTATTTCATGTGCTCAAACATTTTCAGAGGACTGAATCAACTAATGACTGCCTTGCATAACTGCCAGGTGGCCATTTTTTGCCTTGAAAAGAGATGCATCAGCATACATCAATGGTGTGTAAGTTGTGTTGCTTGAATGAGCAGGAACACCAAATGGTGATCAGAGCTAAGATGAACCAAGTATTAAGTATGGGAGATGATACTCACTGCTTTTCCCAGGTTTCAGAAAGACCTTGCTATATTTATTGGGACACATCCCTTCCAGCTTTTATGGAACTAAATACCACCTGTTACTTCAATTCTATATGTAATATAGTGCTGCCTCTACATTGGCCCCATATCACATAAGAGGATTATAGCCCTTCTAAATCTGAGGTTGGGTACCAGGCAGGGCATCTACCTTATTTAGTGGTCTGTTCACGAACCTGTGTGCCCTTTAACTTGGCCGAAGCGTCCCACAACGCCCCTTGATTTTGTGTGAATTAGAAGAGTGGTTATACTTATGATTCAAGTCACCTCTGCCGTCAATGCCTCTCGCCAACAATCTTTAACTCTTCACGACAAGATCACTTGTTTAAACTGAAGTAGATCACTACCACGTGACATTGCCTCATTAACACTCCAGTGCCATGGCCCATTTAGAGCAGTTCTCTGCCCACACTCTCCAGTGCCAGATCCCCTCTCACTAATCATGAGCATTAGCAGTAATTAGGCACAGGGAACACTTGATGAGTCGATCAAAGCAAGTACGTGTTTAGAAGAAGTAAAGAAGAATGGTGTCCTTGTAATTGATGATAAAAGGGAACTGATAGTGAGTGGGAGTACTCAGATGGATGAGCGAGTCACTGACACTGTGAGGTGGAGACACAATACTGGTGCAGAACAGTCGGTACTGGCGATGGTGTGATGAAGAGTGACCCATGTGGTGCAAGAGAATTCGGCCAATCATAAATTAGTGCAATGACACTGCAGGTAATATAGGGCAAGAGTAGTACCTGGTCTGTGATGACACAACTTCATAGGGTGGGAGTACCTGGTCACTTTCCATATAATACTTTGATAAACTGGGCATATCATGGAGGTACTTGCCATTCAGAATGGTGCATTAGCCTGGCATG
The DNA here is from genome assembly GCF_040938575.1 of Ambystoma mexicanum. Taxonomy (NCBI): domain Eukaryota; kingdom Metazoa; phylum Chordata; class Amphibia; order Caudata; family Ambystomatidae; genus Ambystoma; species Ambystoma mexicanum. Next base: position 1,326,799,860 of record NC_090931.1, read on the forward strand.
CCACAGGGCTACCAGGCATATTATGACACTGCTTGGGGATATTAGGCTAATATCTGGCGTATAGTTGGAGTGCCTGGAATTAAGCAGATACTTACACATACGCCTTAAATGGTCAGGTACTCTCACTACATGCCAGTGTCCATCATTCTGCCAGATATTCATGCCACATTCACCAGTTCTTTGCATAAATTATGGCAGTGCCTAAAATGTTGTGGGGATATCCATCCCTTTGATGGCAATTCTTGGCACATGCTGGAATTACCTGAAACCCCATTTTATACAGTACAACAACCATATACACACCCCCTAATATAAGCACATTTTTGAATCACTCACACACAAACCTAAACAATGACCCACAAAAACACCCTCAAACCAAACTTTCATTGACACTCTGTTAGTTCACTCATTTGTAACCTGCATAACATATGCACTTGAAGCACGCATGCCTAAGGCTCGTTTTTGAGCTTAGAGTGTCTCCTTTGCCTTCGGAAAGGTCTCGCAGTGACAAGGGAACACATCATTAATAAACCTATAAATAGTTTGACAACTTGGGAGAAAATCGTGTGAAATTAGGAACAATACTAATACTTTATAAGCTCTGACTACCATTTTATTAGACTATTCTTATAAAGTCTAATAACTCATTACTAGGATTTTGGTAAAAGCTTATAAGATGCTGATAAGATATGTAAAAGAACATTATTTGCACCCAGCATATCACATCCTGATGAATCTCATTCTTTCTATGCACTCTCTTTGTCTCTCTCTGTTTCTCTCCACTCTCTGTCTCTTCCTGTCATACTCTATGTCTCTCTCTCTCTCTCTCTCCCTGTAGGCATGAGTTGCTTTGTCAGGCGCACACTTTCTAGGACCATCTTAGTTAATGTAAGATACTAATTAGCGGAAAAGTGAATTTTTCTTATTTGATTATCAAGCTTCGACCTGAAAACCAACCAACAGCGGTTCACAAGCTACGGCGTGAGCAGAACGCTTGCAAGCATTGTCAAATACTGTCAGGAATCAGGGGTGGAAGTTATGGAACCGCTGGAGGTACTAAGAAGCGGTGTTCATGCTCTAGTCCTCATCCAACATGGCGGAGTGTTCTATAAAGGCAGACTCCCCCCCTGATCCGGGGCATTGTATCTGTGTTTGTTTGCACGCTAACGCTCCGTTACTCTATGTGTTTTGCCTTCCTTCTTGGGCTTTTCATAGCCGCCTTTGATTGCCTTCTTAGTACTATTGGACTATCTTTATTCCCTCTCCGTGCTTTTTTATCCCTTTTTCGATCCCTTGCATTGGCCGCTCGGCCGCTCCTCCTTCCGCCTACAGTTCATTCTGTCCACAGCTTGTAGTCTGCCTCTTACCTGCTTCGGCGTCCTGCTGTCTCTGCTTCACCGCGTACTGCCCTTCTGTCGGTAAGTGGTTTTATCCCTTCATTTTCAGCTCGCCATTCTGCTGTTCCTTTAATTTCCGCCTTCAGCCTTTGTCTGTGCGCGGTAACGTTTCTTCGCTTATTCTGCCTGCCGCGCTTCCCAGCTGTTTTCAGTCCGCCGGCAGTCTGAATGTGTCATTTTCCCGTCTTGGCTCTGGTCTATCTTCTGCACCGCGGTATCCTGCATTTCTTCCACTGGGTACAGCTTTCAAATTCGTTCTTTGTTTTCTTACCTTCTTTATCATTCCCCTTGCGGTACTTCCCTTTCTTACGTCCTTTGCTTTGTTTCCTCTTATTCTTGTTATGTTCTGACTGTTACTGGCTTACTGAAAGATTCTAGCATTCAATACCAAGACCACCCTTCTGCCGCAGCAAACATCTTCATTGCCAGTTTCCGGCTTTTCAGTAATCAAGGTGAATTCGGCACTCTGCCTTGTTTCCAATGGACTGACCACCTCGTCTCCGACAATCAATATCCACAGGGTTTTTTCTGCCTTTGGCTTTTTCCCTGAATGTGAGGCTGGCCCCCCTGGAGGCCTCAGGGCAGGTTTCCACCACTGTCAGGGTCGCCTCCGGAGGGGAGAGACCTTACCCACACGAGAAGAAGGTTGGGACCCCCAAGGACAAGCCCTCCTTTAAGAAGAAGAAGCTTCCAAGGACCAAGAGTCATTTCAAGGGACAAGCCTCAGAAGAATCAGGTGAGGAGCAAGGGGAGGTGGAACCGGAGTCTGACAAATACAAGATCACACCAAACAATGTCCAGAAGACTAGTTAAGAAACAAATCGATCAAATAAGAAGAATGAACTACTCCCTAATAAGCATCTTCTACTAACTAATAAAGGATCAACATTTAACAGGTAATGCTCAAATGAGCTGATATATGAAGAAAGTACAGCACACTAAAGTCCTAGTGATCTGAAGAGCAAAGATAAAATTAGAATATAGTTGAAGGAAATACAACATCGTAACGTTTTTGAGACTCAAACAATAAAGATTGTGTGAAATTGTCCTGAGGAAGCTCACATATGGAATTTCTGACTTAAGATATAATATGATGAAACATGCGTGCGCCAAATATCAATGCATTATTGAATTTGTTTTTGATTTAAGAATTAATTAAGCAACCAAGGGATATCATTATACCTTGACTTAAGGTTACAAATGAATCTGTGTATTTGTAAAAAAAAAATTGAATACATAACTTTATGTGCCTAAGATCCTAAAGGATTTCTTTAGTTTTTGCGTGTTATTCAAGTTATTGTATTGAACATTTAATTTCCAGATGTATGTTCTTCAATATTATATAGTAATTGTTAAAACAAAGAACTGGTTTTATTTGTATTCACTTCAAGTGCACATTGTATTCATAATTAGAATATTACACTTGTCTTATCGAGCAAAGCACATTGTCAAAACCTTGAATAACTATTTAGAAGGTTATCATTCCAGGATGTACAATCTGGCATACTCATACTCTTCTCTCTTTGAAGTACCACTATGAGAAAAAGGAAAGAGACAAATAGCACCAATGATGGTTGATTTGCGTACGATCAAATAGCATTTTAGGAGCATATACATTAACACAGATCTTTACAGTTAGAAAATACATCTGTAATAAAATGACATAATGCACACTGGGAATGGCGTTTGTAGGACATGGTCTCAAGAAGTGTCATTAGTTCATTAGACTAAAAACGAATAGCAGATCCAGAGATTGCCAATAGGTTTAGGTGTGGAGATCAGTAATCCATTAGTAAACTGCATCATAAAGATGAGTTCAAGAGTTCTGATGCATCTCTATTGCGTTAACATATACTTATATGGTAAGTGCCGACCAATAATAAGAGATGGACATGCCCAGAAACTGGCCATACTGCTAGAGGCAGCACAAGAACCATCCATGGAAAATGGCCATCCTGGAACCTGAATAATCTGAAAAGCAGGCCTCTTAGCGCATTAAATGCCCAAGTCTTCTTTCTGCTACCTAACCTCAAGCATGGCCACAAATACCATCCACGACTGTCCCTCATAAGCTGACTGCCCGCATCCCCACCGTGCCCCCTCCCTGCTGAGAGCCACACATCCAAGCCACATGCTGCACCTGAAGCTCATGGGTGTACAACTGGTCCTGATGCCACAGATGTTCTGCTGCTGCTACTGCCCATGCATGACCAGGGGGATGCTTGGGTCACAGTACAACTCATTTGAAGTCACACATTGTTAATGGAACAATGCCAGGGCTCAAGTCGAGGGTACACGCGGGTGGACAGTGTCCACCCACTTTTTTTAGAGGGTGGACTCAGTCCCCCCCCAGCTAAAATGAGAAACATTGAATGTCTTCTTTGAATGTATGCATTAAAGCCGACCTTGGGGATCAAACCACAGTGGTCAGGTTTGTAGGCCGCACACTTCCCCACTGCACTATGTAAACTGATGGAAAAGAACAAACAACTAAAGGTGAAATGTCCCATTTCGGTACTTCAAGTCCCAGGGAAAACATTAGAATTGCTTCTTGGAGTTTAAAACATGCACACCTTTTAACATTTTCAAAAACACTATTAGAAGAAAATATCCTCTCTTGTGTGTGTGTTGGTTTTATGAAAGGCAAATGCCATAACCCGGCCATTTGTCCATTATTATGCCAATATACATTATTCTTGTTCCTTTCTCTTAGCCCCTTACTTTCCCCAGCCAGTAAGGTGCAGCATGCAACATGTTTCCTTTTTGGCTTAAAAGGCTGCAGATTTTATTTTCATACATTTAATAAAACACAGCCAACATCTGTGAAGATAGCTCCGAAGTTGCAGCGACTGCTCGGTGTCCAAAAACTTGCTTCCCCCCTTTTCCCAACACAGTCCATAGTAGGACCAACTGCCCCAACCCTTCCTGCCTGAGACTCGCCTCCCCCTGTAGGTGTTCCTCGGCTGGGAGAGTGCCGGTTGTTTGGGGGGAAGCTGAGCCTCTCATTGTTACCACCACCGGTTAGGCTCCCAAGAGGCGCTGGTCCGAGAAGAGCGAAGACCCTTCCGGCTTTCCCATTGCTCCTTCGGAGTCTGTCTCTTGTCTCTGGTTGCCAAAACACCGCCACACCGCCTTGCTGTCCTTCTTGTAAGGTGGGTGGGTGGAAAACGAAATCCTTCTTCCTGCTGTGGCAGGCGATGTCCTTTGCCGGAGGGGCTGGATACTCCCTGCCCTGGCTGCCCGCTGCTTATATGGGGCTTAGCCCGCCCCCTTTCTTTGTTTGCCCTTTGCGGGATTTTCCCAGCACTTGGCGTGCTTCTCATTGTTCGTCCCCCTTACCCAGGGGGGAGGTAGGCGAGGAGGACCCTGCCTGAGTTAACGGGTTGCCTCCTCCATTTTCTTTGGGTTTTTCCGTCGTCACCTTCATTCGTCTTGTGAAATTTGGGTGGTTATGCAAAGCCAATTTAATGAAATGTGCATATTTTACCTTCATATGCTAATTCATGATGACGTCACATTCCATTTCATTTGTTGATGAGTCCCCCCACTTTAATTTTTAGGACTTGACCCCTGAACAATGCTATGATGGAATTTGGTGTCACTTCATTTCTCAAGGCCCTCAATCCTGCAACTCTTTTCATTCAATATATAGTAACTGTATGCTCAATTCCAATGAACAATGAGGAATCGGGATGATTGCGTCTGGGGCCATCACCTTTTAATCAGGGTTCTGAAAAGAAATGTTGCCTCATGCAAACAGACATTCGTGGTGCACATGAGCGAGAGCCCGTAAGGCAATCAATGCTAAGAGGGATAGGAATCCAACCAACATCAAGCACTTGTTCGGTCCAACACCATCTAAAGTGACTAGTCCTAAGGACCATCTTATGAATAGGTCCTTAGGTTTCGCCTCCGAATCAGTCAAAAATCATCATCAGTAACTTTATTTCGGCCATGAGGCCATAAAAGGACAACATGACACATATAAATATCAATATAAAAGAAGAAGGAAAATAAAGTGATATATTAAATTAAATTCTACATTTCATCCTCATTACATCTAAGCTAATTACAGCAGCACTAGTGCCCACATGCAGTCCAGTGGGTTTTTCAGAGTCGTCTGGCTCATTGATTGCACCTATTTAAAGAATACTTCGACCAAGTCGACTTGTCCAGTATCCTTTTCCCCAGTGGGACCACATTTGCACCAGAAAGCACAGAACTTTGGGGACTGATTTTGGGGAGGGCTACAATTGTGCCATGGGCCACATGAGGTTGTGGGCTGGTTTTGGGGTAGGTGGCAGTAGTGTGCGGGAGGTTGGCACTAATTTGTATTGCGCTTTTAAGCAATGAGTGCCATCTCATGTTAATGTCCAATATGCCATTGGCTACCCTCAGCTCCCTGAATTTCGATCTGTATGGAATTGAAGACAGATTCCCTTGACAACGCAACATCGTACAACTTAAAATGTCCTCCCGAATTATTGAAAGCCGCCCCCTTAAATCCCGGAGCCAGTGGTTACATTTGTTTACAAGGGCTTCCCTGCTTTCAAGTAGGTTGGGGGCCAATTTCGAAAACCTGTCTAAAAATAGGATCCCCCCACAGCGTTCACTATCATTTTGTCCATTTGGGGATTGGGTTCGGGTGCTACATACCCAGCCCTACTGGATATCTTCTCAACCGTGGAACATGGTCTGGGAGCACTATTCTCCCTCCTGGTAGGAATCAGCAGAGTTGGAGGTTTGTTAGGATTCTGTTTACGTGGGGTGTATGAATATGGCACTGAGTACCTTAGATCCAATTGCTCATTTGCAGGAAGGGCTATTTTAGGCCCGGTTGTCTCTCTGTTGTTGCTAATATGACATAACCCAGCCGGGTTAGTGCCAGCCCTATATGAGAAGCAAGGTAGTGGGTCTTGCTGCCTCTGGTGGTTTTGGACCCTCTTTATGACCCTCCGGGCTAGTTGCAAGCTCCTCCATAATCCCTCCCCTTCTATATGCTTCAAGGAGGACTAGCAAACAGTTCTTTGTTGACACCAACGTTGACAGAACAATACTGCACTTACACCACCCCCCCGGCCCCCTACTGATGTCCCCTTGACTGCCGGGTCGCGGATGTGTGGTGTGCAATTTGCCCCAGGGAGTGGTGTTGGCAGGGGGGACTGGAGCAAATCAGTCAAACACAAATATAGTGCCAGCGGAGAGTGAACATTTGTGTTGGAGATTCCAGAATGTTGTGGGTAGTACATTTGGGTTACAGGTGCTATATCATCCATTTGTTTGGAACATAAAGAGAACTCCAAGAAATTGTATTTTTGTTAGCATGTAGCCATAGTCGCTTAAACCACATGCGTAAGAGGCTGGAGTCAACCATGCAGGGCATTCCACATAGAGTGGGCTAGTAGTTAAAATGTGATGGTTTATTGAAGGAAACTATGGCTAAAATCAAAAGGATCCTGGGTAATCTGCTGCTCTCATTGGTAAAAGGCACTCCTGTAAGCACTGCCGAAAAAACCCAGTACTAACGGGCGTTTCTTTGAGCAAATTGTTATGGAAACACTACTATGGGGAAAACCTGCTCAACAAGGTATGTTGGTGTCTGGCAAATGTGTCATGTTTATATACAAAACTACAAGGGGATTTTGCCAAGGTCAAGAATGATAAGGGCTGACTCGTTTGTATTCTAAACGTGTGGGTTGACTGCCATTCATCTAATACAGAGGTCTGCAACCTGCAGCGCTCTGGTTGTTTTGGACTGTGATTCCCATCACAGGGTTATTGGAGTTGCAGTCCAAAACATCTGTAATGCCAAAGATTACAGACCTGATAATGAATTTCGTCTGTAGATTACAAACTGTTCACTGACCATCTGTTTGAATGTGTTTTTTTATGCATTGTGGTGCAATGTACCCTTCATTTTATTGTGTCCTTCCACCTCTGCCCACCCTTACACCGGCAATCATCTCTGTTTTTCTCTCTCTATTATTAATCACCATTCAATGTCAGATGCCCAAACCCAAATCTAAGTGCCAAATGGAGGTATCTCCCACCTCAGTTCTCTCAGGCTCATGATTAATTCTGTGCCATTTGGCCATGAGAGATGTTTAGGCCACACACTTTTTTTTATAACAATTATAGTAAACTATGGTTAAACAGTAAACGTTTCGCGTTTATATAGAATACACAATCCATGTAACTAATATTATGACACATACATCCACTGTTTAAACATTACACATTTCATATCTATACATCTTCTAAAATGTTTTCAATGCACACCCACAAATTCATTGTAGCTAAACTCAGTGGAATTCATTTGTGCTTATTAACATCAATGTTATGTACATGTGTGTGCAACTACTTACTATGCAAAGGACGCAATTTGGTACATTCTGTTAATAAGTGTCTAGTGCTTTCATTCGTTTCATTCGGGCAATTGCAGTTAGTAATGGACTGGTTAGCTGATGAGGCCTCATTAGACACAACGCTCCTGCAACCATCTGTCAGACAACACTATCTGAAAGAGGTGCTATGGGTGCATGAAGCTTGGTTCTCCCAAATGCCCCACTTTCTGGCCCTGGGTAAGAGTCCATGGCATAGGGTCTGGAAGCTCATAGGACTGGAGACCCCATTTCCCCAAATATTCCCTTGATCGTGTTAACTGGGAGACAGCTAGCCCCGAAAGAGAGATCAGGAGATATTGGGAAATAATGAGGTGACCGCATTAGAAGACTTACCTCAGGAAGGGAAGTTGATGGATTTCATAACACTAATTCAGGGCTTTGGCACACACAGGGGACCATTTTTACCGTATATAGGTTTAACTAAAGAGATTTATAGCAGATGGCCGAAATTCCGAAAAAGGCATGGTGAGCGACACAGTACTAGAGACCATGTATGATATGTTGGAGGGAAGTGACGTTTCTCTAGGCTCCATGGGCCTCATCAAAAGTATGGCAGTAACCCTTAAAAGGGGTGGTGGCGGAATTAGCATCAGCAGTACCGCTCCGACGGGTCATAGAGTCGGCACAAATAGTGCTGCCTGCAAAAGCAGCCGGCGCGATTACAGCCGGTGATATAACAGCCAATGCTATTACACCCGGACACACGAGGTGCAAACACAGCAGTATCACAAGTCCATGTCTGGCGCTAATACAGAAAAAAACACAGCACAGTTACCTCCAGCTTCACAATGGAGGTAAATGAACCCAGGTGCCTCAAATTAAGCCACAGGTGATCCCAATCTATCCCAGAGAGCTACATAAGGCACACCCCTACCCCAAACACTGTTTCTAACACCATGCTGCCACTAGCCACTGTGAGTTGGGACAGGCGGCTGCTGCTCATGCTGCGCCTGGAGGTAGAGAGGCAGGACAATGAGGCCAGGGCACAGGGAGTACAAGGGGGGGAGGAGGAGGGCCCAAGCAAGGTGCCCAGGGTTAGGCCTTCACCCTGCTTCCTCACCGATAGCCAGTTGGTCACATCTCACTGCCTACCACAACAGCCCAGGTCAATGCCATTATAAGCACAGTTCTATGCAATTGCCCTAATGCCAAATGTGATCCCTGCCCTGGACTGTAGCCATGTTGCGCTGGTGGCTCCCAGGCCCACCAAGCAGTGTACCGAAACCGCAAGCACTACACCTCCCTGAATGTGCAGGTGACTAGCGACCCCCAACCTGTACATTGCCCACTGCTGTGCTTGCTACCATGGTTCCACCCACAATGTCATGGTCCTACAGAACAGCACACTGCCAAGATACATGCAGAGGCACAGAGGCAAAGAGGACAACGGACCTGGGTAGTGGGTGATTAGAAAAGCCAGCACACATGTGCTTTGAAGCATATGCCCAAAGGGGTTCAGGGGATGCCAATCACTACATAAAGGAAAGGATGGCGTGACAAGCAAATGCAACATCTGTACTTCACCACCTCCCGCACCATCGTCACAGTATGGGCCAGGGAGCATGCACATGTCAAACTTACCTGCATGGAGAAGCAGTTGTACAGATACAGTAGCAACTATATACACCAACATGACTACAAATACCACAATGCAACGTGCACTTACCAAATCAATGCTGACAAATGGCCACATTGCCTCACACAATAACAACCGTGCCAGTACCAAAGCCATGCACACATGTGCGGCCAGCCCACAATGCCCACCCATTGGCACCAGATGTCCATGGAGGACCCATGGGGAAACCATCATGCCACATGCACAGTGGAAATAAACTGCAACATGACAGCCACCATGTCACCGACAGACACTTTATGCAACATATGCTGCAAGGCAACAGGGTGCATGTGAAGCACAAACAATGCATGACACGAGTGACACTGTATGCACAGACATAGAATAGGCACATGCTGTGAAATGAATGTCCATGTGCATGCACAAGTAGTCCATTGACCTCATATTGTGTCATTTCACCCCCACACCTTACACCACGTCTAATGCCTGTGCCTCCCCCATGCAGGTGACTCCACCATGCAGATATCAGTTTGCCTGGCAAATGACCCCTGTGCGTGAGCAACAAACGCAGAAGGAGACTGCCTACAACCACACTCACAGCAGGACCCACTGAGCGTGCCTTCCTCCTCCTGAAGGAACGTTTCCGCTGCATCGACCGTACCGGTGGAGCCCTGATGTACGCTCCAGAGAAAGTGGGTAAAATTGTGCGTGTGTGTGCCATGCTGCGCAATATCTGCCTGAGGGGAAATTTTTCACTACCCCCTGATGTGGACATGCCACCGCCAGACGATGAGGATAAAGTGCCTGTGGCTAAGGCAAATGCACACATTGCCAGAGATTACCTGAGGGATGGGAGATTGGCACGCCAGGGACTGATAGACAATTTCTTTTGACACTTTCACATGGCACAAGCCATGCACGACTGTGTGACATCACCTCAATCAATAAACACAATCAGGAATGTCCTCGCATTGATGAAGTTCAATGGTTTTTATGCAATGAGGTGCCCCAACTATCCCCGTACCCCCACCCACCACCAACTCCCCATCACACTATCCGCTCTCCCCACTCCAGCCACCAACTCCCCATCACACTAACCCCCATCCCCCTCCCATCACCAACTCTCCATCACACTATCCCCCCTTACCCTCTCCCAACACCAACTCCCCATCACACTAACCTCTCTCACCCTCCTACCACCATCTCCCCATCACACTATCCCCCACCCCCCTCCTACCACCAACTTCCCATCACTGTATCCGCCTCCCCCTCCCACCACCATGGCCACTCATGTCTCAGTGTCTCAGAGTCCCTCACAAACGTGGCCTCTGCCCCCTTGCTGGCCACAGGTGACTATGGCTGCTGAAGGCGTGGTGACTGCCTAAGCGACGTGCTCTGCTGTGACCCCTCTAGGGGTGTGGTTGAGGTGGAAGGGACAGAGCCTATCCCCAGGTTTTGCACAATAGCACACACAATCTTGCAGGTAGCCCCACAGATGCTGTCTCTAATGGCTTGCAGGTGTCTGGAGTGTGTGCGGCCGATCTCCTCCATCTCCCGCTGTCTGCGCTCCATGTCCTCTAGCCGCCGCAACAGCATGCTGTGTGGTCGCATGTTCTGTGGGGGTGAGGGGCTCTGCACTGACCCTGGGCTGAATTCAGGGGAGCCATACGAGGGTGTATCAACATCCGGCACAGGTATCCGTGCATGCTGGCGGCATGGAGGGCTCTCCTGGGAGTGTTGATGCTGGAGGTGTGGAGGGCTCTCCGGGGTATGTGTCCCTTTGGCAGACGGTGACACTGGGCTGGTGTCCCCCTGTGGCTCCTCAGTCATCCCTGCCAGCAGGTGTAGCCTCAATATCTGTGCCTTCGGCTTCAGGTGTGGGTGCAGTGTGCCTTGCACTGCTCCTGGTGGACTGTGGTGTGGGTGTTGACGTGGCCCTGCTCTGTAGCAGCATTACACGGTGGGACATCGCCTCATTGTGACCTGTGTGGGGCTTTGCAAGATGGTGGTGGTGGCAGACTTTGAGGTCCTGCATGTGCCATTCCCTGATGGGCCTGCAACCTCCTCCTCCACCTCTGATGCCTCTGGCAATGCATGACATAGGTAATGTAGTTGAGAATGGGGTCCCCACGTGTGTTGGCATGCAAGACACATTTGTTATGGTTCAGAGTGCGAACCCACACATATGGGCATATGGCCATGGTTGGTCAGGGTAGATTGCATGTCGGCCCAGCATCATGGGCTTGCTTGAAACAATGGGTGTGTGACCAGATGTTCTTTGGACTGAGTGTGCCGAGGGCAGGGTGCCCATGCCGGGGCAGCTTACTTCTGGCATGCATGCTTGTGGTCGTTCATGGCCCACATCCCCTCCCTATGTGGCACTCGCATGGTGGGGATGGTGGCTTAGTCCATGCACTGTCATGGCTATATGAGGTACTGTGGTGCACACTGATTAGCTGGCTGGGCAAATGTTGGTGTGGGGGACATGTACTTCCCTATGGCTTGTCTGTCATGCTGACATGGGGCCAGCCAACTGGGCCCACTACATGCTGGTGTGCCTGCTGCACAGTGTTGTGGTCGCTCAAGCACTTCAATCCCGCTGGCGCAAGGTGCGCCAGTAGGGGTGTGGTGTACATAGCATTTGTTTGGGTCACTTGCCACCCCTTCCCGCTGCTGTGGTGCCCAGGGGTGCTGTTGGTGCCCTGCCCCATAGCTGCTGTGGAGGTTGGCTGATGTGCCACAATGTCACTGTGCCCTGTTGGCATGCCCAGCATCTGGGTCTGCTGACATCTGTCCCTATCCACTGGGGCATCTTATGATGGGCAGTCATTTGTGCATGCATTTGTGTTGGGGGGTTGATTCACCTCCTGCCTCCTGGCTGCTGGCACCCGCATCTGCACTGCCCACTTCCTCTATCCCTTCGATATCCGTACTGCATTTCTCCTCCCAGGCGGTGAGGACCAGTGGTTTCACAGTGCCTCCTCCAGGCGCAAGTGACTCCTGCCGGTGTTGGGACAGCAGGCCCCGCACACTGACTGTCAGGTCGTTCCACCGCTTGGGGCAGTCCTCACCATCACAGGGTATGCTTGGCACTGCTGACACCTTCTGGCAGATGGCATTCCTGATGGCTGTCTTTCGTTGCACAGTGGTCTTCTGCTGCCGACTGCCATAAAGTTCCTCACAGTGGGCAATGACCTCATCTGTGAGGAGCACCAACTTCCCCTCCCTGAATTTAGGTTTGCACAGGCAATGTTTTGCCACCTTGCCTCTTATCCTCTCCTGCGTCATTCTTGCTTCTTTCCTGGACCGGATGGCTACAGGAAATGAAGATATTAATGGATTGTGTTTTTCAGAATGGCCACTGCAATGCTTTCTGTACCATCAGTGACGCAATTTCTGAGGGCGCTATTAGCGCCAGCGTTAATAGCGCTGGGTTTGCCGGCGGTAGCGCTATTAGTGCCTTTTTGTTGGCAGTAACCCTGAGTGTGGAACACTTATCGCTTGGCATTAATAGCGTTACCGCCGGAGTCAGGGGCGCTTTCACGCCAGTTTGTGATGCAGAGCTAATTCCACTGCATGACCCAGCGGTAACACTATTCTGCCGAGCAGAAACTGCGCAGGATTACCGCCAGACTTGTGATAAGGCTCTATGAATTGCTCTTGAATAGGCTCAGTGAAGTCAACCTGGAGGCACGTGCAAAATGGGAAGCAAACCTGGGCAGGATGTTCACAGATGCTGAATGGTTACGAGTATTGCTTTACACCAAAAGAGTCTCCAAAAACACTAGATTCAAATGTATGCAATTGTACATCACACAACAGCCACGGGATATCTCCGTTCAAGGGCGTAGATAAACAAGGTTGGCCTAGATGTACTGGTGATGGAACAGACATTATCCACATGTTCTGAGCCTTCTTAGAGATTGAAAAGGTTCTGGGCGTTGATTGCAGGCAGAGTGGCCAGGGGTGGAGTGGATATGCATGTATGGTCTCCCTAAGTTTGCGTACTGGGTTTGTTCTAATGGGGTAAAATAAATACTGCACATCTCACTAGGATGAAAGATCTTACCTGTGTACTGGCCAAACATAGAATTGCCATGGCCTGCAAATCGGCGACAGAACCTAGTGTTGAAGCTTGTTGGGGAGACCTGCAGAGATGGGCAATAGCTGAGACCTCAGTTTTCTCATAGGACCGTATATAGAGGCCTGAGAGAAGTAAGTGCAGATGTGGCGTCATGGAACGCATTAACACAGGCAATGTTTGTCCCCTCTGACAGGCAGCCTTTATGGACTGGATCACGATAATGGCTCGAAGGCGACTATAGCAAGATTTGCTGGTGGCAGGGATGGGGACTGCATGTCATTGCTTGGGGCACTCACGAGCAGCATAACTAACTGGTCAGTAGATACAGAAACCGCTATTAGACCTTACTTGTTCGTTTTAGTTATGTTATATGTTGACATTTCCACTTAGCCACAAAAACCTGGAACAACATCCCAAAAGAAATAAGAAACACCAAAGATCACCTAAAATTCAGGAAATTACTAAAAACCTGGCTCTTCAACACCACACACTCAAAGTGAAAACCGAAACACCAGAAAGGAAAAAGGATGACTAAACTTAAGAGGTCACTGACAACACCCAGAACCGACTAAGAAACTCCACCACAACCAGATAGGTAACGTCAAGTCAAATAGAACACAAGCGTCACCCATTAAGACAGAATCAACAACCCCAGCCAACATCCTCACTCGCCCCATAATTACTACCATGTACCACACTGTTATAGAGTTATCTAAATGTTAGCAATCACCACACTCGAACTGAGTTGTGGACATTAGCAGGTACACTGGCCGCATGAGTGGAAAAAGGAAGGCAGGTAAGGTTATGAAGGAAGCAGATGGAGGTGGAGGCCAGATGTGAAAGGGACTGAGAGTACCGGACAAGGTCAGATCAGGACAGAGGCGCAGAAATGCTCCCACAACCCAACTGGGGAGATTACGCAAACCCAGCGCCTCACTTTGAGACAGAAATGCCAACTAATCAATCCACTAACAATTTCCCCCTCTGCATACACCTCTCAAACTCCAAACCAAACACAACCACAAACCTACAGCACAACACACAAACTTCACTACATTGCAACAACAAAACATAAAACACACATAGACTCACACAACAGTTCACTAAGACTACCGGCTGCAAACACCCCAGGCCCAGCCAACGGACCCACCGGGCTGAGGCCGCCAACAGCACATCACTTCTCTCTTGCACGTTTCAAGCTTCCTCCCACTAACTCACCCTCCCTTTTCGCCTTCTTTCAGAGCCACCAGAGCACCAGGGGACCACTCCAGTGGTGATAGTGCGTGGTACAAATGTCCTTTAACATTAACATTAACATTTTCCTGTAAAATATCTCGAAGAACAAAGAACTTTGATCTATTTAATGTATGTGAATAAAACATGTTTTTTAAAAGAAGTATTCCCACGACCACTAGGTTGTTGAAGGTGGATTGTGCTGATATTTCACAAAATAAATAACAATGATACAGTAGACCAGAGGATTGGTCGCATCAGAGAGCCCCTAAAGGGCAGGGTGAATACAGACAATTTAATCCAAAACCCAATAGAAAATATACATTCAGAATGATTAATTCTATTTGATGACTAAGGGATTTCCATAGAATCCTCAGGCTAAACTGAGCCCCGATGCCCTATTCTCAACTAAAGTCTTTGAAAAAGAGAGCAATTTGACAATTTCCAGTAAAGGGTACGTTCCTTCAGAAATTAAATGTACTGCTGGAGATACATGGCTCTGCGATGTAAAATTAATACATGAACTCTCCAAGCTGTTAAAGAAACAAAGGGTCTCCCGTCGTCCTCCCTTGTACCTCTGAGAAGTGTCCTACACACGGCTGCACGCCTCATCAAGGGTCTACGCAGAAACAACCACATTACCCCGGCCCTCATCTACCTTCACTGGCTCCCACTGCACGCACAAATCACCTTCAATTCTTTCTGCATCATCTAGAAGGCAGTCCCCCTCAAGTCACCCAGCTACCTTGCAGAGAAACTCAGCATCTCCGGCGGACAGCGCACCAGAAGCCAGGACACGTGCAGTAAATAAGCCTTCTTCGCCTACGTTCCAAGACTATGGAACCTCCTCCTCCTCATCACCATCAGACTCGGCCCCACGATCCTACAATTCAGAAAACAACTCAAGACCCACCTCTTCAAGGAGTCTCTCCTCCTCAACACCTAGGCCATCACGTCGCCCCCCCAACGCACTCCCTGACTCGCTAGGCGCCATCCGCCCCTCTCCTCCCCTCCACGCTGCACTGATGTACCCCTCCTCTGTGCCCCTCTGTATCCTACCCCCGCTATATATCAGTCCTGTTGTTACCTCTGAAAAGCGCTCCGTTATGCATTTGCACTGGTGTATAACACTGAGAAGTGCTTCGTTGTGCATCTGTATTGTTGTATACCTCTGTAAAGTGCTCCGTTGCTAAAAAAAAGGGTCTAAGAGAACCTGTGACCTCTGGATGCATTACAATTTGCAGATTGATAGTGCGATTACAAGACTTTATGACCTGTAAGAAACTGTAGTTGAATTAGTCACGCTAATGAGTATCACTGTTTTTACAGGTTTTAGAGCTGGGGAAGACCCTTGCGTAGGAAAGAAAATCGAAAAGAAACATTGGTCTGAATCCAGCTCTATTTCTCTTTTGCAATATTAATTTAAACATAATTTTAAGTCCAACCATTTTATGGTACCAAATTTCAGGAAGCATAGAAATTAACGAATTTGATAGTAAGTCAACATACAAGCCAATAGGTTATTGATTTACATACATTTTGATTTTGATAGGCACATGGTTACAGTCCTTTGCCATTGTTATATCGCCACTGCATGATGAATGTATCAAACAAGAACACCTTTCAAATGCTTTATGTAATTGTTGCACTGAAAATTTAAATCCAGCAAACTATTGGATTTATATGCTGTTCAGAGCAGCCATTTGTAATGCCACAGATGGCCTTAAGAAAACACCAACTCTCATAGGCCCTCATTACGACCCTGGCGGAGAGGGTTTCACGCCGGCGTAGTGCATGGCGTACCTCTCCGCCTGACTACGAGTTTCCGTAGCGCCATGGTGATTTTTACGCCTGCTTTTTGCAGGCGGAAAAATCCATGGCGCTACGGGACTTGTTGTTAATTACGCCACCGTAATTTACGGTGGCGTAATTAACGCCTTCCCCACTCCCATTATACCCTATGGGGCAAAAATGGGAATGGGGAAGGGTAAATGGGGATTGGGGACTTACCGCTCCGCCAAGGTCGGCATGGGGCGGTAAGTCCGCCAACCACCATGGCGGAGTTGGCAGCTTAGCGCCATGGACCATGGTGCAAATTGCACCATGGTTCTCCGCCAGGGTCGTAATGAGGCCCACAGACAGTTAACGGCAGTGTTAGAAGTGTACTGAAAAAAGTAGAAGCACAGTGCAACATGTGGCAAGGTGTTGCGGCTGGGGCATTCCAATAGTCTTTGTGAGTAGCAAGTAAGGCTCCTGTTACAACTTTACACTTGCACAGGAATATTAATGGCCAAATCCTCTGTATAGAATGGCGGATATGGTGGTAAAAAGTAGAGGAAGGGTAAAGAGAAAAAAAAAAGTAGTGGAGCACCGTCCCCGACCATTCCTGCTCACTTCAATCACTGGTTAAAGGGTATTTATTGTTATTGAAAAAAAGAGGTTCCCTAAGGGCTGTTCCTTTCTCTTTTCTACCTTCCTAATCCAGGCATTGGTAACCTCTGACTGGCCACTACAGATCATTAGTACCCGGTGAGGGTGAATCAGAATGCAAGAAGCATTCTGATTGGCCCTCGCCTAGTCCATACCCCATGCGGAATTCCATGGCCACTGTACCCGGCAGGGGACGTGGCAGCCCCTCAGCCAATGAGGAGGCTCGAAGTGGAGCTATCCCCGCTCCGAGCCTCCACACGGCTGAGAAGCTGCCATCGCCCCCCGCCGGGGGCTCAGGTATGTTTTCCTCCCCTCCGATCTCCCCGCTCCACTTACCTTCTGTGTTCTCCTTTTTCAGTAGCGAACGAGCTGGGAACACTTCTCAGCGTATCCGCTCCCGAAGGCCACCATGGAAAGGGAAAACGGACTCCATTTTCCCCTACTCGGTGGCCATTTTCTTTAACATTTTTTAACATTTTTTTTCTGTCCCGAAACGCCACAGCGGGGCCTTTGTTAAGGCCCTCACATCGCCTGGTCCTATAACTAGGGACCCCCGGGGCATTACCGGACTCGGTAATGCCCCCGCTGCTCGGGGCATATTGCTTAAGTAACACCTTCTATCGCAATTCTGTCTTATCTAAGTGTGACGGCCTAAAGGCAAAATGCTTTATCTACCTAAAACTCCCTCAGGATACAGTCTAGGTGGTGCCTACACTAGAATCCCAAAAGATGGTACAATCTAAGTGTTTGTGACTGCCTTCCAGACATTCAGGGCCCATTACCTCTGACCTGTTCGCGCTCTATTGTTCCTCTCACTACCACTATCTGTCACTCTGCCTTTCTCCTCTACTCTCCTCCCTCCTGCTCCACTCACCATCCCTGCTCTGTTCTCTGACTCTTCTCCTATGTTCCCTTAATGTTCCTCTCTCTACTGTCTGCCTCCACCCTCTGATCCCACTCCTCTCTTACCTTTCTACGGCCTCTTCTACTCTCTTCTCTTAACACCACTATTACTACCCCTCTCTCTGCACTACTACTACTGCTATCACTACCTCTCTCTTTCCACTACTACCCTCTCTCCACACTAGTACTACCCCTCTCTTCATACAACTAATCACCCCACCCACACATTCTCCTTTACTCACCCACCTTTCACTTCCCCAGTCACACCTGCTTTCACTCTCTACTCTCCCTCTATCACTCTCGCTCACCCATATTTGATGCACACTCAAACACAAATACCACTCTCTCCCGCAAACCAATACCTCACCTTGCACACTCCTTCAATAATTCTACTCTACTCACCTCTGCTCCACCCTTCCTCTGCCTAGTCTTTTTGGTTCTCCTGTTCTTCCCTTGATGTCACCCAAACAACCCATACCTTTTGGCATTCTGCCCTCCATTTTATCCTTCGCCTTCACCCACCTTTGGGTCGTTCACTCTCCTGGTTCCCTGGGCCAACTGCTGTCTGTCCTTTCACCTGGGGACATGTTAGAATCAGGTAAAGATTGCCCCCTTTTCATCCACGGGACTGCTGGTTTTCCGCAACGGCAGCCCACAATAGTGAATGTCCCACTTTGTGGTAGGGTCTTATTGCAGCTCTAGCATGCCAGTTTTATGACGGTGCCATTCTGCAGGGAGGCACACTGTCTTTACGGTGCAAGTTCTGCCGGGTGTTCGTACCCTGGCTCAGGTTGGCTTTCTGCTGGCGTGGGTTGCTTTGTGCTGGTGGGTGGATTTTGTAGGAGGAATCCATGCTCGGGCTTGTTCTGTTTGTTCCCCAGGAGAGAATCGCATAGTGGTTGGTTCTGGCTCTTGTCTGCTCCATTTTGGTTACTGAGGTGATAGGTCCTGCAAGACAGGGAGAAAGACACTGGCCAAAATGGTACTGTACAGGAATGGGGCGATAGACAGTGCTGTTTGGGTGAAACAACCTGGTACTTGGGGAAGGGATTGGGACCGGGGCCCTCCCGACTCGCCCCATCCCATGACAGGGTCTTAACCTGTCAGAGTAAGTTAATTACAATGTGGAAAGTTAGGTAAATAGAGATATAATTTCCCTTCAATAGGGATGATTGAGCATTAAAATAAGCAGGGTTCTTTTGTAATTGTTTTCATCTTGTTGAAAACTTGGATGTGTCCAACAGTGTTTTAGGCATACTCACTATTTGTCGGGAGACATGAGCAATCTGCACTTGATGCCGTTCCTATTCAACATATAAAGATTGATACAAAACAGTTTATTTCTTGTACCCAAGGGTGGTAGTGGATTTATTGTATTTTGTAACCATTAAAACAGGGTTCACTCTCATCTGTCAAAGAAGTCAAGATAACTAAATCTGCAAACCTTGTTTAGGGGATTGTTTGCCCAGGTGTCGGGTGCAGAGCGACTTGACGGGTTTGGGATGTATCTTGAGCCCTGAGGAAGGCAGGAATCGCTCAGGTAAGAGTCTGGACCCAAGTAAGTAGAAATAGAAAGGCTTCTTTATTGTTGCAGGTTACAATTAGAAAGATAAGACAGGAGAAACAGGTAGGCATATCTTTCCGGTCAGAGTGCAGTCCCTTACCGACATCCCTGGAACCCTCATGTCCCTCTAGCTGGTTCCATGTAATAATGTTGCCACAAAAATCTCACCATGCAAAAATATCGCAGAAAAATTGCCGTTTTTAGTGGCGACATTATTGCATGGAACATGCGGGGGACAACCCCACAACCCCCAAACTTTTTTAAATTTAAAAAAAAAATTTTTTTGCCCCTGTCCCCATATATATGGTCACCCATATAATATCGCTGCAACCTTTTCCCGGCGATATTATTTACAGCGACCATATATATGGGGATAATATTACCTGATACCCTCTAGCTTCCACATTCCATGCATTCTATCAGCTCATGCACCCACACACTACAAGACAGAGGGCCTCATTACAAGCATGGCAGTCTGGGAACTATGGTACCGTTAAGCATGCCGGCATCGTAGTTCCCAGGCCACCATACTATGGGCTGTGCTTGTGGGTGCCTGATAGCCTGCCAGATTTTTCCTGGCGGGCTGACCGGCACCCGCAAGCAGAGTATGTCGGATGCACCGGCACAACTCTACATGTGCCGGTGCATCCGACGTCCCCATCCCCAATCAGCCCTATCTGGCAGAATGGGGATGAGGAGGCCCTTGATTCCGGCACCCGAAAATGGGCAATACCGGGTCCGCCTAACTCGGCATGACCCGGTTCTTGCCCATTCACGGGTGCCAGAAAAAATGCAACTCTAACAGCACGGCTACCGCCAAAGTTGTAATGAGGCCCAGAGTCCACGTCACTACAGTTTGACAGTGTGCATTCTGTCGTTTTCTTTAGATCTGTAATTTACAGCCCTGTTGGCAGTCAAGGTCTGCCCAGCAGGCAGAATTCAATGCCAAGAACTTTATGAAAATGTTTATTTAAAACAAAAAAAAACATTATTTGTGTTTTAATCAATTAGATTTTTACAAAAAGAAAAAAGAAGTAACAGAAGAAAGGCAAATCTTTAAGTCTTATGTCTCTGGTCTTGATATCCCAAGGAGTGTTTTAGCCATTGAAGCTTTAGGCGTAAGGGACACTTTCTGAGGCGATCATTGATCGTCCGTTGGTTCTTTTAGTGTGGGAAAACAGTTTTGTATATGTTGTAAGATGTTATAAGTTGCCAGTAACCAAGAGAGGTGTTATCTCCCATCATCATTCGTGACCAGCAGAGATCTTCATCTTGTAAAGCAAAGTCAGAGACTAAGGGCCTCATTACACGGTAGGCGGAGAACCATGGCGCTAATAGCGCCCTGGTTCATGCCGGTAAAATACCGGCACCGCCTTGGTGGAAAGGGGAATTACCGCCCCATTCCAAGGTTGGTGGGGCGGTAATTCCCCCTTCCACCTTTGCCCTTCCCCATTTCCATTTTTGCCCCATAGGGATCCATGGGAATGGGGAAGGCGCTAATTACGGTACCGCAAATTACGGTACCGTAATTAGCTTCACTGGTCCCTTTGCGGGATGGTTTTTAACGCCTGCAAAAAGCAGGCGTTAAATTCCCCAACCCGCAAAGGGACCTCGTAGTAAGGCGGTAAGGATTTACCGGTACCGGTAAAATACCGGTAAACCCTTACCGCCTACCGTGTAATGAGGCCCTAAGTGCCTAAAGTAGTGTGCTCTTATCTTTGCAGTACCTTGACAGGAAAGGAGTAGATGTCGAACAGACTCCACCACTTCTGATAAACCACAGAATCTGTAGCTGTTAGTGATGGCCAACCCACGGATGGATAAAATGTCATTAGTGTGTAGTAGGTTCAGTCTCGCTCTTAATAACAAATTCCTTGCCTGTTTTGAAGGAAACTGTTTTATGAATGGTTTAAATCATTCAGTTTCCTGGGGTTCTGGGGTAGATGGCACGTCAGTTTGTTGGCGGATGCTTTTTCACCAGTCCTGATCCAGTCAAGATCTTTCACTCTGTTCAAAACTTTCACAGGGTTTGTTTTGAGTCTCTCTTCATCTAAGGCAACCTCATGCAGAGTTTCCAGGTTCTGTTTTGTCCACCAGTTTAACATCTTACAACTTAAGTCCATGCTTTCTTGTAGGATGAGGTTGAATAATGAAGGTTTTTCTGCCAACTGACACTTGCAGAATAGCATCAAAGAGTTACATTTCACTGAGGCCGCCAGAGAGAGTAGGCTTAGTTCTTTTCTGATACAAGCTATTGAGGAGCTGTCTGGAAGTCCTAGTACTTTTCTCCAAAATCGAGCCTCCAATATAGGCCACAGAGATGATGGGATATTGGGCACTGCATTATAGTGAAATAAAGCGAGGGTGCAAGAATGCAAAGAAACAAACAAGGCAGGCACTTGGAGTGAGGGAGTTTATATCTCTGCTTCAAACCAACACAGAGAGTAAATAGCTAGTGATGGGAAAGGAGCTGCCAAGTTGCCAGTCCGGGCCTTTACTCCAATAGAACTTTCTATTTCATGATTTGTAGGCCAAACTGCTATTGACAGTCCATAGCTAGATCGGGGTGCCACACATGTCACGAGAGTGCATAGCAATACTTGAAGCTCTGATGGAAGTTAGTTCCTTCTTAAAAGACCTATCATATTGTCAGTCCTGTCCTTGATGCTGACAGGGAATTTAATAATAGAGAGAGGGAATATTAAGAGAATTGGGGATGCCATACTGAATGCAATACCAATGCATTATTTAAAGACCAAAGGGAGAGTTGGCTCCTTGGCTCCTAGGATTATTAAAGCAATCCAGGAAATGTTACACACACTGTAGCTCTGAACTACATGCTTGGAACTGTAATTGTTACTTATTGTTTTATGAATGTATTGTCCCTCCTTTCTTCAATAAAAAATGTCAGTTAAAAAAGGACACTGTCAAAAAACATATCTAAATGCATCAATTTCATCCCAAACACCCACCGGGACCAGCTTCAGGTACAGGTTTATAGTCCTGCCCCCCATACCTAATGGCTCTGCAAACATTCACGTTGTGTAATCAATCCTTTATCTACCTTGTATTTAGACAGATTGTCCCTACTGCGATTCAATTTTTCAGACCCTTCCCCACGAGTAATAATACACTGTTTGAAGGTATTTATCCTGAACTCATCTCAACCATGAGCTTGAGGCAACCTCCCTAGGGGAATGCCAGGCCTTCCACCAGATCACTTTATATAAGGAGGAAATCGGCTATGACTGTACATAAAAATTGAGCACATTCGCTTCTTTTGGTACTGTAGTATTCATAAAGATCGAAGTACCCTCCATCTCCATTGGATGCATTTGGATTAGCCTTTCTGATACATTCCAAAATCCTACAGAGCAGTGGTGTAGCCAGGACTTAGTATGAGTGTCAAGGACCGATTTTATTTTCCTGAGGCTCAACCTGAAGTTCTGGCATACCTCAGCATTGCACAGAGGGATCTCTATTACAGCCAGATTTACAATGTTCAGACCCGCCCTGTCATGATTTCCTGGCCCTGCAACTGCTCCCGGATATCCTCGAATAATCTCACCACCCTTCTATTTTCTTTTTTTTTAATTTGATTTTATGCCGGAGATTAGGGGGGTCCCAAAACAATTGAGGCTGAACCGGGGTCACAGATGAATCTTCGATAAAGGCTACCTGAGAGACCCAAGTGACCTTGTCAATTTTATTTCCAAGAGACGACATTGCATCCACTTCAAAGATCTCCAGGATTTTGAGTAAAGTGCATGAATTTGCTTTAAGCTCTCCATTGAGGATGTCATACAGCCTGACCAAGGACTGTAGCACAACATAATTCACCATATTTGATGAAGGATCCAGGAGACCTGAATCCATTAAGTCAGAATGCAAAAGATTTTGACCAGTAAGTAATGATGGTGCCTGGATGAATCAATAACACAAAGCCGCCTTGCGAAACCCATCTTTTTTATGGTAATGTCAGCCACGCCAGACAATTTAGGGGAACAATCCTCAAACAAGGAGGGAGTATCAATGATAGAATCAATCTCCCTTCATGTAGGCCCTTTCGCGTGTTCATCTTCAAGGCTCTGACACAATTGTACAAAGGAATTTTACACTTCCTCTAGTAGCCAGTCAGTATTTAAAGGCATAATGCCAATATCACTTATTTGACCTGCAGTTCCGTAACTGACAATTAAGTCATAGTGCTCTCGTTTTCACTGTTTACAGTAGCCACAGGAAAATAGTCAGTAATTTTTACCAAGTCAGTCTTGGTGTGGGCACCAGCTACAACTTCAACTTCACTGGATGAGCACGTCAAAACTGATGTAGTACCTGTGATTGTGAGAGTTTACAAAGCCGGCTTGGATGGATCACTGCGGAGGTTGTAACACGGGGTGCAAGGGAAAAGAGGAACAGTGGAGTTGTGACATACCCCTGTCCATTAGCACACCCGCACAACTGCTGAACTGCTGAGCTGCTCACTTATCTGCCTCATTTCCGTCCCATACTCAGCACAGGTCCATGGTTTATCTAGAGGTGCATCTTTTAATTCTGTCCCATTAGAACCAACTCTCACAAGTCTCACAGGGGAGCCTAACCGTGACAAATTGCAACCTTGTACACATTTTATTGTGACGCCCAAAGCGTGGGTTTGCGGTTTATGCTTTCAAATCTATCCAGGTAGAACAAACTCACACAAGTCTCACAGGACAGCCGACCATGCCAAACTGCTCACTTGACCACCTCATTTGTGTGCCGCACTCTACGCAGGTTTGCGGTTTATGTAGAGCTACAGCTTTGAATTCTCTTTGGGTAGAACCAACTCTTACAAGTCTCACAGGGGAGCAGGTCGTGCCAACTGCTCACTTGTCTGTCTTATCAAACTTTCGAGTATCATTTATTTCACTTAGTCTATGAGAAGAGAACCATGGATCACAATTGATTCATCCATGAGTGAGATAAGCGACAATTTGATGGCATGCACTATATAAATGGTCAATATTGTTCCATATGGTGCAACACCGTATTTTTAAAGAATGCATTAGTGAGTCTTTGTGTAGCGCACAGCTACAAGATTCAGTTCTAGTTGATATCAACTTTGTCTGGTTAGGAACATTAAGGCACAGTGATTCAAGTGATTGTGCACGATTACCTAGAAAGTCTAGTGGGGTAGTAGAGTTTTCCTCATTCTACAATTTGCAATTTAGGCATTCTACAATTTGCAATTTAGGCAGTAGACTGCATCTACACCCACACCTCCCACACACTTTTAGTTACTGTTAAGCGTTCAATATTGCTGACTTGCAAAGTACCAAGCAGCGTGTAAATCAACCTGACAATATATTTGAAATTTCTTTAGGGAAAATAAGCAGGATTCTCTCTGAAAGGGCAAAGGGTGGAACAGAGAATGCGCCTCAGCAAAGAGAATATAAGAGAATCCAGTAAATTAAAAGTATTTAAAATGTTCGTGTACCATTTCCCACCACAAAATGTAAATTGGAAGAACAACCATGTCACTGCATATGTTCAACTTATGCACCTCCACCGATTTATGGTGAGTATTTTGAGAAGATGAAAAGCATGGTGAAACAATGTACTTTTATTTAGCGAATTATAGATGATGTGTTCAGGTACACACCAACAAATGACTTAACTTGATAAACAATTTTTGCAACATAGCTCAATGGGTTGAGGGTCTGCTACGGTGATATGCGTATGATCTCCAAATCACAGGTTCAATTTGTGTAGGTTCTGCATGGTGTTTCATCCTTTCATGCTCAATAAAACTATCCTTATATAACATAATCATAGGGCATATTAATGACATTTAGAGGCAATACATATTTGGCACCTGTTCATAATGGGACTACATTCTGGGACTATACACCTTCATACGCCTTACTTTACACAACCTGCCGTTCACTAGTTCCAATTTAAAAGGCTCATGGGGAAACCAAAGGGCACATCCCATGTCTTAGACTTTCACATCCAGGGTGTAGAAACGGTGCGTCTTCCCAACCAACGATAAGGGGAAGCAGTGTAACTTGGATTATCTAGCTGCAAAAGAGTAATCTGCATGCAAAGTCATTTCTGAAGACAAACATTTTTAAGGCCAGCAAAGCTAATATTGGCAAGCGACTGCCTACATGTGTCATCTAGCAACACTCCTACTTTTGCCATAATATTAGGAAACTATGCAGAACAGAGCCCCTGTGCTGCCTGTTTTCAGCTTCGAGGTGTTATGCCGGTTCTTGTATTTTACTATTTTGATGTCTTAATCAATGGTGTAGTTTAGTTTAGTTTAGTTTAGTTAGTTTATTTATAGAGCGCAGCCAAACCCAAGGGTAACTGGGCGCATAGACATGATGAACAACAGAGTTACATAAATGTTGTACATACATGATAAAGTAGGTAGCAAGAGAACCGGGTTACATAGTGGTTCGTGACAAGATTACACAATACACTACGAAGTACATTGAATGTGAGTGAGTAGGACATATATTCTTACTGCGATGAGAGACATGTTTTTACTTTAGCTCTGAAGGTCCAGAATGATTCTTCAGCCCTGATTATCATGGGGAGTGCGTTCCAGCATTTTGCTGCAAGCACAGGGAAGCTGGATCCCCCTGCTGTTTTCAGGTTGAATTTGGGAATGTTCAGTTGACTATGTCTAGAGAATTTGTCAGATAAGGAGTGTAATTTTCCCATCATAAATACAAAACTACAAGGAGCAGGTTTGAAGGTTGATGGGGCCTGAAGGGTTCTATGTGAAAATGTCCCCAGGAAAATGTAGCCATGTGAAAATGTAGTCAGCAAAAAGTCATTTAAAGAAAATGTAGTCATTCAATACAATCAATACAAAGTGTGAAAATGTTGCTTGTAATAAGGTCTCCAAAAATGGTCATTTTAAATACACAAAAGCACAATGCTGCAACCCTAAATATCACCCAAACCTCTAACGAAAAGTCCACAATCACCCTAACTCCATTCCTAAACCTTCCCCTAACTTTAATTACAACCCTTATTCTACCCTGAACTCTCACAGAACACTAACCCTTCAGCACGCTAATGCAATTATATTACAGAATGCAAAATAAATAGAAAATGAACAGTAAACCTGTCTTCAACCCCATCAACAGCTCACCGCAAATTACATAGCTCTTGCTCTTCCCCAATCCCTTGCTGTAATGATAACCTTACCATAACTGCAACTCTAACACTTACCCTAATGCTTACTTTACCCTACCCACTAGGTTCATCCTAACCGCTATCCTACGGCAATGTCACCAGACCTTTGCAAACTCTGTATACCTTTCTTTAACACTTACCAGTTACATGTGATATAATCGCTGGTACAAACATCGAGGGTGGCTCAATATTTTTTTTAAAGGCACTAAACACCCTTTCTAACATATTTTCGAACTACTGCAATTATATAAACAAATTCCAGTCCTAGAATATTTGTGGAAAGTGTTGGATAGTGCCTTTAAAGAAATATTGAGTCACCCTCGATGATTTTTCCCTGCAATTATATCACTGGATATCACACTTACCCTGACACTTAATCTACCCTAACCACTAACCAAACCCCAATATATTTACTCTAATCCTAACCCCTATCCTTACCCAAACCCCTATTCTTACCCAAACCCCTATTCTTACCCTAACCCCTTTCCTAACCCTAAACCAGGCAATCACAAGCCCACTAAACCCTCCTTAACCCTAACAATTACTGTAGCAGCACTACATTAAGTGTCTATCCTATCTCACTTCTGCATTTTCTGGCTAAACTTTTCTGGCTAAACTTTAGAGTCACTGGTGTCTCCACTGCTTTCTACATTTCTGGAATCTTCCAATCTTCTGGATCCTGTTCAATATGGGTTCCGTCCTGGTAGGGGCATGGAGAGTATTCTGGTTGCCGTTCTGGATGACATGGCCAGGCTGGTGGATGCAGGTGGAGTGGGAGCCCTGATTCTGTTGGATCTTTTAGTAGCTTTCGACACGGTTGACCACTCCATTCTGCTATCCCGTCTTGCCCAGGTTGGTATATCAGAGCAAGTACAAGCCTGGCTCACGTCGTTCCTCGCGGATCATACCCAGACCCTCTCTATGCCCACCTTTCTTTCTGCTCCTTGTCACCTCAGCTGTGGAGTGCCGCAGGGCTCCTCCCTTTCTCCAATTTTGTTTAACATCTATATTTGGGCCCTTGTATGTCTCATCCGTTCCTTCGGCGTCAGATGCTACTCGTATGCCGACGGCACCCAGATTCAGATGAGATTAGACCTGGATCGGGCTGATGTGTCGTCGTGCCTCCGAGAGTGTCTGACAGCTGTTGGAGACTGGATGAACTGCAATTGGCTCAAATTAAATGGAGATAAAACTGAGGTGATGGTGGCGGGCTATTCCCCTGACCCTACACTCTGGGTGTCCTCCTTTTGGCCTTCATCGTTAGGATCCCTTCCGATCCTGGTAAAGAAAGTGAAAAACTTGGGTGTTGTTCTCTCTGCATCACTCTTTATGGACCAACAAGTTACTGCTGTATTCCAGGCTGGCCATTTCCAGCTGCAAATGCTGAGGAAGGTATTGCCCTTGATTCCTGCCCTACAGTGTCCATCTGTTGTAGTGGCCATGGTTATATCGCATCTAGATTATTGCAACTCTTTGTACCTGGCTCAACCCAAAGGCTTGATTCAACGGTTGCAACATCTTCAAAATCTAGCCGCTCGGGTGGCCACCGGCATGCCTTTTGGAGCACGTATCTCCCCTGTGCTTTGGACTCTCCATTAGCTCCCGGTGGCCCAGCGGGTTGAGTTCAAGGCACTATGGTTCATCGCGCCCTTCACAATCAGGGCGTGGAATATCTCC
This sequence comes from Ambystoma mexicanum, assembly GCF_040938575.1. Classification (NCBI taxonomy): domain Eukaryota; kingdom Metazoa; phylum Chordata; class Amphibia; order Caudata; family Ambystomatidae; genus Ambystoma; species Ambystoma mexicanum. The sequence continues at coordinate 1,326,828,316 of NC_090931.1, forward strand.
AAGCCAAATTCACCCGCTACTATCCCACCCCTAGCCTTCATTCCGCCACAGCTGAACATCTTGTAGTGCCAAGATACAAATGGTCTCTGGTTGGAGCCGGACTTTCTCTGTCGCTGCTGCAGTTTTATGGAACAACCTTCCACTTTTTATCAAGAAAACATCTAATTATTTAGCTTTTAGAAAGTTGGTGAAAACGTACTTATTTTAGACTTGAATGAAGTAATCAGTTCCCACTCTCTCTCAAAGCGACAAGATACTCTTGGGTGACTGTGCACTCTACAAGAATAGCTAACATAACATAAGATAACATTATTGGCTACTTTTCAGCTGCATTTTGACTACGTTTTGCTTAGCAACTTTTTCACTGCAGAGGTATTTTCACCACAAATTTTTCACTGACTGCATTTCTGTTGGCTACATTTTTACTGGATACCGCCTGAAGGACAGGACTGGTTTGTTATCTCAGACCTGACAATATGATAGGTCTTTTAAGAAGGAACTAACTTCCATCAGAGCTTCAAGTATTGCTATGCACTCTCGTGACATGTGTGGCACCCCGATCTAGCTATGGACTGTCAATAGCAGTTTGGCCTACAAATCATGAAATAGAAAGTTCTATTGGAGTAAAGGCCCGGACTGGCAACTTGGCAGCTCCTTTCCCATCACTAGCTATTTACTCTCTGTGTTGGTTTGAAGCAGAGATATAAACTCCCTCACTCCAAGTGCCTGCCTTGTTTGTTTCTTTGCATTCTTGCACCCTCGCTTTATTTCACTATAATGCAGTGCCCAATATCCCATCATCTCTGTGGCCTATATTGGAGGCTCGACTTTGGAGAAAAGTACTAGGACTTCCAGACAGCTCCTCAATAGCTTGTATCAGAAAAGAACTAAGCCTACTCTCTCTGGCGGCCTCAGTGAAATGTAACTCTTTGATGCTGACAGGGAATTTAATAATTTTTCACATTAGTCAGCGTTTAAGTCTGTCTAATGTGTCAAAAGAAGTTATGAAGTCAGCAGAAATAATGTACAAAGATTTCAAAATGAAAGAAATAAAGAAATAAACTGTTCTACTCTGCCTCTCCCCTTCCTAAAGCTACTCTCAAGTACTATTTGTGGACTTTCACAGCTATTACTTAAAACCGAGTTATCATAACAAAGGCTGGAAAAATACAATGATCAGTCATTCATCACCCAAGATCAGGGTTGAGGAATATTATGAGGTATCAGGTATACTAAAATGTGACACAAAACACAAGAATTTCTTGGAAACTTTACTAGAGGCCACCTGCTTTTCATTTCCCAAATATGTTTGCTAAGGACTTCTTTTTTGGGGTGCTCAGAGACTTCTATTCAGATCAAAGGACCTTAATCATACTGGTGTTGGAGCCTTTATCCTTTTTTCAATTCAATGTGTAGGGGAGTCTTCAGGGCTCTGCATTCTTGATGAAACTATGCTTTTCATACTTTATGATTCTGACTTGGCCTCAAGTCACATACCATACATGTTAAGGAAGGAATAATGATAACTACAGTTATCATTATCAATTTCCTCAATGTTTAATTTGCAGGGGAGTAAATTAGAGGTATTGGCTTTGAATACTGTGATTAAACCTGAATACATTTCTGGTACGGCATTGTCCTGATCTAGATTCTGCCATCTCATTTTTTCATTTGATCCTCAGGGTCTTAACCATAAACATTCTCCCCAACCCAGCTTAGTAGTCTAATAAGTGCAATGTTAAACAAACAGGGTCATGGTCACTTTCCGGTCTCTAGGTTCAAAAGAAAATAGTCTAGGTGTGGTTTTTCAATACCTCTCCTGAACATAAGAGCTGCAGGGTGATCACACCAGAACCTTCCATTCACAGCCCTCATATGCTCCTCTGTAAGCAACACAGATGTGTTAAAGCTTCAAAACGGTGATAGAGCAGAGAGGACCAGCCTCAATATTAGAATTATTCCACCCTGTGTCTTCCTCACTGGTTGCACCCACACAATCAATTTAAGGCTCAAAGTGAGCATTTACATCGACTGCTATAATTATAGCAGGACCTGAATTTCATTTAGGAGATGATCTATAACTATGCAGAATTTGTCCCAGCACTTCCAGATGTCTAAAATCAAAATTGTTGGCCAAAGGACTTGCATACATTTTAAAAATAAGAAATTTCACAACAGATGACTTAAAAGGTTTTAGACACATCAAGCTCAAACAATTAGTTACCACCTCTTCACAATAATAACCACGAGTTATCAAGACCCAAAATGAAAATCCCCACTAGGCCAACCACAGGATCCATTCATAGCATTGGCTAAAAAACAGATTTGTACATGCGGTTAAATGCTTGTGTTTCTTGAATGCAATTAATGTTTTCCTGTTCAATAAATTCAAGCCAATCAGTACCTGCCATTTTTTAAGTCAACGTGCCTATATTGCACAATATAATGGACAAAAGATGCAGATTACCAGAAAAAGACCACTGTTTGCGGTTACACTGCCCATATCAAGTGGGTAAGGGATATTTCAATCAGTTTTGAGGACCTCATCATGTGAACTATAGCTATTTCCCACTGTTGCCAATGTTTTGAGGCTAGGAGTTGGAGGTCCTTCCCATGTAGGCCCGGATGCCACCAGTACTCTGTAGTTCTCACTTCTCTGTAGCAAGCCTGGGGTAGCGGTTTTGGTGTAGTTGTCGGACCCGACGGTCCACCTACTATAGGTCACGCCACCGCTGTACACTCTCTGTCTTTCTGTCATGCTCGTTGCCGGCCCTCTGAGGAGATGCTTACTGCTCATCAGGGGAAGTCGTCACGCCGGGGAGTAAAGGCCACTCATTCTTGGCTGAGGTCTTATTTGCACCTGTCGGCCACCAAGTGCAATTCTGATAACGTTTGGCATTCTGTCTTCATACAGAATGTGTGCTCCAGTCTCTACTTCTACTTCTCCTTGTAACACCAGAGCGGCCTACTGGGTGTCCTCGAGCGTTCTCCTGAACCACACCCTCCACACCCCTCTCTCTGGCGATCCTGTTTGTCCTTCTACAATATGTTCGGCCTTGATTGCCAAGTCTTTCACGTTCTTCACCTCCTTGTCACTCTCTCTCACTGATTCCGATAGTCTCACTGGTTCTCTACTTTGTACTCTCCTCAGTACTCTTCCTGGTACCCTTTCGCCTTCGTTTGCTTCTGAGGCCCTGATATAGTAGGGTCTGCCCTGACGTAACGCCCATTCTATTGACTAAAGCTGTTCCGGGACTTTTCTCGGCTGCTTGCATCGTCATCGAGCGCTTCTTCGTCTTAATACCTAAAACATCAGGGTGATTCGATATTTCACAGTAACACATGGTTTTAGTCATATCGTCATCTACCGGGTTGGGGTTTAAAGGGGTTGCACCTCCCAATCACATCCTTATCCACAGGAGAGGAGTCTTTCTCCATGAGATCCTCCCACATGTTACCACCCCTAGGGGGACTATTGGGTAGTGGCCTCACCTCCATAGCCTCATGGAGAGGGGTTCTCCCTGAGGAGAAGTGACGACCATCTGAAGGATGCCAATGAATAACTTTAGTAGTGAGTTCATCAGGGTACTCTTTTTTCAAGCCAACCAGCTTCGGCACTTCAAACATGAAGAATACATTTGGGAGCATTTGTAAGTAACGTGCTCCTCCAGATTTGAAATGTTCCCTTTTTGCCAATCATCTTAATAGGGTCTGCCAGCTTTTCTCCCCAATACTAGCTATAGCATTTCTGCCACAAATTCCTGATTCAGAATTCCCATGAATGCAAGGGGATACAGGCTTTCTAATAGCTGGCTGAATTGAATTGCTCATGTCTGAATCAAGTTGGGAGGCAGAGAAACCCCCTTTATTACCCTGGTTTTGAGAGTAATTATAGCTCAGTTTGTTTGTCTCACCTGATGCTCTCATGCTCCTAATAGTTAATTAGTGCTTCAGAGTGTGTTGTGTCTTTGGATATTATAAGTTCCGCTTGATGCTTAGAGGAAAAAAACATTTCCAGAGCAAGAGACATTGAGGCAAGTTTATCAAACAAGGTGCCACAAGACGCAAAACATTCTACCATCTTCAGTTCTGCCACAGGCATTCCAGAATGGTTCAAAGGGTGGCCTTGATCAGCTGAGCCTCCATGTATAGTCTCTGATTCTAATGTTTCATCTTCAATAGTTGAAAATCTACTGGTCAGGGCAATGCCCTCCACTATTTCATATGGAGTTGTTGCTTCTGTCACAGACAGGTGATTGCCAGGAGAAGAAATTGAGTCATTGACTAATGGCTGTTTTGTCCCTCCGGGCTGGTGGATCTGTGCAGGGTATTTGAAAGCTCAGCCTTCTTCTTGATTTGACTGGCGGCGAACCTCATTTTCGGCCATAAATTCAAAGGATTTAAGTTGTCTATTTCTGCATGTTACATTATCATTTAATTTTGTCATGGAATTGTTGGTCATAGGAATGGCGCAGGCTTATCCATACTATTCCCTAACGCAGCAGAAGAATTGGTGGTGTGGATGTCTTCAAGTAATGACTTCTCCACGGTGGCCTCAGTAATGCATGATACAAAAGATGAATTTTGATGAGCTGGTTGAATAAACTGTGGAACATTGGCTTTCCAAAAGCACACCTGTATTCAGAGCGGCAATGAGAAAAAGTGTAATTCCTTACCAGCTTCAGCTTCAGTTCCACTACCGCCTCATCGCGTAACAGAAACAACCGCGCAACTTCACGCAGACTTGGTGCTGAACTGGCACGCCTTGCAGGGGCTCTTGACTCTTCTTCCTGGAGTGGGCAAAGATATTCAAAATCCACAATTGTCTATCTTTTCCACACAGCATAAATTCACAATTGCCCAGCCATGTTCGAGTGTGCTAGTAAAACTTTAGCTTTCTATCAATCAAAGATGGGTTATCTAAGATGGACGCCTCCTTGTGGAAGAACGCATTCCCATTTATTTCCATGAGGCACCTTTATCGGCTCTTAATTGTAAGTAGAGAGATAACCCATTTAGATACCGTGTCCAAAGATACCAGTTATTTAGGTAGTGGAGGGGTACAAAGCACTTTCAAGCCACAGCCAGCTGGGGTTATAGGCCCCTCCTGGCTCAACCATTATCTAGCACACCTCAACAAGAATGCCAGATGATAGACCGACAGATTACAAATCTCAAATCCCTCATCCTTGACATTCTTCCTCAGCATCCAATGAGGAAGCCGCTTTTTCCATCACTTTATAGTAAGTTTCTGAGGACATGCTCCACCCAGTCCACATCCCTCTTCTTTAGGTGCAAGGGAAGATCCTGCAGTATATAAATAACTTTGGAACAGAGGCACATCTTCCAAGAATTGACTTTCACCCACACAGAGAGGTTACACCATTCCCATCTCAGTACTTGAACCTTAATTCTGTCGAGTACTATCAAAAGGTTGGTGGACAGAAATCTCCCAACTTCGTGTATCAATTTTATATCCAGGTATGTGAGATCCTTACCAGGCCATCTTAGTGCCCAGTCCTCAAAGTCCCTCTGAAACACATTTTCGAGATTTGGAATGCCTGAAGTTTCCCGCAATTTATACAATTTCTGGAGGTAATAGTGCATTTTCCAATCAGTTCCATCCGCAGGGCCCCTACCTCACTTGGGTCTTGAAGAAGGAGAACCATATTGTGTGCGTATGGCAGCACCTTAAAAACCTTTTCTGCAACACGCAGGCCCTCGATTTCTGGACAATGAGTGATAGTATCTGCGAGCGATTCCATCGCTTGGTTGAACAAGATGGACGACAGAGGACAATCCGACAGTGTGCCCCTTCTTAAGTGCAAACAGTCTCAAAGTAAGTCATAGGCCAGCATATAGTGTTTCAAGCGTCGGTACAAGCCATTCAAACAACTTTCTGAACACATATACTAGATGTGCCCCCCTACCTGGTTGAAAGCCTTCTGTGCATCTATGCATACTGCGTGGCTGGTGATGGGTGGTCTCTGTAAGCACTCAGAAAATCCACCAGAGTTCTGAAATTAGGGTTGCTGTGCCTACCTATCAGGAACCAGTCTGGGGTCTAACTATCAAGCTACTAACACTATTAAATCTCCAGGCCAGGACGCTGACAAAGGTCTTAGCATTACATTTAAAAAGTAGCTATTTCAGCAGTTTTCATATCTGTTGTCTTCTTTCACTGGTTTAAGAATCAGTGTTATAGCCGCCCCCTGGATAGATTCCAGCAGGCGACCAAACTTCCAAACTCATAACTAAGCTTAGTCTTGAAAGTGACATGAAGGGATTTTGCATTTCCTTTAAAAATCAGCTGAGAGCCCGTGGGGCCGGGTGATTTCCCCATCTTTATAGGGTCCGCCACCATAGAGTCCTCCTCCTGCTGGAAAGGTTCCCCCGAGCTGCACCAGTGATCAACACAAATGGAGAGAAGGCAGACCCCCTCAAAGAAGAGATCAAACAGTCCAGGCCCAGAGACCAGCACAACACTGTATCGCTTTTCACAAAAATACTGAAATTCTGCATTAATCGCTGTGTTTGAAATCATTCAAATACTGTCACCTGTATTCAAGGCTTCTTTGATAAGGTCCATGCGCATCTCTGACAGCTGGCTCACCAGACAATTGCTGCATTTCTCTCCAGGCTGCCAGTGGCGCTGGCATATAAACACAACTGATTTCTTGTCTTGGGGCATGAACATGACATTCAGCTCCCCTCTGCTCCTGGCTAGTCTCCCCTTGTTCATACCCAGGAGAACATTTGCATGATCAGAGATTGTGGTTACATCACTCTCTGATCTAGACACTAGACACAAAGATCTATTCCATTCTTGAATATAAATCGCGGGTAGAGGAATAAAATATGTATTGCCTGTCTCTTGCATTCAGCATATGCCGTAGGCTATTAAAATATATTTCTTTCAGTATCATAATCAAAGCTGAAGTGCTCCTGTCCTGAAGATGGGGTCGACCACCTGAACGCTACCTATGTGATTATCCCGAAGTCAATTAGTGAATGGAAGGCTGCTCAATGCAGTGGCCACCTCCTTAAGCAACACCCAGGAAGCAGAGCTGACTGTGTACACACAGCCCATCACATACTGCACTGTATTTATGGACATCTGAGCTATTATAAATCTCCCTTCGGTAGCCTTCAGTACAGCACCAATGCATTCGCCAAACAAAGGTACTGTGCTATCTACAAAGGGCATCATTATGTGCGCATCAAACAGAGCCCCTTTTTCAAACCCTTATAGCATTTTCGCAAATTAGGGGGCGTACCTGCTCTTTTGAATGCGTATCCCAAATCCTCAAACATGATGCGCTTAGAAATATGCAGAAAATAGTCACATTCTCCTGGTGCAATGTATGACAGGGTAATTTCTGTTCCTCTCATGTATTTTGTTTGACGTGTTACAGTCGCAATTTAAAACGCTACTGTCACACTTGCAATTCTATCTCCGAAACAGAGATAGAAATGCTTTTTTTGTTTGTATTTCACAATGACGCCGCGTTTAATGGCTCATCAATGTAAAATGTGATCCCAGCATCGGAGTAGGTGCTGGGAGCCAGTTAAATATGAGTTTCGGGAGTGCACTCCAGACACTAATACAAGGGGACTTGCCAGTACATAATGTATGTGGCAACTTGCTGACTATGCTCTTTCTCGAAATCTGTTCATAAGGAGGTTACATTCTCTATCAAACACATCCTGATCTTCACAATTCCGACTATGTTTACAGGTATTTAGGCAGCATGCACAATGGCTTCCGTGGCTAAATAGCACGTGGAACGCCAACGGGGCCCAATGTCCTACGGTAAAATGAGGACAAGATTTGAGATAGAATATCAGGTAAGCAAGATTGAACCAAACAGATTCCACTCCCATTCTGAGTAATACATTTTAAATCTCTATGACAAGACGAAGAAGACAAGAACGAATATCGAATAGTCCCTAAACTGGACTTAAGTTTGCACATGGAAAAGTTACAGGCAATATTTCCAAACATAAGAATATGGATTGGATAAATAAAGACAATAGCCACAATGGTATTGGGGAGTAACTACTGTATGATCACAAGGAATACTATCAATGCACAAGAATGAAACATGTGAATGAGGAAGAGAACTATGCACTTACCTTTGCAGGTATAAGGGCATCGGTATCCCTTGCACTTGCAAATATGTTGGTGAGAAGTTTCTCATTACAAGCTGAGTGGTAAATAAGGTGAACAACCTAGTGGCAGAAAAGATTGCAAGGTTAGCAAGGGATTTAATATGAGAGGCACCAGGATGGTTCACATGGCCCAGTTGACAGTTACCAAGTGTCTAATAGATAGGATCTATGTGATTATTGTGACGGCCGAAAATGCAGACTTTTTTTTTAACCCTTTACACCACATATATATGAGGGGGGAGACCCCCCACAAACCCTCCATATTAATATTATACTCGAATACTCGAATCCCCCCACATATATATGTGGTGTAAGGGGGGCTTAAAAAATAAATTGGCATTTTTGGCCGTCGCAATTCCCAGGTCGACATTTTTATACCATTCCTAATAGATGTTTTGGGAACACAGGCATATAAGGTTTAAAAATGTAATGCATGATAAAAATGAGCTTTGTAATATTGATGGGTAGCTCTGACACAGCACCTTGTACTGAGAATCACAAAGATATATAATCTCACATGACGGGAAGAATGACAATGGGTGTGCAGGCTTATGGCACAATTAGGTAATAGATACACCACATGATATGGAGAAGGAATGTGTTGTAATACCCTGATCAGCTTGTGGTGACCTCTGCCTTCCATGTTTCTCTTTCCTCAGCCATCCTCCCTACGCCAACCCTATGCTTCCCATATGTTGATTTTTCCACTTTCTCATTTTTTTTAAATATATTTATTTAAATTCTAAAATGTTCTTTCATTTTGAACGGTATGGACGGTAATGTGTTTCTACACCAATGGTCTCACAATAACGATGTTGATGCAACACTATGTTTGACTACTGAATGTGTTTGATAATATTATGTTGATTAACACACAATTATGTACATGACTATGTAGGAATAGCCCAGTCTTGAAGAAGATCGAAATATGGTTGAAACGTGTGCCGACAAATGGGCACAAAGGATTCATAAATATCATTATGTTGGCAAACATTAATTGATTCTCATTCGATTTTTCAGAAGTCTATGGACTTGCGCCATAGAGAGGTACCAAAGCAGAAAATATATTACTAATAAGGTATGGGGATATCTTATGGTACCTGCTACAGCGACAGCCCACCGGTCAATAAAACATTTAGTAAGCGCAGAGTGACAGGGCATAACCTGCACATTGAATCTAACTTAAAACAAGCATCCTTTCCCAATTTCCAACTATGCCTCCCCCCTCAGCCCCATCATAACACTGGTCCCCCAAAAATGTGGATTGAACCAGTGAAAACGTGCTTTGTGGTATGGTAAGAATTTCTAAAGCTGATGGGAGCTCGATGAAATGGATTGCAGGTTGCACAGCCAAAGAAATAATATGGATTTATAGCACCTCAGGCAACATGATATTATGGGTCTAATACCAACCCAGGATTCTCTTTTCCTGATACCACCCTTCTTTGCTCTCCTACCCCCCCTCTTGATAGACCTACAGTCTGTATTAAATATACACTAGTTCTCTTGATTGGTAATATTTAGAGTGGCCATCCCCAATGTTCCTTACATGCCCATGAAGCTTAGTCAAAGTATCCCGAGAAGGACCTTAAGTAGGCCAATGAATGGTGCAGGACTCAGGTCAGCTATGTGACCACACCATGTGGCAGTCACAACAGTACCTGAATGCTTGTAAAGCTCACAGACTCTGTATGCCAAAAGTTCTGACATGGCAGAGTGCTACAATCCAGCCGGGGTATGTGGGATGCAAGTCACCATGGACCACCCCTGCCCACATTTTCTCCGCTCCCTGTGTGCATGTACTTCGTGACAGTGCGGCTCCTCTTCAAATCATGTACTGAGAAGGGGGTTGTGTTCTGAGCAGCGTAGCATTGTTTTGCGATGTGCTGTGGTACCATAGAGCTTACCAGTTGTGCCACACCAAGACTGCATGCAGCCTGACACGAAGAGGAGAGAAACGGTCAGTGAAGGGTTGCCATTGGTGGCCGCCATTTTGTTTCTTTCACCTCACTAATTCGGTGAAACACTCCCTGACAAAAAGGTAATAGCAAAGTGTAAATATCGAGTATGAGCTAGATAGACGAATGAGTGAAGGAGGAGAGTAAATTAAATGGGATTTAAAATAAATAAGTCTCAGCACTTCGGTTCCAGGAAGATATCTAGAAATAATCACTGATAAAAACATATGAATTACAACTGGAGGATTCAGAATCTGTAGAAGTCTCACCACTTTCATTCCCGTAGCATGTTCCTTCTTCCACAGATCTACGATCCTGCCCTTCATCCTGTTGTTTAGAGGAACCAGGGGGAGCGTCATCGGCTCCTCACACAAAGTACGAACTACTCAACTTTTTTGTGATTGAAGAAGGTTGTGTCACACAGAGTAGACAATGCAGTAGCATAGCCTGCACTACTTGTCCATCTCTTTAGAGCTTCTCCATAACAACCTTGCTAAAAATCGGCAAGGAACACGATCTCCTGTTCGTTGAGTCCCCATGCTATATTTTGGAGTTCTCTGGCTCGCTTGAGAAGCATCTCTCCAACAGGAAAATGCGGAAATGACAATGTGATATGTCTTGGTGATTCCCTTCAGCTAGTTTAAGTTCTAGGGACCTCTGGGCTCATTCTATTTCGATAGACTTCCTAGCAGGCATTTGTAATAACTTGGGTACCGTCTTTCCTAAAACGTTAATGTTACCCCTCTAAACCCCCTCCTTTTATTTCTCCTAGAGAACTTCTACTGCTGAGAGAGCTAGTTGGTAGATGCCTTACGTTACCGGCAGTTAGGGCTTAACTAGTTCTCCATGGATGTACAGCCGTGTGCACATTTACCCACCCAATCGTTCAGGAGGTCTGTTCTCCTGTTGCTTTGCAAATCACGGTCTTTCATCTCCTTAATCACTGACTTAATCTCCTCCATATCAACAGTCATGGCAGACATCATTTCTATAGGGTTGTCACCCTTCTCCTTAAGCTCCCCAACTTTGGGTCTCCCATCAGTATCTTAGTAGAAAGGGAGACTTTGCGGTCTCAAGGCAGAGGACATTGTGGCCAAATAAAGAGATGATCTCACCAATAACCCTGAACAGACAGAAGCCTAGAGGTCAGAAGAGCAAGAGCACCACAGCTACACTGCCAACGTGAGGCTATGTTATGCTACTGGTGCTCACTGACCTAGTAGTGGCCAAAAAGATATTGCTGTACAGTGTAGCAAATTTGCTTTGCCAAAATTGGCAACATGAAGAGAGGGACTTGGCAAAATGATGACACTGGACAAGGTGATCTATCGCAACAAAGATTGCCCACATTAATGTCAGAAGAGGAGGGGAACTGGAGGGGGAGAGGGCGGGTAAATCATGGATGTAAATTGGACCAGGATAGATACCACCAAGGGAGGATCCTAGGTACAAGGAACTCTGAAGGGGTGACGTCGCAATCTGAGACTCTCACGAACTACAGCTTTTCTGCTCTTCTAACAAGCATCAACAACCATACATTACCTAACGAAACATAATATGGCAAGACAGCATACTCCTAAAAACATGAAATACCTACAATCAACTACACAGACGACACACATGTATTATATTCCTAGCCTTAAAGCATACAGCTCACACTCCATACCTGAGCATATGATGACTAAGACGAACATTCACAATCATTGCATTCTTATGCTTAACATCATCGAATGTACATAATGACCCAAGTATCGCAACCCATTTCCTCACCTTTACTCTGTCCAAACCAATTTTCCTTTTTACTGCATTTTAGTGAGCAAATCAGCCTTGATATCTGTGTTCCCTCGCTTGAAATAAACTGACATTTTAACAAAGTTTAATTCTTTGAGGAGTCCTAATTTGTATGCAAAGTCTGGATTATGAGTTTACAATCTCCATTTCCCCAAGTGCCACCTTTTCTCTTCCCATTAATTTCCCTTCGAAGGATGCATGTGTCCTTTGAACAGACACAGCCCTGTATCCTTGATAGGTTTTTTCTTTTTAAAATGAAAAAGTGTCCGTCCTTCCACAACGCGACCCCTTGAAAAGGACCTCCTTCAGCTTCACTTCCTGTTTATAACCAACTCCTAGATATAGCAGATTGCTGATCCTTTCGTCTGGCTGGGGAGGGACAACATGATGACTGGGACGAGGAAGGAAAAGATTGCCACGGTGATCTGGGTATTAGCTTCACATTCCACCTGCTTGCTGCATTCCTTACCCCTTGAAGGAATACCAAAGGGAGGCACATATCAATCCGCAGAAGACAAAAATACACAAATGCCAAAAGTGTCGCAAATAGAAAAGTCCCTTTGACATGCCTGCAGGGAAGAAAACTGTCGGAATGTTAACAATGCCTGAAGTGTGTGGGACATTAGGACTCCTGGCCCTAAAATAGATGTTTAACAGTGTCCTGATTTTAATAAACAGGGAAAGGAAACAAGAATGGAATGAGAGGTAAGAGCCCTCTGGATGCCCCAATGTTCTGGGGAAAGAACCCTTCTTTACATCTCATGTTTACTCTTCTGTTATAACTTTTGGTGACGCCGCCAAACCAAATTACCATTACGGCATACTGTGACGCTAATTTACCCCATGATTTCTCCATTGAGGAGTCCTATTTGAACCCAATGGGCATAGGCAGGCTTGCTACATGAAGTAATTCCGACTGGTCCTTTACAGCCGCTTTTTAAGGAGTAGTTAACACCATGTCAAAGCGGGCAGGTTTTCATTTTGATGGATTCTAAAACCCATAACCAGGAAGAGTAGCAAAATAGATGGCATTTCTGAATTCCGCCAATTTAACCACTACTGACAAACGTGTAATGAAGCCCTGTGTACCTGGTTACACAGGCTCTATCCTCTTATATATTTTCAAACTCTCTGAGGAGGAAGGGGAGCCCTTAGCCAGGAAAACCCTTTCCAAAGGAAATAGGTGCGGAAGAAGTTCTTAAGTAACACCACTACCAATATCGATAACCAATACTACTAACAGCCGAAGAGCCTTAATGAATGACGCAGGAGTTCTAAGCAGAGAGTCTGACTCAGGGACATCGATTCACCAAAATGCCATGGGTAGAGAAGTGACATCACAGACCTGATCACATCAGGGGAAGTGATGTCGCTTGACGGTTGACCCGGATGGCATTAGTTCCTCTTTAATCCAGAAGTGGCTTGCCGGCACACAAAAAGTACATAAACATAAAAAATAAAATACCAAATAGGTACTAGAGCAGACAAAACTATTTCAGATACATAGCACATTTTAACACGGGTGTTGCCTTCATATGCCATGGGTGGGGTCATGATATGAGGGGGTTAGGCCCAAAAGAACAACATAGGCCGAGGCACTGCCCTAGATATGCCACTTCAGCATTGTATGGCCAGCTACTTGCATATTATGCCAATTATAGCTGCATGTCAGGTATTGACATTACATGAAAAGTAGAGCCCCTACATTGTCCATTTCTGCGATACTAATTATCCAAAAATCCAATAGATGCAAGTCACTACAGTGCACACGAGGATTAATGCTTCAATTAATGATGATGATTTGTTATTTAGCACTTTTGACAAAGTGCTGTACAGAGCACATATTTACATACAATTATCATCCCAACTAAAGTTGGTATGCATTTATCAACCTCAGAAAAATGAAAAGCTGAGTTGGCCTTGCCATGGTTGGAACCTACGACCTGAAGATCACACACAGATCACAGCAGCAAGTGCTCAACCTGCTGAGCTATCTTACTGCTTTTTGCTATAAAAAAAATGCAATGCCACCATAAGAAAACAAGTCAGAACTGTCTGCACAATGTAGGATAGACACATAACAACACTCATGCTAACTTTATCATAGATGCTCAGATAAATACAATGCCACAGTAAGGGCTGGCTGCGCCCAAATGCCAGTCTAGCTAGGTAATTACACTGATCATGTTTGCTTTATTAGAGATGCTCAGTACAAAATGTCACGCTACAGTAAATAAAAAAACGGCTAAACTAAGTGTAACAAAATGCTAGTGTAGACACGTAATAACACTTATGATGCTTACTTCATTAGAGATGTCCAGAAAAATATGCCATCAAATTTAAGAAATGGCTAGACTGGCTGCACCGAAATGCCAGTCTAGACATGTAATAACACGTATCATGCTTACTTTATAATAGATGCCCAGTAAAAATGTCATGCCACAATAAGAAATGACTGGACCGGCTGTTGGCTGTACCAAAATGCCAGTCTAGTCACTAATAACACATATAATGGTTGCTTTGTAATGGATTCCCATCACAGTTTAATGCACCACCACCTACTCCACCCTCCCCACATGTCCCCTCTCCCTCCAACCTCCAAAATCAGCTCCTTGGCCCAGCATTATCTCCACATACCTCTTCCTGGTCCCAGTACGTACGTATGAGGCAAGGTGCTTCATAGTACTGGAAGGAGAAAGAGTAAGACTAGGAGAAATGAAGATTAACAGTAAGTAATCCAGGTATTCAGAACACACACACACACATTCACCTGCTCATTTTCACATGCACCAATTCACTCACACACACACACCCAGCCACCCATACATCATGCACTCACTCACGCACATTACATAAAATACATATGCATATTCACACACACATACCCACATACCCCTGCATGCACACACGTACACACATTTACAACAACAACAAAAACATATCTTTTCACAAATCTGTTGTTGCTCTGAGGTACTCCTCTGCAGCTAGGCTTCTCTGGCTTCCGTGCTATACACACACAAGAAACAAGCTCTGGTTCCTGTCATGCGCAGAGCAGGGGAGCAACAGATTTCCATTCCCTGTGCGGGGGATGGGTCAGACTCAAGAAATAATTTCTTTTTGAAGACATTCTGATTTCAAAAAGAAATGATTTCCGTTACGGAAAACCGTAACAGAGATAATTCCTTTCTGAGGTCAGAGTGACTTAATTAATGTACAGAGGGCTGTAGTCTGAGCCCTCTTTACTTTTGGTTTCTCTCTGCCTCTGCAACCCTTCACCAGGGGTCACAGAGGCAGTGCCAGGGGTCGCTCAGAATTTGCCTGGGTCATAATTGGGACCCCTAGTGACCTTCAAATGGCATGCCTGGTCTGACTACCTGAAAATAAACACTCTTGTCAGGTCTGAAAAGAAATTGACACGTGTTATGTTATGTTATGAGAATTTACAGAGCGCACGGTCTTCCGGGGGTATCATGGCGCTAGAGAGATTAGGACAGTGCTCCACAGCCATCACGCTGATGCATCTAGAACAAACATGTTTTTAAGGCCTTTCCAAATGCCAGGTGGTTAGACACGTTTTTTAATGTACAAGGGAGGTTGATCCATAATTGGACTGCAGCCACTAAAAAAGCCTAACCTCCAATGCGAGAACAGCGAAAAGAAGGAACACATTTGAGAAGATAATATCCTGAGAGAAGTGAACTATTTTAGAAATTGAATAGAATTCTAGGAAGACTGGAAGAACCTGAACCTAGCACCCCTATGGAAGGGAACCTTTGCTGAAAAGGAAATTAACTCACTTGTTGACAACCACTCCAAAGCAGAAAAGAACCTCATATGTCACAAACAATCTAGGTCACTATGGTCCAGGGAGATGGAGAACTATCCCAGAGCCAAGGATAAGCCAATTTCAAAACTCTGAAGAAGGCAAACTTTCTATCCCTCACGCCTGGTAAAATATTAGCTTAACTCTTGAAAAGTGTGATCCAGTGCAGATTGGAAAACTGTGCCTCCTATTCAATGTAGGGATGGAACACTCAACAAAAAACAGAGTATAAACTTCTACCCAGCGTGCGACCTGAACACATGACCTTGTCATTTGGATGCTCTACCAAAAGAGCTATCCAGGATCACTTGAAAGGCTTGCAAGACTGTAACAGAAATGCAAGAGTGAAACATTGTATTTCCAATAGGTCCCAGAGCTGAGCCGGCACAGCCTCAGAGAAAGGGGACATGGAGCACATCAGAACCACAGGATGTCCATAAAAAACAGAGAGAAAGAAATGGATCAGATCAAAAAGGTGCAAAATATATCACTCCCCAACAAACCCAAAACAAGGCTCAAATACTAACAATTTCTGACAATAATCCGTCATTGGGTCTATTGATCCAATACCCAACTGATCACTTTTTTTGGCTTGATTTCTTTCCTGTTTATTTACCACCAAAATGTAGATGGTGGTTTTGGGGCAGGCAATATTGGTGGGAGTGTTGTGGGGGAGGGAGGAGCAGTGGTGACAGTGCAGGAAGTATCCCCGTGCATTGTGTGCGCAAATATTTGGTAAATAATTCAAGCAATAGACATACATTCACATATCCCATCGAGGTGGAAGCAGAATTGTCATGTGTAGACACATATTCTGCCCCCCCCCCATGGGGTAGTGAAGCAGTATATGAGATACCAAGACATGCTAGAATTCCCCTCATATATGTAACATAGCTTAAACCAGACAAGGCCTGTTAGTAGAACATAGTGCTTTAAAACAACAGGAAGCACTCAGGGCGCTAGATGCCTGAGATGCCTGTACTAACCAGTATTTGCTTTACATTTTCAAAGCAGCCTCTTATGAGGTGTGTTTTTTTAAAATTACTTTTCATTTATGAATATATATAACCTTTCATTATAGAAAAGCACCAAGATGTTTGATTGCTTTTTGAAATATACATGCATGCATGCATGTTTAGTTCTGCATAGAATACTATTACTTACACACTGAACCAGCAAGACGTGCAAGCAAATTAATTTTTATTCTCTACATGAACAAAAGCTATGAAACATCAATTTGCTGAAGAAGTCAGGGCAATGAACAAGGCCTTGACATTTTACCTAGTATCACAATGCTTTTCAGTGGTAGCTTGATGACACGCCTAGACTAGACGTTCAGACATTCAGAGCACAAAGCTGCAATTTGATTTGATATAGCAATGATGCCATGCAGAGCATCTTGTCCTTGAAGCATCGTACATGACCAGATAAACTGGGCACCTTGCATATAACTGACATGGCACCAGACTCTAAGGAATTGTTATTGCAACTTCATGCTGACAGGGAGGTGCCTTTATGGGATGTTTACATACATCATGAACATGCGAGGCAGGATAATACCAGGTACCATAGCTGGGCATTAGAAGCTGACAAACTGCTCTTGAAGTGACAGGTAAGTAATTAAGGGGATTCTGTTTGGGCTTTATGTAAACTCCATGGAAAGTCCATTGGTAGCTTGCTGACCAGAACGGGACTAGCTGAGGAGCTGCTGTCAGACAGACAAATAACAGGGGGTGTTACTTCATTTAGAAGGTAGCACCTTATTTGCTGGGGAATAACCTGTCTTATACCTGTGCTAAATATTCGTGATTTATTTCTTTTTTTTCTCAGCTCCAAATGGTTGATGTGCAGTTTGGACTACGATGGAGACCACCGACCGCTGACTATCAGACTGTTGGCATGGGCTCCCCACCCCATCAATGAGGCGTCTGTCACTACTGTAATCTCCAGCCATGGCTGTGAAAAATGTTCTCCCTTCAGAATATTGTCCTCGCAGGCCCACCACAGAAGATCCTGTGCAACCCTGCTTGGAACCTGAAGTAGGTCTGTCATCTTTCCTGAGAACTGGGACTATTGAGTTCTTAGAGCCCATTGAAGGGATCTCATTCTCAGACGGGCTTCTGGCACCAGAAAAATGCAGGATGCCATGATGCCGAGCAACTTCAAGAAATCGAAGGCCGGAAGATTCTGGGCAGTTTGAAATTTGGTAACCATCTGAAGAATGTCTTGAGCCATTGTCTTGGGTGGCGAGCTCTTTCGCAAGGATGTCTCTGATATACTGGAGCTGCTGGGAAGGTGTCATTTGCAACTTCTTGAAATTGAGGGAGAAGCCCAGTCTGTGAAGGGAGTGGCAGGTGATTTTGAGAATATCTAGGGCTTGTTCGGGAGAACGCGCCCTGATCAGACAATCGTCCAGGTAGGGGTAGACATGAATCCCCCCTCTCCTGAGATGTGCTGCCACCACCACCATCAGTTTGGTGAAGATCCTCGGTCGGAGGTCAACTTGAATAGCAGGACTCTAAACTGATAGTGCGATCCGCCAACTGCGAACCTCAGGTATTTTTTGTGCTTGAGATGGATTGGCACATGAAAATAAGCATCCTGAAGGTCCAATGACACCAACCAATCCTGTAAATGGAGGGCCTAAAACATTTGAGAAAGAGTGACCATCTTGAATTTGTCCTTCCTGAGGAATTTGTTCGAGTATCTCTAGTCCAAGATGGGTCTCAATCCTCCGTCTTTCTTGGGGATCAAAAAATATGGGGAATACCAACATTTGTTCCTCTCCGCTACAGGTACCGGTTCTATAGCACCTTTCTCTAGCAGGGTTAATATTTTCTGCACAAGGAGCGGATCTGGAATCCTCAAAGAGCGTTACCCCGGTGGATTGTCGCGAGGCTGTGTTATGAATGGAAGGCAGTAGCCTTGGGCTATTGTCTCCAGACCCAAGCATCTGAAGTAATGGCTCTCCATTCTTCGAGATGCTGAGACAGTCGGCCCCCCACTGGTGATTCGTGACGCAAGCTCTCAAAGTGGTTTTGGACCGGTTGCTGCAGCTGCTGATGGCAAGGAAGCTGGAGCTGGCTTTCCTCTCGCCTTTCCAAATGAGGAGTAGTAACGATAGGATCGCCCCCTCCATGACTGTCCTGATGAACGAAAAGGCTGAGGTTGTCTAACAGTGGCCCCTAAAGATTTGGCAGCAGCCTTTGAGGTCTGCAACCTCTAAAGGCTCTCATCATCCTTGTTGGCAAAAAGGTGAGACCCATCAAATGGCATGTTTAGAAGACGAGACTGCACGTCCGGTGCAAAACCCGACTTCTGCAACCACCCAAATCTGTGCATTACCGTGCTCATAGCCATGGACCTGCTGATGCTGTCCGCAGTATCCAATCCAGACTGAAGGGATTCATGCATGTCTTCTTTGCCATCCTTAATTATAGCTAGGAAACCTTCCCTTTCCTCCCCTTCTGGAATGTGCTTTGCCGCCATGGATATGCACTCCAACAGAGTGTAAGAAAATTTGGCTAAGGCACATGTGGAGTTGACCGACTTCTGGGCCATACTCCCAGCTGAAAATACCTTCCGCGCCCATACATCCACATGCTTGTCGTCCCTATCTGGAGGGATGGTAGGGTATTTGAAGTTGCAGTGGCTGCCTGGACCACCAGATTCTCAGGAGTGGGGTGCTTGGACAGATAGCCGGGGTTGCTACTGGAAGGGCAGTATTTTCTTGTGAGGGATTTATCCACCACAGAGATGGTGTCCGGGGACTCCCAAATTCTGGCCACCCTATTTTGTGTAGCCACATGAAAAGGTAAGATTGGGTCTGAAGGTGGACCTTTGTCCAGAATATCTGTAAGGTTATCTTGGACAAATTGAACTGGTGGTCTAGCCCAGTCTAGATATTCTACCATCCTGTACATCAGGTGGCGATACGAAGAGTCAGCGTGCTCCCCTGGCTCTGGCCTACCAAACTCCATTTCAGGCGATGTATCAACACCATTAGCATTATGCAGAGTGTCAACCAGGTCTCTCATCCTGCTCTCCTCCAAAATAAGACATTCTGGTACATTTGGAGTTCCAAATTCAAGGCCAAAAGGGGCATCCTCTTCATCCGATCTTTCTTCTTCTTCAAAAATTGAAGAAAGGGATTTAAAGTACCCCTTCCTTGGTAAAGGAGTACAAGTTTTTTCAGGAACACTCAAAGGTGTAGTAGGTTTCAGAGAAGGCTTTGGTTTGGCACCTCTATCATCTTTCACCTGATCTGTAGGCTGTGCTGAAACTACCAGAATCTTCGTCGTCGATGGTTTTGGTGTCAACATCGACATTGGCGTTGATGGCATCGTTAGTAATGGCGCCGATGATTCAACGGCTCCCTTAGAAGATTTTGACTTCGAGGGTTTCTTCAACAGCGTCAAGGACCTCGAATGCTCATCACGTCTCGGTTGACTTTTACTTACCGGAGACCTCGAGGGTTCTCGATGAATCTTCCTTCGACCACACGGGCTGAAGGGCGCACGAGTGTCGTGACGGGACCGCTTTCGGCCGGCTTCCGAAGAAGGCGCTGATGGAGGCTTACCCTTTTCAAATATTTCCAGCATTTTCAAGTGAAATGCCTCCCACTCTTCAGATGACAAATTTTTGGTGGGGCATTTTAATTTTCTGGGGGTTTTGTCCGAAGAGGACGGTGACTGATGATGCCGTCTCTTCGATGACGATATGTGGCGGGATCCACTATGGGACCTCAATCGCTTTTTGTCACTCTTACGTCGATGAGAACGATCTCCGGAATCGACGGTCGAGGAACGATCGGTTTTAGTTTTATGGGGCAATTTCCCCACCTGCAACTTCCCCTTCCATTCTCACAGGGCTTTTCCCGTCATAGCCTGACACTTTGAGCCGGAATCAGTGTCATGACCTTCCCCATGGCACCACAGGCAAGAGCGATGTGGATGCGTGATGGACATTTTCGAATCACACTATTTACACTTCTTAAAGGCTGTGCGAGGTGTAGTCGGGGTGGAGGACGAAGACATGTCAAGGTTTTAGATATATTTAGGAAGTGCACAGCAAATAATTACTAGCGAGGCTCGCTGAGTCTCCGAAGCAAACATATTTGCAGAAAAACTGAACTGAGGCTAACGGGCGCCACGTGTGCTACTTATACTCCCAATGACGTCACCCTCGATGGAGGCCTTCGAGGGACCTCAACGCCATCGACGCACAACGCCCTCTGCCAAGAAAATATTTTCCGAAGCAGCCGATGCTGGACGTGATTATCAAATATGAGGAATACGTTGGAGGGCACAATACATTTGAAAAGACGTTTTATGGGCTCTGAGCCAACAACTGATTGCTACCCAGTCACATGAAAACTGTGTTAGACCCTTACATCCGTTCAAGCTAGAGGCAGGGGCTTTATCTTCCCTATTTAGGGTCATCGCTCTTAGTCTAGCTCAGGTGGTTCTACAGAACTCACAACAGAGTAAGAGATCCCTTCAGAAGGGCCTGCTTAGATTCCAGGAGTGGACCAGCTTAACTTAGAGCTACACCTTCTGAGGAGCCATAGCACAAGACACCTTCAAATCTCTCCAAGAAAATGATGGGCACCCAATGTGCACAGCAAGCTATGAAATGATTACGCTTCAGATTGCAAATCAAAAGCCCTGGACTGGGTGCCACAGTATTTCTGTACAATCAAGGGATTTCCATCTCTATAAGAGCACACCACTGATCCACTTAGCCACAAAAATCTGGAACAACATCCCAAAAGAAAAAAGAAACACTAAAGACCACTTACAATTCAGAAAATTAACAAAAACCTGGCTCTTCAACATCACAGATGCAAACTGAAAAACCAAATCCACCGAACGGGAAACACATTGAAAAGGATGACAAACCTAGGATGACAATAACAACATCTAAAACCAAATAAAGAAACTCTTACCACAACAGAAGAAACGACACTATGTGGAATAGGACACAAACGACACCCATAAGGCCAGAATCCAGAGCCCCTAGACAACTCCCAGCTAACAAATCTAGAACGACAATGACAACATCTAGAACCAAATAAAGAAATTCTTAGTACAACAAGAGAGGCGACACCCATAAAGACAGAATCCAGCGTCCTTAGCCAACTCCCAGCGAACAACCTTTACTCGCTCGACAAATGCTACTATAGATCATACCTGTATAAAGTTGGGTTAACATTAGCACTTGCCACACTAATTAAGCTGAGGATATTAACATGGGCATGGACCAAAGAGAGTTGTGATAGTAGGCAGACGCCGCCCCTAGACATAAGTGTAAATGCTAGCACTGCGACATACCAAAGGGGGTAGGAGCAGTAACATTAATGAGCAACCAAATGAGATGATAAAGGCCAAGCAGGCCTCAACACATGGAGGGAGGAAACCAGGATTTACCAATGCTGCCCTCGTACTAGATTAGTAATGCTTCCTGGGCTAGACTGCAAAGGATGCACATACGCCTGCCCGCTGCGCATACAAAAAGGGGCCACACAGGCAGCTGGTTGCCCAACTTGGGCAAGGTTATGCATATGAACGGATGCCATATTGGAAATGGACTGTGAGTGTTGTACAGCCCCTGAGCTGGACATAGACACAGAGACACACCTGATTAGACTACGGAAATGTAGTGCCTCAAGACACTAACAACTAACAACTTCACCCTCTCCATACACCTCACAAATTCTAACCAAACACAACCACTAACTTACAACACAGCAATCCGCACAAACCTCACCACTCTGCAACACCAAAGCAAACATAGACCTGCACAACAGCACACAACGTCTTCCAACAGTATAACACCCCAAGCCCAGCCGATGGAATTCCGGGCTGAGGACGGCAGCAGCACATCACTGCTCTCTTGCACTTCTCCAGCTCATCCCACTAACCCCCCTGAAGCCCCCTTTCTTTCAGAACTGCCAGAGCGCCAGGGGACCACTCTGGTGGTGATAGTGCGCGGTACAAATATCCTTTAACATTAACATTAACATCCTGAGAAGGAATATCCAGGAATGTATGGACTGTAAACCATTCAAAATCCAACCCCCAGAAGAGAAAAAAAGACACCCACCTCCCAAAACAAGCGGCCTGATGATAATTTGGAGAAAGAAGATTGAATGCCGGGCACTCCAAAGTAAGGATAGTGAACCACTTGCCAAAGGGAAGAATAGGACCATGGGAAGGGGTCTTGTCTTAAGGTATCCACTACTTTGTCCTCTAGTTCCAGTTCTAAGGAAAGCATCTTACTCTCCGGCAAGGAACGCAGCTTCAAAGTTAGAGGCAGCTACCAATAAACAGGACGCTCCTTTCTTTGAATGATGAATGCCAAGGATAACATGCAGATTGTCTGGACTTGGGCTGTCCATTCTTTAAGGCTAGAGACAAACAGCAGGATAACTCTGATACTTGAAGTGGATCTCCTGACTCCTCCAATAGCCTCAAAAGTGGAGGAGAACTCATTGAGAGGTGGATTTCAATCATCAGCACCATACATCAGTCCCAAAGATGAAATTAACTTTTACTGCCTCATCACGAGTTTGGCAGTAACCCTTAAATGTGGTGGTAACTCTATTACTGCCGCATTTAAGGGTCCGCCAAATCACAGGTTTGGCAGGATTTACCCTCAGCTATGAGCTGGGGGCAAATCCACCGAGATTTTGCTGATTTTCTGCACTATTACCGCTGCACTAATACCGCCGGCGGTAATAGCTGTGAAAATTCCCCATTGGGTGAATTCCCGAATGGGCCCAATGGGGAATGGGAACTTACCGTTCCACCAAACCCGTGATCCGGCGCTAATAGAGCCAGGGGGTTTGGCGGTAACGCTAATAGCCCTGGCGGTAATACCGCCGGGGATACCGCCCAACTCGTGATGAAGCCCTTAGTCTTGATTCCACTAGGCGGCCCATTCACACACTGTGATGAACAGACACAGCCATGTTTGGACTGGCATTCAGACTGTACATAGCTGAATGAGGCTAGCACCCAGCTTGAGGGGCCATTTTATAGAATCTGTGAAATATCAATGATGTAGGAGAAGGTAAATGATGAGAAGGCATGCTAACAAACTATGTCCCAGACCTGTAGGTGCCATGAATCTTCCAAAATAAATCCTGTAGATTCAACAAAAATCACAGGGCTCTTGATTCAAGAGGAAAGGCAATGCCTGAATTTACTTAAAACCTTTTCTACAAATTGGAGATGCTGAGAATGAACAAAAAATGATTTCGCCCTAAGACTGAGACTGATTATGCCCGAAGGGTGTCCACTGTGGACCTGATGTTGTTTTGGGCATCCAACATTGAGATCAAAAAGACTCTGACCTAATGAAATAGGCCATGATATTCTTGGAAACGCTTGAGGTGAGGCCATACAGAGGATTTGTGAATAGGAATATCAATTAAAATGCTGACTGCTCAGAAGGTGGGCATTAGAACATCTGTTTATTGGAGGATCTGAATCTTGAGAGTCGAATTATGTCTTTTGAGTTACTACAGCAGCATTTTCGTTGTGTGAACTTAGGATTTATTTCTATATACACAGTTCCAACATGCTACATATAGGGAATTCCGGAGTGAGTATGACATCCCAAGGCAGTCCCTGCTAGATGCCAATTTTAATACTGAGCTGGTCCCAAAGAGGGCCATTTCATCACTATACCAAGCTATCCTTATGTTCAAGCCTTATTCCCTCTCAAAACTCAATCAGAAATGGCATATTGACGTTGGTCCACTTGAAATTGAATAATGGCAGGAAGTCCTGATGACCCCCGAGAGCGATAGTCATGCCAGCTCGGCTCAGGCTGGTCCGAATTGAACATTTCCATAGTGTTTATTATACTTTTGATTTTCTTTTTAAATGCAGTTGTGCCGTGACGCTGGACTGCTTGCGCTGTCGAGCTATTAGGGGTTATTTATATCATTTAATATGGCAATGCCCGATAATCAAAGACTTCTGGTGTGCTATTTTCAATTGTTTATCTAGGATATTTGGTCAGGAATTGTCCATTGATCCGAAAACCTCTGTGCTGGATATTTAGGAGGAATCTGACTAATCTTGCTGTAAAACTCTTGTCCTATACACTGCACTCACATTATCCAAATGCAACATTGCAATGACATGGTGGGCACAAACACCTTACCCACTGTCTAAATGGGAATGTGACATGGACAACTGCATGCTTATGAAGGAGCGGGTATATAGACCAGTGCAAAACCGAAAGGTGTCTAACCCGCTAGTCCCCGGGGATCTGTCATCCAGGTGGCCAGGAGACAGCCATCGCTTTTGTATCCAGTTCCGGGGTTGGACCAGTACGGGAGGATTACCTGGGTGAGGGGTCCTCGGGGAGTGGAAGTGGGACACCGGATGGTGAGACGTGGTATCCCCTACCCTGTAACACCTTTACCACATACTACCAGGTAGGATAATTAGGAACTCAACCACCCCTGCCCCTTTCCCAACACAGACACTTTCTCACGGACAGCTCACTGTGAGAGAAAACGGACTAACACACGAGCCGTATACCTGACATGTTCTAATACAATGGTCAGGCAGGGCCAGGTAATCCCTGACAATTACACACACCTGACTTCCATCACACTTCCCCACACGAATAAAAAGGGGAGCACGAAAGTACACTCTTAGCAAGGCAAAGCACACAAGGAAGCAGCAATTGCAAGATGGCAGTTTAATACAAGGTGAAAGACGACAAAACCGACGAGGATTGCAAGGAAGAAAGTGCCCTTGACCTTTTCAATGAACGACGGTTACTTTCAGGAACCTTCGAGAATAGGAAACGTAAGACCAGGAATCGAAGCTGAAGAATGCTGCATTGTGTGTCAAAGGTACCCGGGGCTCTCCCGAGTCGATAATCAAGGCGGGGAGAATCATGTGCCGCTGTGGTACTGCCCTTGGCTCCTACAACAAAGCAGAGCCGGGGAGTTGGGGAGACTGATACCAGACCAGTCTGTGTTGAAGCCAAGGTTGCAAGCGGCAACATTGTATAATGTCAAGAGCAGAGAACAGTGTATGAAGCGTCTGTGGCAAGCGACACAAACACAATTAATCAGCGGATGAGTGATTGAACTTTGAGGCCAATATACAATACCGTAAGCAGAGTGGTTTGGCACTATGTGGGTGTTCCCTTGAGTCTCTGTCAGGTATCCAGCTGAAAGGTGGCAAATGTTAAAAGTGATAAAGAATTGTAAAATCAAAGTGGTCCTGCAACGGGTCCAGTAAAACCTTGTGCACATTCAAACGTCTTCGTTGATGAAAGCTATAGAAAGTTGGTCCGAGCCCGGTGGAGGGAGATCAGCTTGCAACATCTTTGGTTTAAGCAATTTTGTGTACCGTTATGAACATTGTGTTAATCAGGAAATCGGACCCCGAGGGATTGGAAATCTGAGCCCAACCGAGGGGGATCGGAGATCTGAGCCCGACTGAGGGGTTTCCGGGGTGAACCGTGAGTCACCTGAGAAAAAATACCCTATGAGGAATTAGATGCATAATTAATCTACGAACATTGTGGTGAAAGGATCTCAGCCTGGCTGAGGGGGATCCCAGGTGAATAGCGAATCGCCTAAGAACCTGAGTACTTTTGATAATCTGAAAAAGGAAAATAACGTATTGTTTGTTGTATCAGGCCCTCTGGATGAAGAGACTTTCAAAGGAAAGGAGACTTGAACACGGAAGGCCCTGATGCTTATGTCTTTAACTGTATCATCATGCTAGAGAAACCAGAGACTGTGCTAAGCTCTAGTGTACAGCCTCGTCCCGTGATGATCACATGGGTAAGGGAAGCCAAACAGCCTGAACAACTTGACATATCATTTTGTGAACACTTCTTTCTTTTTTGTAACATTATTTCCCACACTATTTGTATTTAGAAGTAGGGATTGGCAACAGGTTTATTAGTATAGGCCCTTTTATTTTGACAAGAAACTACAAGGAAAGTGTTATTATTATTTGATGGTCGTAGCTAGCTCCCATCTGTAGATTTAGGATTAGATAGGCGTTTTTCAAACCCCTTTTGAAGTTTAACAAACACCATTGAACTGTGGTCACTTGTGTCTGTCTTACTGTTGATACCATGCCTTCCTTACAGACCCTGGAGCAGCCCCCAGAAATGTTAGAAAATATGGGGAAAATGCCTTCTAACGACTAAAACATTTGCATTTCTACATTGAGTTCCGTCTTTCTGTTTACTATTATAGAACAGGGCAGAGTTTGGTTCAGCATGTATGCCACTAATGATTGTTCTGTTTATTTTTGTCTTGCTTATTTTATGCTTTATTCCTTACCTAATTATTTGATGCTGGGACTGTGTATTGTTACAAAAATCAACAAAAAGAAATATAAAAAGAAAATGTTCAAAAAGGTCTGGGAGCCCCCCTACCGAGAACGAACACTGCCAAATAACCTGTTCTATGGGTAGGTGCGCACTCTGTGGTGTGCTCTAATAGAGACTGAGCTAAAACGTGGTTGTAGACCCTCCTGAGTGGAAGACATTCCATAGAACAGCGTATTTGACCCATGTTCGTTCTCATTAGAGAGGCTCCCACACTTCTTTGTCATTTTGTAATAAGAAAATGTTGACTGCTTCCACTAAGTGTACTGAGGTGCTATATTTTTAAGTCTAGTGCCCCTGCTTGACATGGGGGCTGAACCCACAACTTTGAGGTAAATAGTTCTAGGCTCTAGAGTCTATGCTGCCCAGGGAGTGTGGTGGGAGCGGCTGTAGCGTACACAGCACACGCAAGTGCACCCAGGAACCCAGCGCGGCTTACAATGCCATTCTCTTGCCCCTTATCTCCCATTCCCTACCTTGTCATTTCTGCGGTATTGAGTCGTGATATGTTCTACCTCTGCATTACTGGAACCACTGGGGGATACTGAAAGGACTAGAGGCAGGAAAGCCTGCTAATGTGGCAGACTCCCGGGGAACTGAAGCTTGCAATCACTTCCCACACCGTGTACAATGTACTGTGCAGGGTAGGGGGCCAGTGAGTGTTTGGTGGCTAAGAAGCTGGAAATCTGAATTTGAAGTTAAATCATTTGAACCCCATTTGCACTCACCAAGGACCTACTTTTTCTAGTGAGGGATGAGAGGGCAGAGTGGCCCTTCAATCCTCTGCTAAGCAGTAGAGAGGACCTTCTGACAACCTGCCTTGCACCTGCTTTCATACAGCTTTGGAGGAATGATGTGCAGAATACCTTATGCTTCCTGTGGCCCCCCTCCTTTTTAGAGTAGAGGGGTATGGGGCCTTGTCAGATAGGGTATGACCAAAGTGTATGGAAGTGCTGGAACCACCTGCAAAAGGTATTATAGGGTGTTAGGGTCCATTAGAGCAAGATGGCCATGGGGCTGTCAGGGAAGACTCCTTGTTGTGGAACGTAACGCGCGGAGTGTCTGGTGGAGTGGCAGCAGGACCAAGCTATGCCTAGTTTCTTTCTTTCTTCTTCTGAATGTGCTGCTCTTTGGTAATAAATACTAATATCAAAATTAAAGACGATACCAGGAAAGGCAAGGGATGCCCCAAATTAAACATGTATTGATACAGTCAATCTTTTTTATGATATAGAGCCATTGGTGTCATGTTTCCATTTAGTCGCAGCTTTCGCTTGCTATTGCCATCCTAGGCCTGGAAGAACCATCATTTGTGAGGTAGTGACATAGTGTGATCTGGTACTCCTTTGCTATCCTGATGCTGACAGCATTTCAGGTTTTTTTTTAAATGAAACTCCCAATGACTCGCACCATTGCGAGTATTGCCAATAAAACCAAGTGTTGCACCACTGCCATCCAATTCCAAGGTGCTTATATGGCAAGGAGATGTGTAGTTAGCAGATCAGCATCAGATTCCATTATGTCCATTTAGCAAAGGATAGTCAGATTCTTTTATGCACAGATAGCTAACAAGTGCCATTAACAGCCATGCTAAGTTAGCATAGCACAGACAGATTCTATTATGCCCAATTCGGACATCATTGCCATGTTCGATTTTGCCCATTAGCTCAGTATGGCCAGATACAATTATGTCCAGTTACAATAGCAGTGAGATATTCCATTATGCCCAATTAGTACAACAATGTCACTTTCCATGCAAATCATTATTAGAGTATGCCCTAAAACCTCAATGGTCCCAGATCCCAGTATGCACAGGTAAGCACGTCAAGGCCAGATTCCACTGTGGCTGCATGAGCGTGTGGTGCTTGGGCAATGTATATGCAATGCTGAGGATGGCGTGTGTGCAGTGCTGCAGGCAGTATATGCAGTGAAAAGGATGGTGTGTGTATATGGCAGCACTGTGGGTGGCGTTTATTCAGCTCTGGGGGTGGTGTGTGTGCAGTTTTGGGATGGAGTTTGATTGGTGCGCAATGCTGGGGTAGTGAGTGTGGGGGTGTGTGCTTGTGCAGTGGGTGTATGTGTGTGTCTGTGTGGTGTAGGTGTGCAAATGCTGTGGTTTGACCCGATAAAGGTGTACCCACTATACCATTTAAGGGGAGTGGGGGTTGTGGGGGTGTCCCTTGCTCTCCTTAAATGGTATAAAGGGTCCAGGGAATACAGGGGTGTCCCTCACATCCATTACATGGATTGCGGCTTCAAAACCACAGCCTTTTTGCCGCGATTTGTTTTACAAACGGCCATCTCTGCCACGTTCTTTAAGACATGGAACTGTGGTGTATGTGTGTACATATGTTTGCATGGAGAGTGGAGATTTGGGAATGAGTCTGTGTGTCTGTTTGTGCAGTATTATATATGTACAGTGTGGTGCTGGAGTGTGTGTGTGTTCTTATGCAGCTGTGGGCATGAGCAGTAGTTCTGTGCTGTGGGCTGTGTGTTCAGCACTATGACAAGTGTAAGTGCAGTGATGGAGGGAGTGCCTGGGTGCAGTGCTATCTGTGTCTGTATGGGCAGGCCCTGAAACTGCGCTGTATGTTAGGATAAAAACATAGATGATAATGATCTTGATAAAACAAATAACGTTCCAGGATTCACAATAGAGAATCCCCCATTAGATTAGGGTGCAAAAGGTTCCCACAGCAATATCATCACTTTATTTTCTATAACCAAACAAAACCCGCTGGCTATTGTGATGTTATGCGCACAGGGGGGCACTCTCTGGCAAATGATTCCCGGCGCGTAACAAATGATTCCTGGCGCGTAACACATGAAATGAGTGACACGTACACACAGGCTTCATAAGTCCCTTTTATTAATCTCGTCACATGATCACTTACAATCACGGCTTCCCGTGCCCCGTGACTAGGACATGTGATCATCACATCCCTCCCCAACTTGGACAACAAAAGTACATTTTCAAACGTTATAACCTTTGCTTCTTGTCAGGTGTCCACAGGCATTATTTGCACACATTTAGCTGTAGAGTCTTACTGTCTCTGGCTCTCAGCAACTCCCGCCTCTGATAGATGCCATTCAAGATGCGTGTGGAGCGTGCAGGTTTCTGGCAGAGCGAGTATTGTCCCCCCTCTTCTCTTCTCAGGGCGGTGTGCGCTCAGGGGTTTATCTGGCTTCCCTCTGTACCTGGGCTTTCTCCTGGTGATGTTCTTGTGGGTTCTCCTTGATCCTATATCTGGGGCGTTTGCTCCGTTGTCACGGGGCTTGGGCATGTGGGTGCTCCTTCATCATGTGTCTTTCTCGCCCAATGGCAACATTGGGTAAGTGCATATCGATGCAAATTCGTACCGCTTGTGGTTGTTTAAGCTTCTCAGTCACAACCATGGGGAACACCCATGGGGTGGGGCCTGTGGTCTTTCGACATTGTTTTTTTTTTTTTTAATATGACATTTTATTGGTTTTGTAACATACAAACATTGGTCCTCACCGGGCCAGGACACAAAAACAACAATAGCAATAACGTTCAATGGAATGCTCAATCAAGCAAGTCACACAAAGTCACGTAAAGATTGTTGTACTAAGGAGAAGGGTCCCCTGCTGCCATGCACATTCTACATTCTAGGGTGTCATATCAAGTCATGTTTCAAAGTTCACACCACGTCTTCCCATCGTTGCCATATTTTGTTTGCCTTTTCGGGGCATCCCCTGGCTTTATACACTCTCCTTTCTATGGCAATGCAAATCTGTACATCAGTTATCCACTGGCCTATTTGCGGTGTCTCTGCAGCACCCCATAGTTGCGCTATATTCCTTTTAACAATTGCAGTTGCTGTCATGAAGCAGTGCTTTTCATATCTTGACAAGTCTATTTCGCTGTCTGCTCCAAGAAGTAGTAGCTTAGGGTCTCTGGGGATTGTCTGATTTAGCACTCTGGTAAGGATGTCGCAGCATTGCTGCCAATAATCACAGATATTTGGGCATTCCCATAGCGTGTGAAAGAAAGTTCCTTCTTCTCTATGGCAGCGTAGGCAGTTTGGTTCCGTTATCTTACCCCAGCGGTATAAGGCTACTCTTGGGTAATAGATTCTGTGTAGTATTTTTAGTTGGACTAGTCGCAGTCTGGTCGATATGGCTACCTCCCGGGACAACATTAGTATCTGAACCCAGTATTCCGGTAATATCTCCCCAACTTCGGTTTCCCATTTTGTCTTGAGACGAACCAGTTACGTTGTGGCAAAGGAGGTAATGGCGCTGTACATTACTGTGGTGACTTTAGCTTGAATGCAATCTGTTATTATGTTGCGTTCTATTGGAGTAGTATCTGGAATGTCAGCAAGTGCAGGGAGATGCTGTTGGAGTGCATGTCGAAGCTGTGTGTAATGGTACCTTTCTGCCTCTGGGAGGTTAAAGGATAGAGCCAGTTCTTCGTAGGATCTGATGGTGCCATTTATTATAATGTCACCCACCTTCTCTATACCACATCCCGTCCATGCTGGCCATTTTGGTAATTTGGCTACCTCGTGGAGGTTTCTATTATTCCATAATGGTTGGATTGGCGTGACTCTGTCTCCCCATCCCATGAAGGTATGTGATTCTGCCCAAATGCAGGGCGCCTGTGCTGCCATATTTCGGGGGGTCGTTCTGGATATTGCCTTGTACAGCTCCAAGGGGGGCGATGCCCGTACATGTGGCAGTGCTGGGTCTGCATGCATTGCATCGTTTACTACCAACATCTGACTGACCCAGTAGTATGTTTGTAGCCTTGGTAGGCCGATCCCACCCTCCCATATTGGCCTTTGTAGTGTTTGAAGGGCGATTCTCGGGTGTCCACCCCCCCATAAGAGTTTTCTGAGTATGCTGTCTATTTTCCTGAACTCCTTCACAGGTATATGTATAGGGGCGTTTTGGAGCACATATAGGTAGCGGGGGAGAGTCATCATTTTGAATAGTACAGCTCGACCTAATAGGGTCAAGGGCAGGGACATCCAGTGCTGTACATCACCCGTAAATCGCTCCGTAATGGGTTGTAGATTATTTAGTGTGTAATCATCAAGGTTCCTCGTGATCTTAATTCTCGGATATTGGAAGTGTTCAGGAGCTATTCTGTATGGGCAGGGCTCAGGAACCTCGCTACCCTCTCTCAGCAGCTGGGCCAGTGGTTCCATGGCCAGTGCAAAGAGGAGTGCTGATAGTGGGCAGCCTTGTCGGGTCCCTTTTCCCAAGACAAAAGAGCGTGAGGTCCAGCCATTCACTTGTACTTCGGCCATTGGTGCCTCATATAGCAGTTGGACCCAGGATAGAAACTGTTCTCAAAACCCCATTTTGCGCATGATAGCCCAGAGAGCCTCCCACTGAATAGAGTCGAACGCCTTTTCAAAGTCTACTGCAAGTACACCCAGGGGAATGTTGAGGGTCTGGGCTCGCTCAATGACCAAGTGTATTCTTCTTATGCTCATTCTCGTGGATCTGCCGGGCATGAAGCCACATTGGTCCGGATGGATTAGGGATGTTATGACTTGTAGGTGTGTCGCTAGGAGTTTGGCCAGTATCTTGGTTTCGCTATTAATGAGGGAGATGGGTCTATATGAGCTGCATTGATCCGGGGGTTTATCTACTTTGGGTATAACGATTATTGTAGCTTTCCTTAGGTCTGCCGGGAGGCGTCCCATTGTCCGGCCTGTTGGAACATTTTTAGTAAATGGGGGGCTAGGTTGTTACAGCCTATCTTCTTCCAGGTTTCTACGGGAAAGCCGTTTGGTCCAGGGGTCTTCCCGGCTGGAGCTGCACCATGACCATTGCAATTTCTTCTTCCATGATGTCTCTTTCTAGGCTAGCGTTCTGGGTCTCACTGATGGACGGAAGGGTGATTTAATCTAGTATGGAGGTCTCAGGGAGAGCTGTAGGTGGCTTGTATCACCCCTCATAAAATCTTGCAAATTCTTCAGCTATGTCCTCATCCGTCAGACGGGGTTCCAAGTTTTGGGGTACAATTGCTCTCACATGATTGTGTCCTTCATCTCTCCGCTCAAGCCAGGCTAGGACCTTCCCCGCCTTATCCCCAGTGTCATATATTCTGGCTCTCATTGCTATGTGTGCCTGTTTGGCGTTGTCCAACGCAATGATTTGCAGTTTCTTTTGAGCTAGTATCAGGGCTCTGTTAGTCTCTGGACAGTCTTCGGTTAGGTGTATTTCTTCTGCCTGTTTTACGTTTGCCTCTGCCTCTCTCAGTGATTCCAAGTATTTTTTCTTTTGTGCCGCCGTCCAGGAAACGATTTCTCCTCGTAGCACCGGTTTGTATGCCTCCCAGAGTATGGAGGGACTTTCCACTGATCCTTAATTTGTCTCAAAGTACTCTGTAGTGATGTTTTGTATGCGTTCAATCAGCTCGGGAGAGCCTAGGTAGTAGTTATTCAATCTCCATACCGGTCGGGGAGCTGGTTTGCACGTCGTGAGTGACATGAGTAGAGGGGAGTGATCTGAGATGCCTCGTGGGAGGTAGTCAGCTTGCGTTGCTGTGTGTGTTAATGTCGCAGGCATAAAGAAATAATCCAAGCGTGACAGCGATGCATGTACTCCAGAGTGGAAGGAATACTCCTTTTCTTCCGGGTGCAGGTCACGCCATAAGTCTCTAATACCAAACGCTTCCACAAATGTAGCCAGGTTGGTTCGGCGGTTGGGGTCTCTGTTGCGTAGGTGCGTACGGTCATGTACATTGCTCATAACGTCGTTGAAGTCTCCTCCTAAGACTAGAATGTCTGAAGTGTCGCTGGTCAGCAAGGGCGTTATATCATCCATAAGTCTGGATTGGAGTGTAGGTGGAGCATAAATCGCCATAAGGGATATCTTTTTGTTCCAGAGCGTGCCTTGACATATGTAAATCTACCACCAGTGTCCTGTATTGTTTTGGTGAGGATGAGCGTTAGTCTTTTGTGTATTAGTATCAGTACTCCTCTGGCTCCCATCGTAAAGCCTGCTTGTATGGTTGTTCGGTAGTTCGAGCGCTTGAATAATGCATTGGATGTACCTGCCAGATGGGTCTCTGTTAGGAAGACTATATCCAGGCTGTGCCTGTTCAGGAACTGCCTTACTAGCCTCCTTTTCAGGCTGTTACCTAGGCCATTTACGTTCCAGGTGAGTAATTTTAAGGTTTTGTTCTTATTGTCTTGCAGAGTTACGTTCGTATTCATGGTTCCAGCTGGCAATAGAGCCTCTCATAGTGGGGGCATTGGACGCATTTGTCTCGCAGCAGGGAACAGTAGTTGTTGTTCAGTTAACCACTATTTTATGTTGTGTGTAGTGCTTCTCCAAGCATTTCCATCTTTTAAACTTATGCCAAACTCCCCCCTCCCCATACTTCATCCCCAACTGAAGCATCTGTCGCCCTTTAACAGTTGAAACACTAATTAAACAGTATATCTAGGTAGTCTAGAGCTTGCCTATCGTGCGTCCGTTTCTTGCGAGAGGGGGCGGGTCAGTTCCAGTCGCCAGCCATTACTTACTTTCTGCCATGTGAATTTGTTTTAAGCTGGATTCATTAACTTCCATTTCTCGCGGTTTCACTTGCCTTGTTCGTTGCTATTTTGCATCATGCGTTTCCCTGTTGTGGCACTTCTTCCTGCTGCTGTAGTGGTCTGTAGTCCGGCGGTCTCCCTGGATGTGGCCTATTACGGTCATTTCCGGCCTCTTTCCTTATGTTCCAGTCACCTTCAATATGCCTTTCCGCCCAGTTCCAAGCTTCCTTGGGATCCGTGAAGTGCACTGTTGTGCCCTTGTGATATATTTTGAGTTGAGCCGGGAAGATCAGGCCATATTTGGTTCCCAGTGATTGCAGGCGTTTTTTAAGTGGGTCAAAGGACTGGCGCGCTTTTTGGACTTCCATGGCATCTCTATCCCTGTAATTTAAAAGTCTTGCTATGACTGCACGCGTGGTGCACCAGGTGTGATCCTGCCCGTTGGAATGTGGTGGGCTCTCTCGATAGAAAACAATTTGGAGAAGGATTCTGTATCATATATGTCCGTCAGCCATCTCTCGAGGAACAGTTCCATACATTCTCCTTCCGCCTTTTCCTTCCTTCACTTTCGTCCACTCTTCCCTCTAGGGATTTTATTCGTTCTAACATGCCGGTCATCTGGCGGTTGACTCCTGCAGGTTGTCCTCGGTCTCCGATATGCGTGCTTCCGCCGCTCCAGTGCATGCAGTCAGCTTCTGCAAATCATGTCTCAATAGGGATACCTCAGCGCCAATGCTGTCCATTTTCTTTTGTCTTTCGACATTGTTGAGTTCAGTCTCTACTGCTGCTCTTATGTGCAATGAAACCCGTGCAATTGATGGGTTCCACCGTGGGATGAATGTGCAGTTTCATGGTTCTCCCCTTCAGGCATCCGATTCCTTGGAACAGCTTCTTGTGTTTGGTCAACATGTGATCGATTTCCCTGGAGTGGATAGCAAAGGTGAATAGGATCAGTTGTAACCTTTTGGCCGTCGGGCAGATGAGTAGCGTCTCGATCCCTGCTCTACCACGTAGATGTGTGTTCGGCAACTCCTTTCGCCATAAGTAAGGCATGTCTTGAAAACCCTATGACTGGCAGGGGTTTCTTGCACTCATATTCAAACAGCTGGACAGGTTTTCGCTGTAGGGTTGGTTTGGGGTGGAGCTTGTTGAATTTGATGGTTGGCATCACATTTACGGTGGCCCCAGTATCAATCATCATCTTCACTGGGATGTCTCTGACTGATATCATGCAGGTGCGGTGTGACTTGGAGTCATGTGGTTGGTTGCTGTTTGCTGGCTTGACTGCCGAGATCATGTGTGCCTTTTCCCTTCTTGACCTGTGATATCGGTTTGTGCGGTTTGGGGAGTACTCATCACTGCTGCTCTCCGTGTTGTCTCCTTCAACGCCCCAAGCCCGCCCTATGTGTCTGTCACGGATCTTCGTGGACTGTTTTCGTGGGGGTTGGTCTTGCTGCCGTGGGCGGAATGGCCTGGGGTCAGTTGTCCATTCTTGGGCTTTCTCTTGCAGCGGTTGTTCTCTCTTTCTCCTGGAGTTGAGGAATACTGACGCGTAGTGGTCAACCTTACCACATTTGTAGCACATAGTGCCATAGGCTGGCCATGGTTCCTCTTTGTGTTGTTGGCTGCCACAGCATCAGCAGTTGGGGTCTGTTTTGTCGCAGTGCATTGATGGTATGCTTGCTATTATTCAGGGTTTCAATGTCGAGTGGCATCTGCTCCATTTCTGCCATGTGCTCATCTGTCCTCTCACTCTGTCGGCCCATATTGGGGTGGTTTCCAGAGGGAGGATAGTTTCAGACAGAATCGTTCTGCAAAGTGTCTTGGAAGAGAGGCCATGTATTACTTGTTGTCTGACTGCAAACTCCTCATCGGGGAAATAGCATACGATGGCTATCTCCCAAAGGCGCCCGTGGAAATCGCCAATGTTTTCTTGTGAGCGTTGTTGTGCTTGGCTCAATTTGAAACGTTCAAAAGCTGTGTTTAATTGGGGTTTACAGTGCTTTGTCAATACAGCTTTTGCTGTATCATAGTCATCCTCAGTGCCCCTGTTGGGGATTGTGTTGGAGAGTATCAGTGCCATCGTGCCGAGGTTGAGCATTGACAGCATCCTTTTCGCCTTCTCATCTGTGACTTTCCTTGACTTCAAACTTAACTTGAACCGTTGGACCCATAGTTCCCAGTGGAGTGCATCCCTGGGGGGCGAACGGCTCAAAAGCTTCATAAAGGTGCCCTGCATCGTGTCTAGACACGTGCTAGAGTCTGGGTTTTGTTCTTGTGCCCTAGCCGGTGACGCAGTGGGGTCAGTCACCATGATGGATGTCTGCAACAGAGCTTTTCACTGCTGGATGAGCCACAGGGTCTTGTGGGGGCCCTGCACGTGTGCTCCACGTGATTGTGGCAGTGACCCTTTGTGGGCGATTGTGCACATTTGGCTGGGGCAGGTAATGCACAGGGGCAGCGTGGCACTGTCTTGTCCCTCACCTGTGCGCTCCTATGGCCCTGGCGAGCACCCTGTGTGGGCACCTGGTATGTGGCAGGCATGGTGGGGTGCAGCAGACTCTGGGGTGCTTTCTTGTGGTGAGATGCACTCCCAGCATGATGTACTGGGGTCTGGGGCGTGCAGGCTTTTGAAGGTTACTCACTGTGAGCTGTGGAGCATCCCACTACGCTTCCCTACAGTGAGGGAGGCAGATGCGACTGCGGGGGTGAGTCAGTGGGCCTGCATGTGTGTGGATGCGGTCAGCAGGCTTATGCGATGTTGTGTGGCCAGGCATGAAGTGCGGTCGCGTGGGGCTGTCTCGTAGCCTCGTCGGCAATGTGATGTTATGCGCACAGGGGCACCCTCTGGAAAGGGATTCCTAGCACGTAACACAATAAATGAGGGACACATACACACGGTATAGTTCCGGAGCATCAAGTGCCTTTGGCGGGCTTTGCAACTCCCTTTTATTTATCTTGTCACATGATCCCTTACAGTGTAGGCTTCCTGTGACTAGGACACATGATCATCACAGCTATGTATCCCTCCTCATGACCAGCTCACCTCTATCTCCACACTCATGCCAATAGTTTTGCCACACCAGGTGCCCTGTTGCAATATTTATGAGGCAAAACTAGAAATGTCAGAAGCTGAGGCCTCTTAGAGGTTACACATTAAGTAAAAATCCAAGATTCGACAACCAGTCTTCTGCCACCACTTTGTACAGGAATCTTCTCCGTGCGAACCACGCAGTGGATCACACAGCTTGCTAGCCCAAAATCAACATTTTCAATTTAACTTAAGAGAGTGAATTTAGTAAGGCTCTTGGAAATTAAAAAATAGGTGTCCTGGGAACGTAAAAACCTGCTTGCCTAGTAGGACTGGAAAGGCAGACTCTTTTCTAACTTTTCCTTTCGTAGCCCACAGTCCGAGGCGGCATAGATGAAAACCTGAAACGGATTCTGATGATAATATGGCTGAATAAGTTACATGCAACAGCAGGAAAGAAACGAAAGCTCCGTAAAAGCCACACTATTGCCATAAATAAGAAGCAAATGGGACTTCTGTTTGCACCAGAAACTGTACAATCGGGCTCATCTCTTCAACTTCAAAAGTTTGCATTTTTTTAATACATTATTTCACTGATGGTTTTACCGTATACAAGCACTTATAAATGCCCAATAAATAAACAAAATACAATGTTAGTGGTGTGGGGGTGAGTGGGGGCAGCAGATGATCTCCCTCATGTTGTACGGTAAAAAAACAGTAAATACAATTTGCTGAAATGGGATCCGAACTTTTACAATTCGACCAAAACTCGTAGATCCGTACAAGCTTCTAGCTCTGTGAATACTTGTTGACTTAATGCAGATGTCGCCAGACTGTTAGCCTTAGCGGAAGGGGACAAGAGGGACGATGCCACATGCTTGGAGTTAAAAAGAGCTTTTTTGATAACTCTTTTACCCCAAGGAGACTTACCAAAGAAGCAAAGCAACACTATAATGTAACCACTTTGTGCAACAACGTGTACCCCCCAAATACTGACGACACTGGGCTTTTATGGGTTGGTATCCACCCTTCTGTCTGTTTTATTCATAGTCAAGTTATTTTAATATGTGCTAAAACATTGTTTATTCGTACTTGAAAGTTCGACTCTTATTGCAAAGTTTAGGGAGGGTGCCCTTTTTTCTTTTAATACAGAGCATTCCCATAGGAAGAAGGTGTCATTTCTAGAAAGACCACTTTGTGCACGCTCCCCCTTCCCTGTGAAGATTATGTAAAATGGTGCACTGCTGCCAGGCGTCGCAGCATTTGGCCCTGCAAGAAAAGAGGAAAGGAAGGAATTGTTAGTGGGGTAGAGGTAAAGGCAGTCAATGGTCACATTTCTTAACTCTATATACCAATCTTGCAGCAGCATTAAAGACATTAAAATAGTAATCTTAAAGGGGCAAGAGATGATTTTGGCACCACCATATTCCTGATCAAAACCAATGCTTGAATTAATGTGCGAAAATGAGAATTCGTCAGATAGGGTGTTGCTGCTCTCAGTGAATGTAAATAGACGTGCTCCATCACGACCAGTTGCCCCCATGCACTGCCTCCAGGTCTGCTGTGCACTAGGGACTGTATCTTCAACCCTACAGTCCCCTGCCTCCTGCACTTTACAACCGGCCACCCCGGCGGCACTTAACTTGGAGCTTTGCTGCACTCTCCTTTTCCCCTCCCCCTGGCACCTCTCTGTTCCCTTCCCCTTGCGCTTGCACAATCTGAATGACACAAGACCTAGTAAGATAGTTTGTTTTGTTCCCCTTTGCCTTGCCCTTCCCTGTCGTGCAGTGCCTAGAAACACTTGTGTACAGGTGTTAGGCAACAATTGATGTAGTAACCCTGTGGGAGACTACACAACCCTTGTCCTCTAGGTATTAAGTAACCGACCTTTTGGTATAGGCCTAAACTACACAAGTTGGTAGTGTGACTGAGCAGCCAAGCTTATCTCAAGAGGGGTAAATGTGAGCTGTAGAGCTGTACCAATAAAATCCACAAATACAAGTAGCCAAGTAACACTTACACTCAAGGTTTTTAGTTCAAATACTTATTTTATTTATTTAACAGTCGTTTTTAAATAAGCATTCTTTAAAAAGGGAAATATATGTAGCAATCAAATACACTTCAAAATACTTGAATTAACACAAAGCAAGTAGATACCCTTTAAAGATGCTTCATACACACTTCCTACACGCTGAGATGACCACTAACTAGGACAGTAATGGCATTTATAGATCAATTGTTTACTTTGTAAATTCTGAGGTTGGTGAAAAGGAAAGGTTAGAGGAAGGAAAAAGGTTAAATGGGTTCTCAGAGCATGTGAGCACTTTAAATATTCTAATGAAGTCTAGATAAAAACCTTTCCCAGCAATATTAGTTTAAAAACAATGCATCACCTATGAGGGACAGTAAGAATCAAAGTCAATGGAATAGAAGAGTCTGCAGGGAGCCAGAACAGCCAAAGTCAATTAGAGCAAAGTTTATGGAGCTGAGGCACTTCTTAGATAGCAAATGTCTTGCACAAAGTTAGATTTTGTTGAAGAAAAATCAATGTAGGGCCACAAGCTGTTAAACTTGTGAAAGTTAGAGCTGAGATCAGCTCTAGAAAAGCAGCTACTGCAAGTCTCAACTGAGAAGAGCAGGCTACAGACAATGAGTTAAGTACCTCAAAGTCAGAACAGTACCTTTGGTTAGAAGAAGAGGGGCCAGCTGGCCTCTGCATGGTTCCAGCGATGCAGATCCTGTGTTCCTGGGCCTCAGTTGTGGGGACAAGAGGGAGGATGTCCGGCGACTCCTTTGGCAGCAGGTCGAGGGTCGGCAGCAGCTACGGGCTCTTTTCGGATCAGCAGCACTTTGCAGTTTCAGTGCTCAGTAAACAGCACCACTGCGGATCTTGGAGACTGGTTGGATTCGTTCACTCCTTGAGTCCTGCACTCTGGTGAGGTGACTCGAGCTTGGGTCGTCCTGCTTCTGGTGGGTCCTGGGGAGACTCTTGGAGCTTCGGGCCGGTTCACAGATGTTGCACTCAACCACAGAATTCTCAACCCCCCCGCACCCGGTTCCTGCAGCAGCAAAGAAGTACAGCCAGTCGCGGAAGAAGGTCCAGTAAAGTTTGTCTCGGGGCTAGTTGGTCCCACTAA
The DNA here is from genome assembly GCF_040938575.1 of Ambystoma mexicanum. Taxonomy (NCBI): domain Eukaryota; kingdom Metazoa; phylum Chordata; class Amphibia; order Caudata; family Ambystomatidae; genus Ambystoma; species Ambystoma mexicanum. Next base: position 1,326,869,130 of record NC_090931.1, read on the forward strand.
TTATAATGATGTGTTATTTATATAGCACCTTAATCCAAAGCACTTTACAGAGCACATATTTACATACAATATCACCCAAACGAAATTGGTACTCATTCATCGACCTCGGAAGGATGAAAGGCTGAGTTGGCCTTGCTGGGATTCAAACCTGCAACCTGCAGATGACGCTCAGATTGCAGCAGCGAGCGCTCAACCCACTGAGCTATTCTACCGGCTAACCCATGGGAAGAAGTTGTCCCTTCCGGAGCTTCTCTTGTCGAACAGAAAAAGGACTTTTCAGCACAGCAGAAGCACTTCACCGGGCAGTTCAACGGTCCAGGAGGATGCAGCAAGCTTTGTTCACAGTTTCTTCATTGGGTTGTTCTTCCCAGTGGTCGACTCTGTCTTCAGTCCAAGAATCCTCGCCTTTTAAGCAGGTTTCTCCCATTCATGCACAACCTAGCTGTCACTCAAACAGCAGGGTGGCTGTCCTAAAAGGACAGCCATCCAGCCAATCAGTACTGGGTGCATTCAGGTTTCCCTATAGACAAAGGACAGGGGAGATACCAGACACACTGGAGCCAGAGGTGGGTTTCAGTACTGAAGCCGCCAAAGGTAAAACGAACAAAAGGGCTCAAATCTGGCTGGGCGTGCAGAGGAAAACCCAAGAAAGATTGACAAACAGAAAATGTAAAAAAAAGAAGACCAGGGACATTTTGACAAAATTGCCACCCATGGGTGCTATACTGCAGCTGAGGATTCAGCCTGCGGTAGAAAAGCACAATGGTGGGGAAATTAAACCACTGCCACCAGCCAATTAAAGTAGAGAGGGTAACATACAAAATGTTACATGAGTAAGTAGGAAAAGGGGCTACTAAGTACCCCCCAGCACTCCACATAAATTGCGGTGTGCTGGACCTACAAAGAGAAAAGGTAAGTAAAGTCAGTTTCACTTTACTATTCTTGGGAACTGTAGTTCACCCAAGAAAAAGTATTTAAACCTTAGAAGAAATCTAAAGGATTTCTCTATGACTGTGCACTGAAGGTGCTGTGTGTCACCATACAAAAAGTAGATGCCTATTGAGTTTGTTAGACTCCAAAAACAAAGGAAACACATAATCCAAATCAGGTCAAAAGACAGGAGAGAGTGAGAAAAAGGGCTCACTCACTCCAGGGTTAAAATTAAAAAGTCCTAAAATCCAGCAAAATAGCTGGGGGTCTCTAAGGTGGGAGTAATTTAGCACTAAAATGAAAATTCTCCCTAACAACATGCACATTATAAATGACTTATCCTATCTTCTTTGACCTATTTATTTGGGGAATCAGGGAGATGTGTGAAACTATCCAAAAATCCAAAGATTTTAATGAGGTGGACAAGCATCTTTAGCTACCAGAAATATGTTTAATCGCGTTTCCTATGAGAAAGCAGCAGGACCTCTGTTTTATCATGGTTCAGTTTTAAAAAATAAGACCTCATCCAACTCTCAATGTCATGGAGATGCCAGCTTAAAAAAGACTTTTAGATACAATTGAGTATCATCTGACTATTGAGAAATTGTTTTTTTAATGTTTTGCTATAACATCTGTCTGTGGATGTAGTCTATTGAGTAAGTATTCCAGACTTCAATGTTGAGGCTGTTGGCGCAGTGTAGCCTTGAGAGTACAGGGGTAATAACTACCATGGTCCTGTGCATGAAGTTCATCTAAGGCATGATAGGGCAGATCAATCTGAGCTGGAACAAGAGTATCCTTACAGTGGCTTTAACCTGTACTTCCAATGTTAAGTTACTGTCCATCGTGATGTTGAGGTTCCTAACAGTTGTCATGGACTGGGAGCAGTTTCCCATTTCACCCGGCCAGGGGGTTGGTGTGAGGTTTGGTAGTGTTGTACACAGATCATAAACTCTGTTTTAGTTGTGTTGAGTTTAAGTGTTTTTGTAGTCTTCCAGGCATCCACATGCGCAAGGCATACAGTGAAGTTTTATGTGTATGTTTTAGATACTTATGAGCTTGCAGGTGATTTGTGAGTCATCTCCATAGTTGAAGCATGTAGGGCCTGACTTGTTAGTAGGTTCCAGTAGTGGGGGTATGTAAATGTTGCAGAGTGGAGGCAAAAAGTCTTTATCCTTGGGATACTAAACATGTCAATTTAGGTGCACCTGACCTGAAAGGTGCCAGTTGTGTTGTTTCCGTTCTCTCGATGGCGAATTAGGCTAAACACTCTATGGTAATTCCTTTTACTCAGTGTCCTGTTAAGGTGGTCCCAAAGTTCCAAATAGACACAGAGGAATCAGAGTCAGTTGAAACCAGACTAAAAAACGGAGTAGACAAACTACAATGCAAAATCCAGCTTTATTGTCATAAACCCAATGCCGGGACAGCATAAAAACATTCAACTCTTGCTCCTCTCGACATGTTAATAAAAAGCAATGGTTTAAGTATTACAAATGTGTCATCACTGATGTCATAACATAATCTTAGTTCCCAAAACCTACAGGGAATGGGGATAGGTTAATGGGTTTGCTACATATAGGTTTCATAGGGGTTAAACATGTCATTGGGTTACAACTATCTGATGACACCACCTGGAACCACTCCTATATTGATAAGGTGAAAAGTACATAATTTCTACAAGTGGTTGGTTGGCATACTACTTGAAGGGCGGCATAATACTAGGGATCTTGATTGATTGGCTCAGTGCTTACCAAACTTGGATACTTGACAGGTCATCAAGATATGAACCGCACTCAAAGTAGGGAGACAGAAGCCCATGGACTGTCCTTTGTTCAATTAAACGTTACTATCCTTCATTCCTAGGTCTTGAGACCAGACAATATCTTTGTACTTGGCCTTGTGTAGCAGCTTGCGTCTATGTGTGTTTTAGCAAGTACTGCAAGTGTCCTATCTATGTTGGCTTCTAATTAATAGTCAGTGTTCTCCAGTTATGGATCACATGCTTGGAGACAGTGTATGAAGTTGAATTAACTTTATTTGGGTTTTAGCTAATATTAATGTGTGTGTCATGTTTTCTGTTGCCACCATAGACACTCCTGAGTTATTCTTCATGGAGTCTGTTGGCTCAGTGTGTTATTGCACCTGGCTATCAAAGGCTGGTTGTATTCTTATAAACCTTTAATTAATCTCGGAGTATGCTACATGTGTCTTGGGAATTGTTTTCTCGTGCCTTCATTCTGCAGTTCCCATCACCCCTTATTTCACTGTAACCTTGGCATTAGTTGCCAGATACTGCCTGAGCTCTGCACGGATATGTATTTCTGTGAAGTCAGTTCTTTGAGTTTTCCTGAGGACATGAGGCTGTTGCTCATTCAAAGTATGTTGTGGCTTCCATTTGTAAGAAGATGGCTGCCCAATTACACGCTTGTTTCTGTGTTCATGAGCTATATTTGCGTGTCCTTCATGTTGCATTCACCTTATTAGTCGATCATGTTAGTGTTTTTCATGTCTGTGGCTACATGTCTCGAGAGGATAGTTCAGGGGCAACGTGCTCACCTTGGAAGCAAGACGACACAGAGCACTACAGGTTCGATCCCCGGGTCCATGCTTAGAAACCTCTGGGTATTAAGCGCGTTATAAATAACCAATCATATCATATCATATGTTAATATTCTTTATGTATTTTACCTATTGTATGTGTTCTTCATGTGGAGTGCATGTTTGCTTTGTGTCTAATGCATGTTATTGTTACTGTTACTTGGTTATCTTGAATGCGTTTACCATCTTCTGCCATCTTCTGGTTCAATTGTACCCACATCATGCTGTACCTGGATGGGATAACAGTGGTATGGCTGTCTCAGTAAGTAATTTTTCTCATCTGAGCAGTATTGGGTGAGGGGAGGGGCAGAAGCTTGGATGACGTATTCATCTGCCTCCCAATGCTCCCCGCTCTGGTTGAGTCCTCAACCACACTCTTCCTTCTGCTCCCCCTCAGATAAGGCTCTTTGGGTATCCATATTTTAGTCACCCCCCTCATGCTACCTCCACGTCTCACATGTTCATCTAGACTCCAGGCCATGTAGCAGCATTCCCCATTGGAATCCCAATGCACCCAGTGCTCGGTGTAATTGTGAGGTCCTGAGGATATATACATTTTGACCCATGAGGTACGAAAGGGCTTTCCATTGTTTGAGTACAGGGGAAGTCATCTGTTTGTGTATATTCATGCACGTGAGTATCCACATTTATTATTACTTTCATTCCTACTGCTTTTTTGGCTGTCTTTTTGCATTGGCTTATTGCTATTCTTAGAACACAGAAAGCTAGTAGTACTAGTACCAGTATGGCCACCTATATTTTGAATTTGAGTTAGTCAACCAGGTATCCATAATAGCAGGTAGGTACGCCAGTCATTGTCTGCGATGTCTTCCACCTCTTCCACCATTTTTGTGTGCAGTTTGTTCAGGGTGTCCATGGCCTCTGTGAGAGTCCCATTTTCCTCATTGTTGGCAAGTGTGTATGTGCAGCAGGAGGGCCCTAGTTTTGTACACACATCCCCTCCAGGGCCACTATCAGATCAATGAAGTATCTGTTTTGCAGGATCATGAGCCTTATTGCTCTAAGCTCTTCCCTTATGGCATTAAAGCCTTTTACAGTTGTATTTATGGTGTGCAACAGTTCCCATCTGGTTATTTGCAACCATTTGGCATTCGTTTTGGCCTGCAACCCGGTAGTAAAGAGGGATGTGAAGAACATTTCTGTTCTACTGAACAATTTATGCTCATGTGGTATGTCGTCATATGCTGTTGCCATCTTGGCCGAGTTATATCTATGCCTTTTTGGACGTTTAAGGAACAGGGATCTCTTATTTCTTAGGTGTGCACTCATCTGGGGAAAATCACTGATCTGCACTTCACTCTGGGGTACTAATAAGGTTGGTGCTCTTTGAACCACAAGCCCAATAATGGTCCATTATCACTGCTGTACCTACTTTCATGCCTGTTATGTCAAAAATGTCCCCACACACTGTATTCATTCCCACCTTCATTGTTCCCTCACCTTCACTGTTCCCTCATTTCAGAAGCATAGTATTGCGTTTTCAGTAGTCTTATCGGCACTGAGCCCACCTCATCTTGTACGAAGGTGAGCTGTTTCGTATATTCAGGCAACTTCTTAAGACACTGGTTGTTTGCTTGCCCTAGGTGTGCTAATGCTTTTCACCCTAGCAATCCTTCAACCCATCCTTCAGCCGTAAGTACACTTCCTTTTATTTGTAACTGGCCTCTATTCCTGCACCCAGGTATTTCTTTTCCTTCTGCATCCTTACACTGCAGCATGTTCTGGTCTTCTATTCTTAATCCCTCCCCCACTCATGTCTACTGGTAAGTATGTCATCACTTTGTTTTTTGTTTTAGCATTGATCACCATTTTCTTTTAGTTTATACAAGTATTCTCCCGTGCAGAATCTGCTTTTTGTTACCTACTCTTTGAACGTTGCCTGACCCTGGAATTGTCCTTGGGTCATACATAGTGTAAGGTGTGTTAGGCAATGTGCCGTGTTCACAGGTATTTCTGTTGCTACGAACATTCTGGAGGCACGCATGGCATATGGGATGAAGGAACACACAAAACAACTCTCATCAGACGTCTATCTCTCCACTTTGCTCATGTGTTTTTACCACCAGTTGTTTGTCATGATGCCTACCCTGGGGATCTAGATCAAGTCCAGCAGCCCCGGAAGCAGGCATCAAGTTATTCCAAGCAAGCCCAACAACCCCTGCTAGGGGCATTTGGGTGCAGTCCTGGCGTCTATGGTGCCAGGCTCATATGGAGAGTCAGTCCTGGCGCCATAGGCACCAGGCTCATAGATTAAAACTTACCTGATGCAGACCATGCTGCAAACTTACCTGATGCAGACCATGGTGCAAGAGCTCCAAGCCAAAAGAGGCTTGAAAGGGACTACTTTACCTTGGGACTATTTTCTACTCTGGTGGGGACGGGGAGGAATACTTCCCTGGGACTACTTTGGAGGCTATTTAAACCACGCCCGAAGAGCAGCACACGCTTCGCGTTATTTTGCATCCAGCAGCGTAACGCTCACCGTGCCTGCAGTCAGCATCCAGTCCTCTGCCACGCCCGCCTCGAGTCTGGAGCTCCTAGAAAAAGGGAGAAAGAAGGAGAAAAGGTTAGAACAAGAGCAATACATTTGATCCTTACCTGAATTCCCTATCCACCGCGCCTTCGAGCCGGAAGAAAGAAGTTATTTTATGCGCGTCGCCTCGCCTGCCTCAGCGCCGTGCTGAACTCACCGGCCTTCGCAACATCTTCATTATCCACCGCATCCTTCTGCATGTTCCCGCCGCACTCCGGCACCTAAGGGGTACACAAGAACAGCAAGGTGAGCCAAGGGAATAAACAGAGGCAATATTAGTTACCCCCCCATAGACTTACCTGATTTTACCACCGGGGGTACTATTCCTCTTCACGGGTCGGCGAAGCCTCCACCGCATCCTCGCCGTACCCCGGCCCCTAAGGGGAACAAAAGGACCTCGCCACAATAGACTTACCTAATTTTACCGCCGGAGGCATTATTCCCCGAGACTTCATACTTTCTCTCAGCGCCTGAATAAGGGAGAAAGCAACAGGTTACATACTGACATTATTTTATCGAACTGTGTTGGATAATACAAATCCTTACCTGAATATTACCGGTTGCCACGAGGAACTCTTCGCTAGGGTCAAGCTGCAACCTGTAAGGAATCGGACAAGAGTGAAAATCAGACATTGGAACTCGAACGAACTACATACTTACGGCGTCTTGCCGGAAATCTCATGTTCTGGAACTCACAAATTCCTTCGAACCAGTGAAGCAACTGGTTATCTACGCACCCCTGCGCTCAATGCAGGATGGAGAGCTCATCTTTCCAAACCATCAGGTGAGACTATAAGAGGGGACATCAAAGGTGATCAGTGGGGAGAACAGCGGGGGTGGGGGATTTACGCTCAACTCCACGGGTGGTTAATTCCCTTTCTCCATTTGCAGAAGAATATTCCTACAGGCCAAGCAAACGAAGCTAGGTGGGCCAGTCAAGTCCGTCATCTCGGCACTACGCGTCACATTGGTGGAGACCGCAGCTGTCCAGTTCAGATCGACGCCCCTGTGGGAGCCAGTGAGCGTAACATTGTTGGTGACATGGACAGAATTATCAATATACTTGTTCAATTGCACCCTTCTTTTGAATCTTTCAATCTGTGTGCTCACTTCAGGGAATTTTTCTGGTGCCATTTTATGTGTCATTGTCACATCAGTTATGCTCATGTTTATTGGTCTAGCTATATTATTAATGAACAGTTCTCATTGCAATAAAAAAATAAAGACGACACAATGTTAACCTTTGTTCTATGATCATGATGGCAAACACATCCATCTTTTGCAGATAACTAGGGGTAGAATTCCTCCTACGTGCTAAGAGAGAATATCTAATCTAATTTAATAAATGGATTGTTCTACCAAAGGAAATGTCTTGCCCTTTTTCTTGAAGCTATAAGAGTTTACAAGAACAACATTTAGTTAAACATGCAAGAGAAATGTTTTCTAAAATGATATTTGCCTTCAATTTCAAATACTAAAGCTGTTGAACCAATGTCCCACACGCCTAAAAAAGTATACATTTTTCAAGGGAAATAAAAAGACCGGGATAGCAAAATTGCTATAGGGAATATTCAATGCTCCTTTTGGAATGGGAAACACTACACTCTGTGGTGCACGAGCGTTTTTGCCAAATGTTAGATGACATTTATTTCTTGTGTTGGAAACTCATTTACGTGTTTCTTATTCTTGCTGTTGCTGCTGATTGGCTTGGGTCATCATCCGTGTCTGGGGTCATCAAACTTCTTCTTCACCTTTGGGTTCAGTAGTTGTGGACAGGGGTGTCTCACCTCTATATAGTTTGGTGTCGCTGAGATGGATCCACGCTCTTCTTCCTTCAACCTTGATTGCAGATAGAGTGACAGCTTTCACAATGTCAGATCCTTGAAAATGGGGTTTGTGCCACTCCTGAGCAAGATTACAGCACAGCACCTTATCACCTGGATATAACAGAAGAGACTATAACAAATAGAGTGTGTTTTTCCAACCGCCATGCCATGCCTGCTCCTGTCGCGACATACATTTAAAATGTTCTGTCATAGCTGTCAAATAATTATGCATTTATTTCCCTAACACAGTAGCAGCGCTTTCAGCATCAGTGTGAGCCTGTGTGGGAGGAACAATGGGACCATGCATTCTGTACCCCGTTACCAGCTCATATGGGGTCACGTAATGGTCAAAGCCTGGCTGATTACGTAAGGCAAATGGAGATAGGGGAAGGCAATGTAACCAGCTTTTTTTTCACAAAGTCTCTTTTGGTTTGGTAATTCATTCTTTTAAGAGGCCGTTTAGATGCTCACAAAGGCTGTTTGCTTGTGGATGATAGACTGATGAGGATAGTGATGTGCTCAAACACATCTTTTAAAAAGTGCGGTCTGTTGTCGGAATGCAGCACATCTCACACTCCCCACCATGGAAATACCTCACATACAAGGAACTTCACTGCACATGTGGCATCTGGATGTCTGCATGGAGCGGCTTTGATCCATTGGGGGAAATGGGACTACGACTACTATCATATACCTGTAGCTGTTATAAATTTGGAGTATATCCACATAGTCTATATGCAAATGCTGAAATGGCCAGTAGGATGGGGTATTGCTCCTCTCATTGTTCATAAAGAATGACCAGCAGTACATGTCTAACATATTATACAGTTAATAACAAAATGTGAAACATGCTCAATAGGGATGAACTACTCTTCCGAGATCAGTACTGCAAGACACTCTCGTGATATGTGTGATGGATAATGCAACTTCTCGAGTGCTACTGTCAGCCATGCTAGGGGTGTAACAGGTTTCCCGGTGCTGTCCTGCTGCCACATTGTATCTGTAGGGGACAATGAGCATCCCCTCCATTACCTGATAATGCGGATGGTGCCCTCCCCTGCAGTTCAATAATGTTCACGCTGGGTAGTGTATTAAAGCCTTTGTTTACCACCATGTTGCGTGCATGTGTATTTTTGATGGGTGCAGTTGTAATGTCAGATACTTCTGGCAAATATGCCATCCTTTTTGTTTCTAGCCCAGCGGCCTCGTTGCCACAGGAAATCATGTCTACACCTCTGGTGTGTGCTGTGTACTTCACTACGGCAATAGCCGATGGAAGTTCAAGTGCGTCTATGAATCTGTCTAATAATGGAGAATGGAGTACTGGTGTGCCTTCTGCGCACATGAAGCCCCTCCTCTTCCAACGGGATTGTTCTGCGTCTACTATTGACATCACGTAGGCAGAGTCTGAATGTACCATACCGCCTCATCCTCATGCGCTTCAAGTGCCAAAATCAATGCTAACAACTCTGTGGCTTGCGCTGAAAATTGTGCTGACAAATCTTGTGCTTGTTACTGTCTCCAGGCTGTCATTCTCTCTTGCCTTCACTACTGCTGTTCCACTATGCCTCTTGCCTGTGCCCTGTTCTATCGATGATGACCCATCAATGAAAAGCGTTATCCCCCTCCTAAGGCATTTTCCTTGACATGGGGTACTCCATCATAATAAACAGTGTGGGTTATACATTCATGCACATAATCTCCCTCTTTCACTGGTTCTGCAATGAATCTCGTTGGGTTTACTACTCAACACCTAACAATTTTGATTGATGGGTTCCATTTAATCACCACATAGCCTGATGCTTTCTGTGTAGTCAATGTATTCTTGGGCTTTTCAAGGATGGCGAAAATAGGATGTTCAACATATAATGTAACAGAAATACCCATAGGTATGCTGGAAGATTTCTCAATTGCAAAGGCTGCTGCAGCCAATGCTTGCTCAGATGATAATGGCCTCTCATTACTGGGTCTAGAATCCCACTATAAAATGCTACTTGTTTGTATCGCATGGTAGTTTTCTGTACAAGGACAACTATCATCACTACTCTATTTTAATGGGAAAACAAGAAAAACTCTTCGTTGGTGTCAGGGATCCCTAACACTGGAGCTGTGTCATTGCTAGCTTCAACTCATCAAAGGCATCAATCATCTCACCTGTCCAGGCTATGTAACCTTGGTCTTTCTGTGCTTCTTTCAGTCCTTTTAAGAGTCGTAGAAATTGCTGTAATTATTTCACTGTCTCTGGCATGCATGTTTTCATGAATGTTTCTGCTCTTTGTGATGTCACCTTCTTTGGATATAAGCTGGCCTATGTATAGTACTTCTTCCTGGCAATGTTGTAATTGTCTTTGTCCACTTTGTGCCCTTTTTCTGCCAATACTGTCATAAGTTTCACTGAGTCTTTCCTACACTCTTCTTCCACAGTGCTTCACACTAATATGTCATCCACATATTGGATGACCGCACAGTCAAGTTGTAAATTTCCTAAGTCCATCGGCAGCACTCGATTAAAGACTGAGGGTGATTCACAGTACTCCTGGGGTAAGCAGGTATGTTCCAGTCGGAACCCGTGGTAGGTAAACACCGGCAAATATTATGAATCTTGATGCAAGGGAATTGAAAAGAAGGCATTATTTAAATCAATCACTGTAAAATATTTAGCTTTAGATGGGATGTTACATAATAGTGTGGCTGGATTTGGCATTAAAGGAAACTCTGCCTCAACAATATTATTCTGGGGACGTAGAACCTGTATAAATCTCCATGAGCCCCTCCTGTCGCCTTTTTAATCGGGTACACAGCCATTTTTCATGTGGATTCTGAAGGCACTAGTATCTCTTGTTGAACTAAGGCAGCAATAGTTTCATAGATACCCTTGTCAGCTTCCTTTGACATGGGACATTGTTTTACCTCTGGTAATATGGCTCCCTTCTTCAGTTTAATTTAAACTGCCGCTACTCATATATACCAACATTATATGGACTGTTTGTCCATAGTGAGCTCGGTATGTAGGTATGTGTGCCAAATCTTCTTGAAGAAAAGATGGTACTTTCCTCACTAACGACATTCTTCGGGGGGACCTCTGTTACCAATTTCTAACTGCTATGTGAGGCTTATGCTAAACATCACTTCGTTATCTGAGTCCTCATCTGCAAACAATTCTTCATCTGTGACATCAGCCAGTTTATGTACCTCGTCAAGTGCTATTACGGTGCACCAGTTAATCCCTTTGTCGTCTACTCCATTCAAAATTACCCTGTCCTTTATTTCTATTGCTAATTATAGATCAAATTTAATTATCTGCTCTCCCATCGGGTACTTCTGGTCAGAACAAAAACCCTGCAAGTAACCTCAACAATTTGTCCTGTATTCTTGAAAGCCATGCTAGCAATATGTCTACTCCATATAGGAATACCTCCGGGTTTAGTGGAATCCCTCTTTGTGCTTTTTGGCTATAAAATGCTGTTATGAACTCTTGTGGATTCACATAATGAATCCCCGGGGTAAAGCATATTATCCTCTTTTCAGTGAACAATATTGTCATGTTTAATTTACTCATCAAGTCTCTTCTCAATATGTAAACTGGCATCTTGTAGGAATTTAACAACGTGATCTCCTATGGTTATGGATAATTTGTCTTAAAAGGGAACCTTTGTCCCTGCCCCAGGCATTCCTTGCACATCCATGGAAATACCTGACATTGGGAATGTTCCCTCTCTGACACAGGATCAGGTAGCACCCATATAAACGAAAAATGAAAATGTTTTGTCACCTATGATCACTCCAACCCGTGGTTCCTCTTGTGGGTCTGGTGTAATCAACAACATGGTACACATCAAGTCTTTCTGTGGGCTGTCCTATTGTGGGTACTGTGACATACATGACAACCTTGTCACTGATTCCCTGGAAGGAAGCCTTTCTTACGTAGTCAGGGAAAGGCAGAAGCTACCTGATTCTGACCGAGGGGCTCGCTATCTGCAGGAAGGCCACTTGGGAGAGGACAAGCTCCAGGGAGACAGAAACAGACTGAGTCAAGACAACCCTTCAGTCGTAACTTTTAATGACAACTATGTACCATTGCAACATTCCTACATGGCTTATTGTAATATAGATACTGACTTTCCAGGTGGTTTTTCCAGCCCAGAATCTCATTTAACTTCCCCCCCTTTTTTTGGTACTGAGACAGGGAAGAGGGATGGAGTAATGAGGATGACTAGACATGGTAAGCCAATGACACGTTCTAGTCATTGGAAAGTGCAGGGAAAGACAGGGACATTTAAAAAGGACACAGGTGAACCATGTTCAGGAGAACGAGATAGGCAGAGACTGGAGAGGCACCTGACTTGTGCCGTCACTGTGAAGGACACTGGAGGCAAGCAGACTGCAGAGCGCAGTGCAAAGGTCAATGGACATGGTGTACAGAGGTACCAGGTCGGGAGAAGTTTTACGCTTTTCTGTAATGGGCAGCCAGGGTTGCCGAACACAGAGGAAGACAAAGCGGGAAGCGTACAACTCACAAGGCGCACTGCAAATCAGTGGAACGGGAACCCAAACGCTGGTGAAACACGACAAACGCTGTAGGCACCACCCGCAGCCGGTAAGCCCAGGGAGAGTGAGCAGGTTACAGGGGCACTTCTTGGCGAATGCAGTGTAATGCGTATTACGCGAGAGTGCCCAAGTAAAGACTGTGCAATCATTATCAATACAAACTTTGTTGAGAGAAAGAGCCTAAGTAAAGGCAGTGTGTTAAGAGAAAGAGCCTAAGTAAAGGCAGTGGAACTATTGCAAGTACGAACATTGGTGAGAGAAAAAGCCTATGTAACAGCAGTGGAATTATTAACGATATGAACATTGTTGAGAGAAAGAGCATAAGTAAAAGCAGTAAAATGATTTCTGATATGAACATGGTTGAGAGAAGGAGCCTAAGTCAGTGGAATTATTGCAAGTACGAACATTGTTGAGAGAAAGAGCCTACGTAAAGGCAGTGGAACTATTGCAGACACAAACATTACTGAGAGCAAGAATCTAAATAAAGGAAATGGAGTTAATAAGAAAGGGTCACTGACCCAATACTGGAGAAGTATTGTAAACTGGATAAAAGAGAAAGTGAGCAAACAGCAAAAAAGCCCTGGCAGGTTAGTGAACCAGGCAAACAGTAAGTCTGTGACTCACACTAATACAAGAAATTGATGACGCCATGGAAACCAGGAGTAAGAAGAAACAGCGATAACAAGGGAAGGTTCATACCCCTCTTTCAGGAACAAGGCAGAATAACCTGACAGGAGAGTATACCAGGGAAAGGAAGAAGGATTAAGAAAGCTCAGGTGTCAAATCCCCTATGTATGAAAGTGTGGAACAGAAGAGGGAAGATTCATACTGCTTGTGATTCAAGAGAACTGTGTTTGGATTCAAGAGAACTGTATTCTTTTGAGGAGGTTCAAGGGAAGAGTTGTCCCTCTTTAACAACTTGGAACTGTGATCAAATCTTGTCAAAACCACTGGAAGAAATCTAGGGGAAGGGAAGCTCCCTTTCTTAGTGGAACTTTATTACTTTTATTTTGGCACTTTAGTAAATTCATTTTTTGACCTTTGCTGAGATTCCCGTTTACACATTGTATTTAGTTTAGTATGTAAGGGTCTGTTTAGGGTTTTTGGACACAGGACCCAAGACAGAGGCTGCTTTATTTGATTTACATCCTGCCACAGATGCTCCTTGATATGATATGATATGGCATTTATAACGCGCCTATACACAAGTGTGTTGAGGCAGGGAAAACCCTTGAAGGTTAGGTAGAGATAGGATTCTTCTAACCCCCTTTTCTTTTGTGAAAAATAAAAGTTTGTAACCCACACTCAAGATGCCACTTTGTCAGGGTCGTACTCTTGACCCCTTACAGTAAATATTCAGTCACGTACTTGTAAACAGATTTCCTCCCACTACCATCACATCCCGTATTGAAGGTGTAGGTGCCTGTGGAAATATGTTCACGTTCACTGGTGTCCCTGCATTCTGTTGCGCTGGAGCCTGTGCTTGCAGTTGTGTTTGCTGTGTTTGGGGTGGTATCCTCTGTTTCATCTGCTATATTCGTGGTGCTTATGCCTGATACGGCATGTGATCTTGGGCATAATATGTTGGTGGCTTTGCACTATGTGGTGAGGTGTATGCTAGCCCCTCTCTTGTGTCTACTTGTTGCAAGTTCTGTTGTATTTCTCTTCTACTTCTGCATACACAGGAATGTTTGCCATTTTCCCACATGTCCAACACTGTTGAGGTGATGCTCAAAATCGGGGTTGCCCTCCATTAAACCTGCCATTAAACCCTCCTCCTTGCTGCGCTTGAAATGTCAACCCTCTGCCTATGGGTGTAAAACCTCATCCCAGGGATAATAATTATATTCTCCTCGCCCTGCACAATTTCCATTTGCCCCTGGCTGTGCCTGCAACGCTTCCTGCCTGCACGGAATTGTTTTCTCCCGCACTCGTTAACATAGCTCCTTCCAGTGTCAATTTCAATAATTTCTTTTACACTAAGTTTGCTTCCTCTATCTTTCTTTCCTCTACTTTCTTTCTGTCCTCTTGTTTAAACCTATAATGATGAACAATATTCAATTGTATCTCTGGCCATGGTTTTGCCACCATCCCCAAATTTTCTTAATAGCCTCTGCACCTCTTTCGGGAGTCCCAGACTCAAAATGTGATAAAAGATGGTAATGTTTTTGTCCCATGATTTTCTAGATTCTTGTCTCCATTTCTCTTGAATGTCCTCTATATATGCAGCGGGTTCTTCATCTGCCCCCATCTTTCATATCATGATTCTACCCATATCTGAAGTGCCAGGATATTATATTTTAAGTACCCTCCAAATGTCTGCCCTACAATTATTAAATGGTGCCCAGTCATGGCTTGTGTTTTGGACAGTCACCACAGGATACCCTGCCCTTTTCCAAATGTCCTCTGATTGTTTGCCCAATATGGCAGCAAACAGGCTTTTTATGTCACCCACTGTCCCTGTCATACCAGCTGTCATTCTTTCAAACTCATAAATCAATTTCCCTAACGTAAGCAATGGTAAGTTATTAATCAAGTTATATTTATCTGTATGCGGCTATGGTATGTATTGTGCCAGTCCTCCCCCTTTCTCTAATAAGGGACATTATGTTAGCCCAGTGCCCCATCCAACCGCAGCCGCGCCTTTTGTCTGTGTCACTCTGCCTGTCATACTAACTCTCTTTCGCCCTGGTAAATTTCTCAGTCTATTCACATATGGCAGTCTCCCTTCAAAACTGTTTGACGTACCTTCGGGTGTCTTGGATATTCAACAGGTTCTGACCTTATTGCTTGTTCCTCTAAGTCTGACCAGGCTACCTCTCCCCACACACGTGCCCATAGACAGTGCTTGTGTAGCTTCCTCTTCCCCACTCTCTTTTTCATCTTCCTCTTATGTCAATATTTCATCATCTTCCCCATCGCGGGAGGATAGCTCAGGGGCAACGCGCTCGCCTTGGAAGCAAGACGACGTGGAGCAACACAGGTTCGATCCCCTGGTCCGTGCTTAGAAACCTCTGGTATTAAGTGCGTTATAAATTACCAATCATACCATATCCTCTCTGTCCTCAAAATCTAGCCTCCTAAGAGTATCTGTTCTATACGTCCCCCTCATCCGTTCTTTCACTATGTGCCTGCCTTCCTCTTTCTGGTCTGATCTCCAAATTCCCTCCTTTCTGTTCCTGCCCTGACTGTAACTTCTCCTTTGCACAACACCTTGTTCACCTTTATCTGATACAGCATGTGTGCTCATAATGCCATCAACTTCTTTGCGGCACCTCTCTAGGCTCTTCTCTCTTTCCCTTTCTTCATTTTGCTTTTTTCTCTATTTTATTCCCTTCCCCTCTTTTCCTATATTCACGTGCCGTTCAGGTTGCATTCACCTTATACATTGATCATGTTAGTGTTCTTCATTGTTCATGTAAATGCATATTTTACATAGTGTATGTGTTCTTCATGTGGAGTGAATGTTTGCTTTGTGTCTAGTGCATGTGCTTGTTACTGTTACATTGTTAGCTTGAATGCGTTTTCCATCTTCACCTTAAATTGTCGCCACATCCTGCTGTACCTGCCTGGGATATGGGCAGTACGGTAATCAGTGAGTAACGTTTCTCACCTGTGCAGTATTGGGCTGGGGGTGATATATTAATTTGCCTCCCAACAGTCCTTTAGTAATTTTTTTAGGATCTCATGCTTGAGTGTGGTCGAAGGTTGCTTAAAGGTCCAGTAGGATGCGTGTATAGGTTAAGTTGGTATCTGCATTGTTTTTAAGATATCCCACATTGAACATAGTGTGGATTCTGTTCTTTTCATTGGGCTGCATCCATATTGTTATTTGTGAAGGAGGCTGTTGTGCTCAACATATTCCTGTAGCTGTTGGTCGATACTATTATCAGCAGTTCAGTGGTTCATTGAGGTAATTTCTTTTAGCAGATACCTTTTATGAAGGTATGCGGGAGGGCCCCTGGCTTGATGGCAGTACTGATGAGTGCTAGGAAGACATGGGGCCTCATTACAATCTTGGCAGCATGGCTGCCACCAAAATTGGGTCTGGGTCCGGGTTCCCAGAATGGGGAATTACCGGGCCATTCCGAGTTCGGAGGGCCCGGTAATTCCTCCCTCCAGGAACCCGGGCCCGGACATTCCCCATTCCCATTTCAGCCCCGATAGGGCTGAATGGGAATGGGGGAGGGAGCAAACAATGGGCCGATTACGAGCGGCCCGCTGTTTGCTCCCTCTTCCCCTAGCGGGACCCGGTAAGCACGTCTGGTTTGACCAGCTGTTACTTACAGGGTCCCGCGAGGGGAGCTTGTAATGAGGCGGAACGGGTTTAACGGGTCCGCCTCCTTTAGCGGGTCCCGTTAACCCGTTCCCCCTCACTTGTAATGAGGCCCATGGGCTACTTTAAACTGCTTACTTATTACTTTGTCTTTGATTGGTGGACAGAGGTTTTCCGGTGAGCCTGCTGGATTGCTAGTATTAACTGTGATGAGGACCTTCGGTGTGGCAATGGGTTTGAAAGCTGTTAGTGTTGGGGTAGGTTTATTTGTGCTGTTTCCTTTGTTGGGAGTGTTGGAGTTGGGCCTTTCCGGTACCGGGGGCCTTGGCAGTGAAGAATTCTGTTAATGAAGAGGGCAGCATGAAACTGCATAGTTCTTGGGTTGATATCGGTGCCTTGTTGTAGGCTTCTGGATGTATTAAGCTAATCCTAGTTGATGTGATTAATAGTCTTTCTTTGCTTTGATGATTTCCACTTTGTAGAACTGAAGCGGTCAATTATAGGACAATTTGCATGTCAGATGGTAATTTCCTCTCCAGTTTTTTGAAATTTCAGTTTTATTGGTTTTTACAGGTAAAACAGTGACCTCTCTTCAATGCAAACATGTGCGCGGAAAGAGAACATATAATCTTAATACGAAAGATGCCATATAAACGTGTGGCATGTGATATGCTGGTAACAACAAAAGGAGAACATCGCAAACATCAATCACCCCCCCTTTCATTTGCGTCCCAGATGCGAACAGGGAAGTTTCTTCTGTTACTTAGTAAAGTTCTTTACAGAGTTCGGATGACAGCAATAGGCACGAGTGTCCAAGGGAAATGAGAACAACATGATATTCATACAGGCATCAGATAATTCTGTGAGATCATACTAAGGCATTACACACACCAATTTTCAAGTAATATATTGTGCACGGAAGGCATTCAGTTTCCACCGATGTACTATGTCCGTGTAGAGCAGCGGTCAAACTCTCCATTCTGAAGATGCGACATTCACCCATTCCGTCTTAGTGGGGAGGGATGGTCTTTTCCATGCCATTGTGAGGCAAGCTCTTGCAGCCATCAGCAAACCTAGGATCATCTTAGGGGCCTTTAGGATCATATCGTCTTCTTCAATTAAGCCAAAGAGGACCAGTATGGGATGTTTCTCTCTGTCATCATCATCTAGCTCTTTTATCCAACTAAGGACTTCATCCCAATATGTCTGCACCTTGTTACAGCCCCACCACATGTGCCAATAGTTTGCGTCTTGGCCACAGCCCCTCCAGCATTGTGGGTTGACCCCTTGATACATTTTAGCAAGTCTGAGCGGGTCGTACTGCCATCTGTGAAGGAGTTTGAGCGCGTGAAGTTTATATTGACATGATATTGATGATTTAGCTGTCTGCCTGCACATGCGCAGCCACAACTCGTCGTGTAGGGGTCTGCCTAGGTCTGTTTCCCACCTGATCCTCAGTTTGGTTGAGGGGGCTATATTGGTTGTTATCAGGGCGTTATACATGGCTCTTATCAAACCTCTGGAGCCCGTCCAGGTGTCCAGAATTTTTTCAAAGGGCGTAAGGTCTCTCTGAAGCTGGTCTTTCCACTTTTCTCGTGACATTACCCCTTTTAGTTTTAAGTATTGGAAAACTGATAGAGGACCTATATTGAGCGCCTCCTCGAGTTTTTGTATGGTTATGAAGGCCTTATTTCTCCACAATTGGCCTGCCCGCTCTAGGCCAGCTTCGTACCAGGACTGTTAGCTTAGTGGTTCGGATATGTCATCGCATATTCCCGGGACCCTAAGATGTCCCAGGGGAGAAGGCCAGGTTGTAATCCCTTTCATATCCCTATTTGGTTTCAGGATTGACCAGATGGTCCCGAGTATCGGGTGATTTCTGATACTGTTTCGCAGTTGTGGTCCAGGTACCCATATCCATTCGCCAACAGTATACGGACGAAGGTGAACATTGTCCAAAGCTATCCAATGTGAATCCGTCTGTTGTCTCAGGTGAGGGATCAATATTCGCAGCTGAGCCGCTCTGTAATATGATTCTAAGTTCGGGAGGCCCACTACCGCATCATCCTTTTTGAGATACAGAAGGGATTTGGGGACTCTCGATTTTTTACCTTGCCAAAGAAAAGCCAACAGGGACTTCGTCACTTCAGTGAAGAATTCTTTAGGCATTTTTATAGGCAGCATCTGAAACAGGTATAGGATCTTCGGGAGAATTACCATTTTAATGGCGTTTAGGCGTCCCATCCATGAGATTGTGAGTTTGGCCCAATTTTTCATATCGTTTTGCAATGTTAGTGACATGGGCGGGAAGTTAGCTTGGTACAAAGTATCGAGATCTCGGGTGACGTTGATGCCCAAGTATCAGGGTAGGGTGGTCAGGCTCACTTTCATTCCTAGTGGGGCGAATCTTTCCACTTCATCGTCTCTGCTCTTGTCAAGCGGGAGCAGGATAGATTTCCCAGTGTTGATTTTCAAGCCTGCCATCTGTCCATATTCTTCGATAATATTTAGAGCTGCCGGGATAGATTCGAGCGGGTAGGTGAGATGAAGCAATATGTCGTCGGCATAGAGACCCAACTTATATTCCTTGTCTCCGACTCTGATCCCTCGGACCCCGGTGTCTTGTCTCAGCCGTTGCGCCAAAGGTTCGAGGGAGAGGACAAACAGGATGGCTGACAATGGGCAACCCTGTCTCGTTCCCCTTTCCAGGGGGAACCATCTAGAATAGCCACCATTGACAGAGACAGATGTTTGAGGGGATGAATACAAAGCTTTTATGGCAAGGCGGAGCCTCGGGCCAAGTCCCACCTCGATGAGTACCTTTTCTAGAAAGTCCCAGTCCACCCTGTCAAAGGCCTTCTCGGCGTCCAGTGACAGGAGGGTGGGGTCTCCTGGCATGCGCCGTGCTTTGTGTATCAGGTGGGGTGTTTTCCTCATGGTGTCTGCCCCTTGTCTTTGGATCACAAAGCCAACCTGATCCGGATTCACCAGTAGCGGCAAGTGGACTTCCATTCGGGCTGCTATGACCCTTGCGTATATTTTGGCGTCTATATTCAAAAGCGATATGGGACGATATGATTCACATAATTTCGGGTCTCTGCCTTCTTTTGGAATAACCGTTAGCAGTGCTTGTGCGAAGGAGGGGGGAACTTTTCCTGTTTCAAATATTTCGTTGAAGAGCGTTGTTAAGAAGGGGACAATGTACGCAGTGAATGATTTATAGAAGCCAGGGGTGAATCCATCGTCTCCTGGAGACTTCCCTGCTTTGAGCCTCTTGATAGCGTCGGCGACTTGTTCTTCGCTAATAGGGACATCGAGCGCCTCAGATTCAGCACGTGACAGCGATGGTAGTTTGACTTCTTTGAGATAATCTTCTATGGCACCCGGCGGGGATGGCGGGTCACAAGTGTATAGGTCTTCGTAGAAAAAGGCGAACGCCTCCTGAATTCCTTGGGGTGAGGTTTCGATGGTGTCTAGGAGTGTGCCGTCCCTTCTCTCTATTACATTCACCCACCTCTCGGCTCTCTGTGCGCGTAATCTTGCTGCTAGAAGAGCATCAGCCTTGTCGCCTTTTTCGTAAAATTTTTGATTTAAATACTGTAGGGTTTGGGTGATTTTGCTGACTTCTAATATTTTTAGTTCTTCCCTGAGTTCCCTGGCTTCATTGTGGTATTTCGCTCTTTCTTGTGGGTTTGATTGTGCCAGTTTCTCTGCTGCGCTCAATTTCTGCCTGATATTTTCTTCGATCAAGGTTCGCTCTCTCTTTTTGCGGGCCCCCTCTCTAATAAGAATACCTCTCCATGTTGCTTTTGCTGCCTCCCATACCGAAGTCTTTGAAATCTCCCCAGTGTCATTGGAGATGAAGAATTGTTTGATTTCGTTTTCAAATTCATCTCTGAACGCTGTGTCTTTCCACAGAGAATCGTTGCACCTCCATTTTGTGTTCTGGGGGATGTGTGTCGTCCAGCGTATCTCTGTCAATACCATATCGTGATCTGACCACGAGATCGGACATATTTCTGCAGCAAAGGTTTCTCGTAGTAGGTTTTCGGACAGGAACACATAATCAATTCGTGTGAGGGTTCCATGGGGAATAGAGCGGAAGGTGAAGCCGCTGTCTGTGGGGTGGAGATGACGCCAACTGTCAATTAGCCCAAATGTCGAGAGCGCTACTTTCATATCAGTGTCCTCAGCCGGGCGTGGTGGTTTAGGTGTGTTTGTCTCACTTTGTCTGTCTAGGGCGGGGTCCATCCACATATTGAAGTCTCCTCCAAGGATCGTTTGCCCCTTTGCCATATTAAACACTTTTTCAATTGCTTTGTGGAGAAACTTCTTTTGACCCTGATTGGGAGCATATACCGTGGCCAGCGTGACAGACTCGTTCTGAATGAGTCCTGTAATGATTGCTATTCTTCCCTCTGTGTCCACCCACGAGCTTTGGACCGACATGCGTAGGTTCTTACGAATTACTATCCCCACTCCTGCCTTTTTTGTCATACCGGAGCTCCATAGGGTATAGCAAATAGGTCTACCTGGGATTGCCCTCTCTTGCCCTTTTATGTAATGCGTTTCTTGGATGAATAAGATGTCAATCTTGGAGCGCTTAAATTCTCTTGCAACCAAGGAACGCTTCGTAGGGGAGTTTAGGCCTTTGACATTCATTGTGCCTATGCGTAGATGATCCATGTTACGTGTGGCTGCCATCAGGGTTTACTGAAGAAGATTTCGCTATTCTCTGTGCCTGTCATGTTGAATTTGTGGATTCTCGTAGCCATGTGGTCGAAATGTGCTCCTTGTCACATTGAGTGATTGCTCTTAGATCGACACCTGTTTGCAAATGTATCGTGCGTTCTGTAAAAGGAACCTGTAAAAGTCCAACTTTTCTACCCCTAACCCCCACCCTTCCACCATGAACAAAGTGTCCCGTTGTAGGGTCACCCCTAAACTTTCCCTCCCGCGGCGTCCGATGCAGTTGGTTTGACATCACCCAACTGTTATCGAACCACCAGTGTGAACCGCACAACAATCGGTCCGTACTCAATAAGAACACATCATAACTTAAACTTTCGAGCCCCCAAATCGAGTCATTCGATGCCTGAGGGAAAGAGGCCTTCTCCATTACCGGCTAACAGAATCTCGAGAACGGCCCTCCCCGCCCAGGTCTATTCGATATCTTAATCATTTCCCCCCCTTTGATCCCACCCTGTACCTCAGTTCGCATGACACCGCCCGTCGACCTCTTACTTGGGTCCAGTTTGGGAGTAAGCGTAGTAAAGGTGTCACCCAGTTCGCTTCTGTCATTCGAGTTGCCTCTTCATAGTGGGTGTTCAAGATAGTGGAGAAGTCAATGTTCCATGTCTGATGAGGCGTTCATTCTCCTAAATTTCCTGGAGCCTTGCATTCTCCGTCTTCGAGGGCCTTTAGTTTGCCAAGTTTCTTCAGGATTCTTTTTTGTCGGGATGGGAGTTCCATCCGTCTGGGGGCCTAGTAATTCAGTGATGGCATTGGAAATGTCTCTTTCTGATGTGAGTTTCATCTTCGTGCCATCCCATTCGAACGCTAGTGAGATTGGGTAGCCCCACCGATATCTGGCACCTTTATCTTTGAGAAACTTGGTAATTGGTTGGCATTTCCTTCGCAGCGCTAGCGTAAGGGAGGACAGGTCCTGGAAAATGGTGATACGTGACCCCTCCAGGGAAATCTGCGGTGCAAGCCTGGCTTTATCTAGAATCCGGGCTCTGTCTGCGTAATTGTGGAACCGGGCCAGGATGGACCTCGGGCTACCCGGTTTTCCTCCGGCCCTGTGGATCCTGTCAATTTTGGGTGCATCTATTCCATCGTCTTCAAACAGGAGTTTCAGAATGTCATGTAGGGTTTGTTTGAGGTGTGTCTCTGATTCTCCGTCCACTTCAGGAACACCAAAGACATGTATGTTGTTCCGACGCTCCCTATTTTCTAAATCATCGACTTTTAGCCAGAGTTCCTCCTCTCTGCCCTCAATTTCCATTAGGCGGTGGTCGACCTGCATTTCAAGGATGCCTGAGGAGGTCTGGTTATGCTCAACCTCCTCAATTCTTTCCTCCATCTTGTTGATTCTGCTTGTGATCTTGTCGATCTTGTTGCCTATGTCTGCTCTCATCCCTTTCATTTCCGAAAGGAGGTCAGCGATGTCACCCTTGGTCAGTGCCGCCTCTGGATTTTTGGAGGCCATGGTGGAGGGTTCGCGCAGGGGCGGTGCTTCAGGGACCTGATTATAGCGAAAATTGGCCAATTTCTGTGTAAAGTCCATAGATCTAAAGTAGGCCTGTGATCCGTTAGCAGGGTCCCAGTGTTACTGGGACGAGTCTGTAGTGCGCCAGAGGGACGGCGGAGGGAACTCTATGTCGCAGTGTGGTTTTCTGGGTGCACGGTTTGTAGCTCCTTACCTCGGTTACTTTGTGCGTAATGAGCGGGTTGCCTGGTTATCATGAGTAGGAAAGACTCGTCGCTGTGAGGTCCACCCCAAGCGTGTGAGGGGTCCACCTACTGACGTAGTTGGCTGAAGCAAGATGTCCAGTGTATTCGAGGAGGGCACATGCCCCAAGGTTTTGGGGGCCCAACCCTCAGCTTGCCAATTGTCACAGCAACCGGGCGAACCTTTATGGAGACACTGTGTAGATATGTGGATAACCCGTGGGTCTGGGTTATCTTTCCAATTTTCCCCCGTGGATGTCTCTTAGAGGCCTTGTCCGTGGGCCTGCAGTCTGCGACGCAAGTTGCCGAGCTGTGGACTCACCGTAGTTTTTCTTCGTCTCGGATCTCATGGGGGTCCGCGGCTCTGCGGTGCTACCACGCCCCATCCGTGGCCCTCCGCACTACTAAGAGGGCGTGGGGTGGTGTAGTGCGGTCTTTCGGGCTCCAGATCCGAGGAACTATCCGTGGGTCGTCCGCCGGGGGCGCGAGCCGTCCTGCTGCAGTTTTGTGGGTCCCCTTATCGCTACTTCGTACGGGCCGCGCGCAGACCGGGTCCCCTCGCCGACCGGGAGCACACCTCCGCGCACCGTCGGTGCTCTGATGTCTGCGGCTTTCTCTGCAGATCTGCCGCTCAAAACTGTACGGTGGGGGAGGGCACGGTATGTGCGATGCGTCGTTGCCGCTTCCAGTCACTCGAAGTTGTCTGTATTTGGGAGCAAGGCCTCCGCTGGGCTCCTGCTAGGCGGGGCCTGCGCTGGGCTCCGCGCGTTCGTGTTGTTTCAATGTGGAGACGGGGGAGAACTTCAGTCGGTCGTTTTAAGGCGAAAACTCCACCGATTCGCTCCGGATTTTTTGCCACTGGCGGGGGGCACCTTCCCAAAGCCTCGCCTCGAGTCTCAGCTGTGGGGGGGTCCTAGAAGTGGGGGCTCAGACCTCTCGCAGGACCTCTGATGAGCGAGCTCAGACGGGGCACGACATCACCCGTGCGCCCCCTGGCGGCCAGTCTCCTCTCCAGTTTTTATGGAACCTTTGGATGTCTCTTCTGATCAGATTCCGTTTGGCGGTAAACCATTTTCTGAATTGTTTATTTCCTGAGAAATTGAAAGGTTTCTCTGTTGCTATACTGTGAAGGGTGTTGGTTATCCATTTATGGATGTCATTTAGT
Organism: Ambystoma mexicanum; assembly: GCF_040938575.1. Taxonomy (NCBI): domain Eukaryota; kingdom Metazoa; phylum Chordata; class Amphibia; order Caudata; family Ambystomatidae; genus Ambystoma; species Ambystoma mexicanum. The sequence continues at coordinate 1,326,893,483 of NC_090931.1, forward strand.
TGGATGTTTAGTGTTCTCATTTTGTTTTTTTGTTGTGTGCTATGGATTGGGAGCTTTATGTTTTCCAGGTTGATGGCCAGTTAAATCTCTTTTTAGAGTCTACTTATCACTGGGCGAGATTTGGTTGGGATTGCAAGTGGTCCTGCTTCTGTGAAGATTCTGAATGGGATTGAGATGAGGTCTCCCCAGGGTAAGGCGGACAAGGGAGGGGATGGAGATAAAATTCCCATTACAGGAAATGCTAACCAAGGTTTGATCAGTTTTGTTGGTGGACCCTGTAACCAGTTTATTTTTCTTTATTTTTCCATTTGTAAAGCGCTCTAAACCCGAGGACATCAAGGCGTTGGTTGCATTACAAGTTACAGAGAGTGAGGCAATCAATCAACAAGCAGACATAGATGATAAATAGTCTGTGTTCAGTGTTTACAAGTCTTTTTAGACGGAAAGCCAGGTTTTCAACAGTTTGCGGGATGACCAGTAGGATTGTTCAGATTTTAGGACTGGCAGTAATGTGTTCCACAGCTTCGCTCCAATGACAGGGAAGCTAGAGCCACCTGCTCTAACTTGTCTGAATCTTGCAGTGATGAGTCGGTGAGCATAGGCAGCTCTGATTGGTCTCAGTGATTTGGCTTTTGTGAATTTCTGTGCCAGGTAGAGAGGGGCAGAATTAGAAAGGCATTTATGGACGAGGGAGAGAGTTTTGAGGGTAATACGTTCTCATATTAGGAGCCAATGAGCAGCTCTTCTGGCCTCCTAGATATATACTTAGTTTGGGATATTTAGGACAGTGTAGAGTGCATTATTCTGGATAACTTGCATTTTATTGATATTCCACATTGAGGTGCCTGCAAAGAGCGTGTTGCAATAGTCAAGTCTGGAGCCGATGACAATTTGGGCGATGGTGAGGCAGCTGTCAGCAGATAAGAAGGGCCTGAAGGCATTGATCATTTTGGTAGTCTGGCCGGTGGAGGACGCAATAGCATTGACATGTTGCACTACTGAGGAGGCATCAAGGTGAACTTGCAGAGCCTTCATGGTAGGGCATACCGAGATTGTGATGCCATCAATGGTGAAGGAGTAATAAATATCATTGAAGTTTTTAGCACATCTGGGGAACCCACGACCCACAAAAACCAAGCTGTTTGAGGGGTAGCACACCAAATGACTTTGTGGCTTTGTTGTCCTCTGCTTCAAGCCAGATGTTGAAGTCTCCCAGAATGGTGAGGTATTGTAGGTCTATTGAAAGGTTAACAACCGAGTCGCTAAGTTGTCTGCAAAAGATTGGTTGGAAGAATGTGGTCTGCATATGAAATCATTAGCGTGAAAAAAGAGAGGTGAAGCTGATTAGGAGGCGTGATTTGCCATTTCAGATGTTTTCAGAATTAAGTGTTTATGTACAAGTGCAATTCCACCTCTCTTTGCTGTTCGGTTGGTACATTTGATCTTAAAGCTTAAATGGATGTCTTCATATAAGATTACTGAGTAATTTATGTGATACAAATGTATGCCTCTTTTATCCCCAAAGAGGAGATCAAAGATGTCATACGAATGTTTGGCAATAGAGCAGACGTTGATAAGGAGGCCTCTGGTTCTGTCATTTTTTCTGCAACTTGTGTAGAAGGAAATAGCTCAGACTCTTCCTTCCTGAGGCGATGAATGCCCAATGACTCTAGGTTGTTAGGTTGTTGTATTGATCTTTGAACAAGCTGAGGACATTCTTCATGGGATCAAGTTTGTCATCGTTAGTCCAGCAAGGATTGCAGGTAAGGTGTTGTTCTGTGATGAAATGTGAATCTGTGTTTACTCCTGGAGTGAGATGCTTGGTATTGTAGCTCCAGCCATACTGCAGAAGGTTATTTGAAGATTGGTAGAGCTTATTTTGTTTCGTATTAGTTTTCTGCGCATTGAGTTGATGGCTTTCAGTGAGACTTGGTCACCTGTTGCCCGTGAAGGAAGTTGTCTGATGCAGTAAACAGAAAACAGAAACAGAAACAGAAAAGGTCCTTCCTGTGGTACCTTTGAGAGAAGACTCCGGGCCTCCCGGAAGAATGAAACCTAGGACTGAACTAAAGGCTGTTTGTGACAGCATCTGCAGAATTGTGCATTGCATGAGGCTGGCAACAACAGGCCTGTGCGCATACTTGAATACCGATTTTCCCCCCATGGATCCCTCGATAACTATCACCACCACCCCAAATCTCTGTCTCTAAACCTCTCCACCCCAAATTACTGTTCCACTGAAAGTACCATTCAGTTATAGTGCAGACTTTGCAGCATTGGTATTCAATGTTATCAATGGAGGTAGGGCATTATTACCAGTGGTAATTACTGTGAAAGGTAAGTACTGTGAAAGTAAAGATCAAAAGACTTTCCATAAGGAACAATAGGTATGGTAAGTCAGTCCCCTTTGAGCAAGGATGTCGTCTATAAATCTGGACATATTTTCAGTAATCCATCCATTGCCACTGACTATTGATCTTACTTCTGGATATGTCTTATATTCCTTGTGTATTTTGGTAGAAAATATATTGTAGGTATTTTAGGTTTGTCAGTAAATAGGAATGCTCTTTTGTCATCATTAATCATCTGTTTTCCATGCCATTTTCTTATTATGTCATTCATTTCTTTAGTGACATTGCTAATACATAGTCTGTTAGTTTCCTTGTAGAAGCCAGGAGTATTTAAATGTTCCTCAGCCATCTTGATATAGTCCTCTATATTTAGAACAACAATGTTACCTCCCTTATCAGCTTCTTTGATTGTTATGTCCTTATAGGAGGGGAGTTTGTTTAAAGCTTCCTGTTCTCGGTCTTGAACTTATTGCGTTGTAACGTCCTGTTCTAAAAACTAGCAATTGCACATGAACTAACCATCCAGTATTTACCAGACGATAGCATTATATGCCCAGGTACTCACACCATTTGCCAGCTATTGTCATCTAATAACAGAGTACTCATGGGATTTTATAGTTACTTCCATCTTACACTAAGGTATTACAAATAGAGCTAACCACTGTCCCACCGTCTCCCTTTCACTTTCTATCACATCCCTCTTCCATTCTTCTCTTGGAATAATAAGAACAGCGTTTGAGTGTGGTGTGCACCAACAGAAGAGAGCTATTGGCTCTCGATAAACTTTAAACAGAGAGCAAAATTGTTAAAATAGAAATAGAAATAGATTCCTGTTTGTAACACTGTTGTATATGTTGTCTACTAATGTTCAGTCCAAGCCAATACGTTATTTAAAATTGCAATGATTTAGAAATGTTGGGCAGGAACTGCTGTGTGAACGAACAGTGCAGGATTAAACCCTGTGGAGGCCCCTAGGCAGTCCACATTTCGGAGTCCCCCTTAGAAATTATCTCCTGGTACCTCTTCTTTTTCGGGCGCCGACATTTTGGGTCAACAAAAGAGCGACGACAAACAATATTTATGCTTTGTTCAAGAAAATGAAAGAATTCTTAAGTCTCAACCAAAAAAAGAGTAGAGGAGCCTGAACAAGATAGATTTGTTCTGTTACGGTAGACCGTGAAGTTAATCAAACTTCAGTTTAACCCAAAAAAGCTAACTTACTTAGTAACGCAGACATCGGGTATATATACTCGGTGTTCTCAGAGCTTCTACTTGTGAATATTCTACTAAGGTCTGGAGTCGGAGGGAACTCGCAACACACTAACTCACAGAAAGCTTTGTTTCTCATGCACACGCTCTAGTGGGATAACATTGAATTAAGTAGTGTGTACGTCGGCTACTAGATAGAGATGGCCATCACTACTGTACATTACACGTACATAGTTTACACCAGATTTTTTTTACAAACTGCCAGCTGCCGGAAGATGAGCTTTTTAGAGACAAACTATTATGTGAATATGATGTCTCTGGTTTATGTACTTTAAGATGCTTATGGGTACATTATATAAACACATACATTTTTCTATACAGTTTTTGTAAAGTTTTCGTTTCTTGGAGTTGGTGCATTTTTTTCTATCTTTTGGAAACAATTTAAGAAAGCTTGACTGTAAAATTCTTTCAAGATCAAATCAATATTATTTTGATCTGTTGTCGTGGGCCCCTAAAAGGAGTGGGGCCCATAGGCCAGTAACTACTTTCCCTATTTGGTCATCAGGGACTGGGGAGGAACAGCTGGGGATATTCTGGTTTTCACCTTGGGAGCAATATTGTCCAGAAACTGCCCTGAGCCTGCAGCCACTCTCAAAACCTCTTGAATGGGCGAACAAGGGGGTTAGTATTCCTGGATCTCCCCTGGGACCTGTTCAGGAGATGCACTTTGTCAAAGCCCCTTCAGCATTGTCTGGGGAGGATACCTCAGGGGCAACGTGCTTGCCCTGGAAGCAAGACAAGGCAGAGCAACACAGGCTCAATCGAGGCTCCGCGTTTTGAAACCTCTGGGTATTAAGAGTGTTATAAATAACCAATTACAATTACAATACAAAAGGAGGGGGTGGATGCAACTGGCTGGGGATTTCCGGGGAAAATTACTGAGTGTGAATACTGTGTCCCCCTTCAACCTAGACACGTTGCGGGGAAGAGGGTGGGAGGAAGGTGGGTTACCCGAAGATAATGATCGTCTCAGGTACCAATTAGCCCGGCCAGAAGGGAAGGTGCTAGGAACAGGAAGCAAAGTGAAAGGAAGACCCCTTTAAGCGGCCACATTTGGATGATCAGGACTAAAATGCAAACACTTTCAAGGCTATGGGGAATGTATTTATTTTATTTATTTATTGAGCATTTGTTAGGCACCTATACAACAGAATGGTGTTTCCAGGTGCCACAAGGCAAAGTGGGGAGGGAACAGGGGAATGAATAACAATGGCAAAACAGTAACTATACAATTGTGGTCCTAAGTGCTGGAGATAGGGATGGGTGGAGGGGGGTTGGGGACAAGTGCTGGTGGGGGCCTGGAAGGGGAAAGGGAGGGGTCTCAGGCTAAATGCTGGGGTGTGCAAATCCCAAGGGTGGAATGCACAGCCCTCAGGCAGGGGGCCCACAAGGGGCAGTGCATTGGGGGCGGACAGTGTTGGTGTTGACTGGGTAGAGGGCCTGATATCCTGGGAGAATCATGGGGACCAGGCCACCAGTCTCAGCGGCAGTGGGGTGATTAACAAGGAAAGGAAAGAGGTAGACAAAAGCAGAGTGAGTTTTGAGAAGTTTCTGGAATTTAAGGAGGTCCGGCTCAAGTCTGAGAGGGACAGGGAGGTTGCTTCAGAGGGAGGCACCAGCTGAAGAGAGAGACCTGCCCCCCACTCTCTCTTCTTGGAGAAGCGTTTGACAATCAACGAGTTGGAGTTAGTGGAGCGGAGGGCTCTAGCAGGGGAGAATTTAGGGAGGGAAAGTTGGAGATAGCATGGTCCCAGGCCCCAGAAAGCCTTGTGGATGACGCAGAGGGTCTTTGATTTGATTCTTGCAGCCACCAAGATCCAGTGTAAAAATGTTAGGGCTGAAGACATACAGTCCATGATGCAGACATCCTTCAACTAGGAATAACTGGGACGAGGAAGAGGTACGTGGAGGTTATACAAGGGCACCCCTCTGTTCTCGCTGCATTTCAGTGCAAACATGGTTCTTAGTTTTGACTGCAGCGTAACATGGGAGGGGTGTTGGAAAGCATGCATGGGTATTTGTGCCAGTAGTGTGGTGATGTCCCCTTTAAGAGTGGCAGTCATGACTGTTTCATGACTGGCTCCCAATAAAAGGACCCTCAGCAGGCACATGTCGGAGAACAGCGGCAGACTCCATGCCTGGCACTTCTGTCTCTGTGTCTGCCTTGGGCCTGCAGATTGACGCTGTGCGACCATGGTAGTGCAGCTACCCTGCTGATCACAGATCTGTGTGTGTCACCTGGGTGCCCCAGGTCACTGTCCCCCCCATGTGCTCATGGCCACATTGAAAGCCCGGGTGCCCCCGGCAACTGGTTCCCGCCGTGTGAACACGACAATTGAATCCCCTGTTGGAGGCCCCCAGCACAGAGCAGAACGGCTTGTGTACCCACAGGGCTACCCCCACAACAATGGTGATGGGGGTCCCAAATCCCACATTGCAGACATGATCGCCTGGTAGGCTGCAGTGCCCTGCTGGGGCTGGTGTCGCATCTTGCTCTTAGGCATTTCTTAGCGCTGCCTCGCTTGGAGGGAAAAGGAGCACCTGCAGTGTGCCCCAGGACTGGGATTGAGGAAGGCCCTCTGGTGTTTCAGGGCTGCAAGTGGTGAGTTTCTGCAATGCTCTGTGGTCGGAGCTTCCAATTGGGGTGAGGAGCCGGTGAAGCACTGGGTGACCCTGGGCCAAGAGGGCGGTGACGTATGAGTGCTGCGACATCGGAGCCTGAAAGAAAAGTCCATGGTGCACGATCTTCGATCGGAGCTCCATGTAGACAAAAAAGAAGAAACGGTCAGTGTTTACAGCGGACTCCATGTAAGGAGCATGAAAAAAGAGGGTAATTGCCATGTGCTCTGTGCCCAGAGCTGAATAAAGGAAAGGCAGACGAGAATATGTTTTCTGTGTGCTCCGTGGCAGGGGCTGGAGGAAAAGAAGAAGGGTGAATTCGATACACTACATCAACGGAGATGAACCAAATTGAGGTGATGTCAGCATGCACTGTGGTCAGAGCGAAAAGTGAACATTTAAAAAGACTGCACGTTTGCCCTGGCCGGTTACTGAAGGTATTCCTCAAAAGGAGCTGCGCCAATCCAGTCGCCAGCATCTGCCCCTCCAAACAGGGCCCTGGCAGTGGGGGAGAGATGATGGTGTGGAAAGCTACTTAAGAAGCACAGCTGCACACTAGCACTTCGCCAACACAGGCTGCATTGTCCCCACAGGACACACCCATGGTAAAGAGTTATAGTACACCTACTGGTGGAAGGACAGCAGACGTGCCCACGACAGCAGGTACTGGAGGGCCTGTGAGGGTTGCCGCTCCAGTGTGGAGTGCTTGTGCGCCCTGGAAAGTGGGGGAATTTGTAGCCTCTTGGTTATTCCCAACACCTCTCCCATGTTCTTGCTAAACCCTGGGCTGGAGGGGAGTTGTAACAGGGGTGACGTGACGAATAGAGACTTTCAGCATCACAGCTGCTAACCAAAGAGAGAGGCTGTGCACAGTGTTCAAGAGTTGTTAGCATTGTGTGACCCTCCCACTCATAAGGCAGAGTCAGGGAAAAAGATCACAGTCTTGGTGGTGCGCAGCATGTGTCCGAAACCCACAGCACTAGGAATGACAACCTGTGGCGGAGCACCCAACAAGGCCCTGGTCACCGTGTCCGGACTGCCACAAGAGTCATAAACATATGTTTCTGTGAAGGTGTTCCCAACCAGAACAGTGCCTGCCTTGTGCAGACATCAGGAACCACCGACATCTCTGGGAGCCTCCCACAAGGGGGTGTGGGACCCTGGGCTAGAGGAGAATCAAAGTGCCTATCACACAGTGATGTGACCCCCCCAGCATTCCCGGGTGCAGCTTTGCCTATCAGCTGAGGGTGCGCCCTCCGGCCTGCATGACATTGCACTAAAAAAGGAACTGGCAAGTTAATGCAGATAGTATAGGACCCAAGGAACAGTGACCAATGAGAGATGTCCAAAGCTGCTGGTCTACATGTTCCCATGCCTAAAGTGGCCCCAGTAAGAAGATTGGTCGTCCTTGGTTCCACCAGCACCACCCGCCTTCGGAAATCCCTATCATCATCCAGGGACTAAAAAAGCAAATGTAAGTGTACATAAGTAACATCTTATCCAAAAGTATGACCCGGTGCAGTGAAGTGGGTGATGAATTGTCACCCTGCATAGGCTGTAATGCTCAAAGTGGACTCAGTAGAAATGTATATTGGAAGCTGTGTTCAGAGATATTGTTCACATGCTTAAAATGGGCCCAGTAACCTAGTGTATCATCAGGGGGTATTTGAAATGCCTGTATTCCACCAGCAGTCCACCAACTCTGACCATCACCCGCAAAGTATGTAAAGAGAGGTCTAATAGTAGTGGTGGGTGTTTTAATGTTTGTAACTGACTGAGTCTTAATGTGTGTGGTTCTTGTTTACCCTTGTGTAACACGACAAAGTGGGGCAATTGCCAACTGTGTTGTAATTTTAGTGAAAAAGAACCCAAAACAAGTCTGTTTTCCAAAACCAGGTGGACAACCTGTTTTTTTGGATAAAACCACCGTGGTTGAGGGCAGAGTTATTTTCCAAAGAGATGAGGTACTACTGTGTGTTTTACCACTCACAGTGACAAGGAGACCATCTTAGCAGCACCCTCACTCATAGGAGACGGAATAGTACCACCAGCCATCACAAATGGTGATGTATGGAACGAACTTGAAGGTCTAAAGAAGAAATGAATCAGGACAAAACTACATGGATTAATCATGACGGAATATCTATGTGCATAAACGGCACCGGACGGACTAATTATCCGTATAGAACCCAGAATCTTCTTAGATCAGATACATTTCCGAAAGGACTGGAGTTTTATTGCAAATAAGTGCACAAGAGATTGGCTTATACTTATTACCAACACGGCCAAGACTGTTTAAATAAAACGAATGAGCAAAATCGAACTCAAAATTGATCAATTAAAGTCAACGGAAGTGCTAGACAATTTCAAGAAAAAGTTAGATGATCTGAATTCCCTGATTAAAGAATTTAAAGATTTGAACCTGAACAAGCAAATTAACAAATTGAAAAAAGATATATCATCTTTTACGTATGAAAAAACGTATCCATACACCGTAGATAGCTACTATGATGAACCCCCAATAGGAACTGCACAACAACCGACCAACATGGCGGGGATGGCAACCTAGATGCAACAATTATAAGAAATGTAATACACCAGCCCAATGGAGCTTCTCAAGTGGAAGCTCGGATGACGACAACAGACCAGGAACCTCAGGGGAACGAGAACGGAATGGTTCAAGGCCCAGTGACCAATCACGGGACAGGAGAGTCCAATTTGCCAATACCAATCAGAGAGGACAAAATGCCAATCGAAAGGCCTCTTTTTTATACCACAGCCAAAGAGGAGGCAGATGCGGCAGGGGAAAAACACAGGGATCATGCGTAGTAACCAGGAGCAGAGGCAAGGATTTACAACAACAACACAACTATTAGTTATGAACCTGTCTGATCATAACCTTTCCGATGCAGAAACTAGGGTCCTACAAAAGGGACTGAGCTTTGTCCCCACCACCCGACATGATGCATTTCGGACCAGAATTGAAGTTGCCAGACTTATGAAGAATATCAGACTACGGCAACATTTTGGACAATTGGAGCCAAATTCAGATGTCAGAAGAGAACAAGACACCACAGGATCACACCCTAAATCGACCTTCTATCCACCTACTGCATCTACAGAGTCAATGGTTTTTGAGAAAGCCATTTTCAAGAAACTAGAAGAACTGGAAAAAGAAGACAAACCTAGTTTTCAAAATCTGTCCAAACTAGAACGAGAAGCACTTAAAGGTCTAAAAAACAATTTGGCAGTGATTATCAAACAAGCCACAGTTATCAAGAACTCATGTGATTATGACTCAATGGTAACTAAACTGCTAGACAATCGCAACCACTACAAAATCCTAAGAGGGGATCCTACCCACAATCTGCGGCTAACTCTCGCAAATATTGTGGAAGAAGCAGCATGTGAGGAATATATAAGCGCCAAAGAGGCGGCATTCCTTACTCCAGGATTCCCTAAATTACCAGTATTTTATGCACTACCAAAAGTGCATAAGGGCACATCACCCCCTCCAGGCAGGCCCATTGTAGCAGGGATTGAATCCATTCTGGAGCCTCTATCACAATTTGTGGATTTCTTTTTGAGACCTGAGATCCCGTAAATGCATTCTTATTTAAAAGACACTATGAGTGTGCTTAACATGCTCCATGAAGTTACCCTCTATCCATCAACACAATTTCTGGTGACACTTGATATTGAAGCACTATATACCAACATCCCGCAGACAGCTACATTACAAATAGTGGAGAAAGTGCTACGAGAACTAGAGACCCCGCCGACAGTGCCAATAGAAACCATCATGCAATTGGCAGAATTGGCTTTAACACAGAACTTTTTTCTACATAAAGAGACCTTTTACCAACAGTGTTCAGGTACTGCGATGGGTGCCACTTTTGCCCCATGCCTGGCAAATCTTTATGTGGCTGATTTCGAAGAACTATACATTTACACAGCAACCAATCCCTTCAGATCACAGATATCTCTATGGACGAGATACATAGATGATATCTTGGCAATCTATACAGGGACAGAAACCTCATTTATGCAATTTTTGGACTGGTTGAATTCCAGGAATCCTTTCTTGAAATTTACTCATAGCATCTCGAAAGAAGTGATTCACTTCCTAGACATGGAAATCAGAACAAATGCAGGACAAATGTCAACAACAGTCTTTAGGAAGCCTACAGACCGTAATGCTCTATTGGATTATACAAGCTTCCACCCACAGAGCTTACAGGAAAACCTGCCATTCAGACAGTTTTTGCGCTATAGGCACATCTGTTCGAGTGTACAAGAATATGACATTCATGCTAATATCTTGGCAGACAAATTGGTGGAAAGGGGATACCCCAAAAAAGCAATCAAAATGACTAGAAAAAAGGCAAGAACTATCCCAAGAGCAATCACCTTACAGCAGAAAACACGCCCAATAGGTGAAAAAACTATCACAGCTGTGTTCAGCTATTCCAATAAAGTAAATCAAATCAAGAGAGAAATTGTAAAACTCTGGCCACTACTAAATATGGGTCCAGTGACCCTTCCTATACCACGGTTTGCCATCAAAAAGAGGAAAAATCTACGAGACACCCTCATACACTCATATTTGCCACCCCAGGAAGTCACCACACAGACCACACTTTGGGGAACAACACCTACATTCGGACACACACCGTGTGGCCAATGCAATGTCTGTGGTTTAACTATAAAATACCAAACATTGGATCTGGGTCTACGAACACCTTGGCGTCAACAGTCTTTAACTAATTGTAACACTTCAAATGTGATTTATATGATCACTTGCCCATGTAATAAAAAATACATAGGCATGACTACCAGACCTGTCAAAAAACAAATACAAGAACATATGTCATGCATAAGAACTGAAAGAGAAAATGCCCCTTTAGTTGAACACTTTAAATCACACAGACATAAGGCAAATGAAATTGCACGGACCATAATAGAGAAAGTGATTTGCCCGAGAAGAGTTGGAGACATGGCTAACTTGCTCTTAAAAAGAGAGCAAAAATTGATATTTCGCTTGAAATTAGACCAAGTGGGACATAATGAGAACATCTTGTGGCAAACATTAGCAATGACCAGCTGAGCCCTTGCGAACGTACAACCTAGTCCTCAAATTTAAATACCAACAGCTATATTTGGTAGGAATTAATATACATATGGTATAAATATGGCCGTGTTTGGGTCCCTAATTGATGGTTGGGCTACGTATTAATAATTTTCAGAGAAGACATTGCGCTCTGATTCCACGCACCTGCGGTCAAAGAACACACGGTTTTGAACTATGATGCCTTAAGACATAACATTTCCATTCAATCGTTCCATGTTCGCACCTTATGAACTTCTGAATGACAAATTGCATGCCCCATATCACAGAGAGAGAGGTGCCTGTCTTCTGGATTGCACGCGCGTGGATTTTACACACGTGACTCCTTCGCTATCCATGCACACACCTCCAGAATAGCTGAATGGCAAGCTGTATGCTCCAACCCCCAAAGAGAGAGGTGTCTGACTTCCGGGTTGCACGTGCACGAGTTACTCTTGCACACGTGACGCTCACGTCACTTATCATATGTCCCTTGACATGCTTAACAACGGGTCCCACACACATCTCACCGCATAATCAGTTTGCGATTCCGGGAGAGCAGGGACAGAATCGGCGTATACAAAGCAGTCCGGTAAGCATGAGAACTCTGACGCTGCATTTATAAATATAGTGCGAAATGCATCGAATGCCTCTGGGAAAGGATTAGAACCTTCCAAGAGTTCAGGCAATTAGTTAACTTTACGATCACTTTTGTCAGAATATGACGCTACTAATAGAAAGTGACGACAGCGTTTGCTCTTTTTCCTACTTTTCGAATTAGGATCAGGATATTTCACCTGTATCCCAGGGACACCTTCTGTCTGAAAACAGAGGAGACAATAAGGCCAAGTAACTTTCAACACTCAGGTAAGTGGCCTTATCGGGTCACATTTTCATGATATGAACCATACTACTTGGACTATTTCAGACTATGACAAACATGATGCATTGACTAGTAATAACACATGGCATGCTACAAAATGCATATGAAAACTCCTGTTTAGCCTGTTCCCATCTGAACTATTGGACAAAATGTAGAACATCTAAGTAACAATAATGATAAGAGGTAGAATCACACCACTCCCTGCGTAGTGTTTTTAGAATATGAATAGCACTAAAAGTACTGCCAATTCATAAGACATCTACTGGCAGTGAATAACCAACAGTGATGTGTATATATTTTGTGTTTTACACAGGTCACCCGTCTGTCTCAGCCCTGCCATACCAAGGAGGTGGTAAAGTATTAATCACCTGCTTTCCTTGCCAGAAATCAACATGTCGGTATAGAAATCAGTAGATTTACCTTCCTGTTGACAATACCAAAAGACAGTCCTGAAGAAAGTGGCCATAATAAATATGTGCCGCAGAAACCGGTAGACAGTAATTGCTACAATTTATAGATACCAATTCATTCTCTATACATGAGCAATAATTTTTTACCACCCTCCACTTGCTGCAGTAACAGTAAGATCGAAGAGAACGCAAAGTGGAGCGTGTTTTGTCTTTTGTCTTTGATGTTGATTTTAAACACAATTTCTGAGTTCTTGCAACCTGGATTTGTGCTTTTCTTCTTTTACACTTCGGTGCACGGGGTTCACACACAATCCCTGGGTCATTAAACTTTTACACAACCCAGTGGATGTCTGTATACCTCAGTATAAAAACACAGTTTTTATTTCTGGTATTTGTTTCTTTCTATGCAAACACATAGTGGAAGAGAGTGGTTGAAGGGCATGATTTACACAAGGCTGAATGTTTGATAACATCTGGAAGTAGATAGTGTTTCTTCTTATTCTGTCAATTTTTTGTAGGCGATACACCAGCGCTGCACAGGGACAGACGAGGGTTAAATGAAGGGATACGTTAGAATTCAATTCTATCCTTTTCTGTCCTCCTTCACAGCCTTGTCACTGTGAGTGGTAAAACCCACAGTAGTACCTCATCTCTTTGAAAAATAACTCTGCCCTCAACCACGGTGGTTTTATCCAAAAAAACAGGTTGTTCACCTGGTTTTGGAAAACAGACTTGTTTTGGGTTATTTTTCACTAAAATTACAACACAGTTGGCAATTGCCCCACTTCGTCGTGTTACACAGTTGATTAAGCAAGGGCATTTCCCTGTTAACTTAATGTTCTGTCCCGCCTATATTTTGATGAAGTTCTTGTTTACCCCACAGTTCCCAAGTGGACCAAGTATTGCTGTTAATGACTGTTGATTTCATTGATGTCTTTAATTTTTTTTGTTATGAAAAAGGAGTCGTCTGGTGATGTCCCCTTTAAGAGTGGGAGTCATGACTGTGTCATGAATGGCTCCCAATAAAAGGAGGCTCAGCCAGCACGCGCTGCAGTACAGCAGCAGACTCCATGCCTGGGACTTCTGTCTCTGTGGTCCTCATTACGACTTTGCAGGCAGCCATGCCCTTAATAAGGGCATGGCTGCCTCCAAAATCGTGTCTGGGCCCGGGTTCCCTGAATGGGGAAATACCAGGCCATTCTGACTTTGGAGGGCCCGGTATTTTCTCCTTCAGGGAACCTGGACCCGGTCTTTCCCCATTCCCATTCGAGCCGCCATAGGGCTCAATGGGAATGGGGAGGGAGCTAACAACGGGGCTATTAATAACGGGCCCATAGTTAGCTCCATGGTCCCCTCGCGGGACCCTCTGTGGATGTCTGGTAAAACCAGACGTCCAGAACGGGTCCCGCGAGGAAAGCTCGTAATAGGGTGGAATGGGTTTAACGGCACCAGTAATGGTGCCGGCGTCGTTAAACCCATTCCGCCCTTCTTGTAATGAGGCCCACATGTGTCTCTGAAAGGGCCTGCAGGTTGACGCTGTGTGACCACCATACTGCAGCCCCCTTGCTGATCTCGGTGATTCCAGATCTGTGTGTGTAACCTGGGTGCCCCAGGCCACTGTCCCACCGTGTGCTCATGGCCATGTTAAAAACATGGGGCCCCCGGATCTGGTTCCTGCCGTCTGACACAGCAAATGAATCCCCTGTTGGGGGCCCCCAGCACAGAGCAGGACGGCCCTTGTGCCCACGGGACTGCCCCCACAAATAGTAGGCCAATGATTCAGCCAGCAGTGTATGCCGAAAAAAGGGGAAACCTGAGCTGCTTGCCGAATGACTGCAATCTCCTTTCTTCAAGAGGTTTACAAATGGAAGAACGCTTTTTGTTTCAGTTTAAAACCGCAATACAAATGGGAATTGCCTTCCAATTACCCGGGAAAGATCACAGAGAAGATATGCGACCTGCTTCCTGGAAAAAGATACATTTAAACAAATTGAGCGCGGCTCCAAATACTTTTTGAGAAATGTGCTTGATTTGCAAGATCTGGGAGGGAATTAACATTCCACTCACATCAGCCTTCTTTCAATGCTTTGCTCTGACCTCAGAAGCAAGATGAAGCAGACTCTGTGGTAATGTAAAGAGCCCCTGAAAAGCATCCACTTCTTAGCGATTCTACAGGGAAGGCGGGAATAATTTCCAGACGTGACTTACCCAGACAAAGATACGGCTCTCAATTATGTACAACAATCATTTAAGTGTTTCACCCAGCTTGGGGCTGATGAGTAGAAAATGGGTATTCCTGGTGATTATATTGCTGCCCCTGAAATGGTTAATACAGTGTTTTCACCTGTGAAGTAAGGTAAAGGAGCAATTTAACGTGATGAATATGTTTTCTGGGGAGAAGCCACTTGTTCGTTTGATCAGCCTGACTCTGGGGAGCTAGCGACCCCCTCACCGCAAGAGGACAAGGACAGTCACAAGTTTTTATCTCCCTTCCCCCAAACTCCCACCGCATCACCACTTCCTCAGAATCAGCCCTGAACCATCACAAAGGAAGCCACTGCCCTGCTGTGCATAACCTTTGTTATTTTTTTCACTATACCCCTACCTTCTGTCGGGCTGAACACCACACCCAAATAACACACAATAAATAGTAAATAAATATTCCATAGGAAAGCTTGGAATAATGTCTTACTCTGCAAGACAATGGCCCTCATTCTCAAAAGGTCAACCGTCCCCTTATCCCTGCCTCCTCGGGCACCGCCAACCACCAAAATGCTGCCCCCACTCTGGCCCTTGTGGGATCCCCCACCAATTATTTTCCATTTCTACCTGGACCCCTAGCCCCTCACACTCACAAATAATCACATTCAAAATGAATGTGATTATGTCTGAGTGCGAGGTTCTGGTGTACTAGGAGGCAGGCATGGAATTTTTTTTACTGAGCATGGATGATAAAGCATGCATGTAGCTAGACTGCCATTTTAATGCAGCAGTCTAGCCCTTTCTTACTGTGGCATGACATGTTGTATTGGCATCTTGGATAGAACAAGCATGATCAGTGGAATTATTCTTACTGCATCATGACATTATGTATTGGGCATCTTTGATAAAAACAAGCATGATAAGTGTTATTATAAAGCTAGACTGCCATTTCTTATTGTGGTATGCTATATTGTATTGGGCATCCTTGGCAAAGCAAGCATGATAATTGTTATTATGAAGATAGACTGGCATTTGCATGCAACCAGTCTAGCCATTTCTTACTGTGGCATGAAATTTTGTATTGGTCATCTTTAATAAAGCAAGCACGATCAGTGGTATTATTCTTACTGAGGCATGCTATTTTGTATTGGGCATCTTTGATATAAATAAAAACAAGCATGATAAGTGTTATTATGCAGCTAAACTGGCATTTCAATGGACATGTTTTCAAACTGTGATGAGCGTAGAGCCCTTTGGGTATCATGCATGCAATGGATGAGGATGCAGAATAACTCCAACACCAAATAATCAAACCAGCCCAGGAAGATGGCATAGTTTGCTGTTTTAATATCAATTGTATAAAACAGGTAGTTACAATGGACATCAACGGACGTTCACTCGAGCTCTCAGTACATGTCAAATAAAAACACATTTATATACTAAAAATTCATCATAGGTGATGTCACACTACATGGCAAATGAGAAAAACCTACAAAGGGTTGTGACAGGCTCAAGGGGAACATCTAAGTATACTTTCTATTAGGGGTGGGATTGTGATTGGATGTCTACTGTCAGGTGGACAACTCATGCCTACCTCTAAAATATGTCATCTTCAACACTATTGAGTACATGGTATATCATTGGCTCTTAAACTATAAGACCCTTGATTATATGGCCCTCTATAATTGGTTGGCATGCTCGTGCCATGTCTGGAACATTCGGTTCACTTAGCAGCACATAAGCTCAGACCCAGGTGCCAGGAGGTGGACTTGACTTTACCTCCCCACCCAATTAGCCCAACATCTCTCATCACCCATGCCTTCTGCCATGAAGATTGGCTGTGAACTTGGCCTTGCAAATTATTTTTGTCTCTGGGAATATAAGGGAGAGCGAGCATGCACTATTGCTGTTCTAGAACTCCAAGCTCAACTCTATTTCCATCCTTGACTCATGTGACAGGAGACCACAATTTGGTCCATTTTGCAGCGTTTAAATGTCTTAAATGAATAAAACTTGGCACACTTGGTGTTCTTTCTTTGCACCTTAATAAGGGATGATTCAGCTTCTCACGTTCACCGCCTTCAAGCATAGATAACCAGCCTTGGCTACTTTGACTTTGACACCAGGCCAAACAGCCTCGCCATTTGTATCCACGATCTCAGCTAATTCTTGCTGCAACACAATTCTCAGCCTTTCCTCTCCATAGGTCTGGGCTTACTAAATTCATGACACCAATGGCCAGCTTCTATACAATGGTGGCTTTGCCTGCAGTCTATTTACTACACATAGCCAGCTTCTAAGATGGTTTGTTTGTTTGTTTATTTATTTGTATTGCGCACCAGACCCGCGGGTATCAGGGCGCATAGCATAGGATGGCTTACAGTTTAGTTACACATCAGAATAATACAGTACATATGATTTATACAGAAGAGGCACAATGTACAAGCAGAGATCAAATGGCAACAAGGTCATGGCAAGGTTAGTGATAATCACATATACAATGGATGAAAAGAATATAACTAATAATATACATATCATGGGCAGGTAGATGCTAGCTAAATTATTTACTAAATTATTTACATAGAGATAGAAGGGGTGAGTTCTAGGTGTCAAGGAGGAGGCTTTATTTGTCAGAGTCTTTGAACCATCTTATAAGGTTCTGGCAGAGGTTTTGGTAGGGTTGAATTGCTCTCAGTGGAGAGGGTAGGGAGTTCCAAAATTGGGATCCCTTGACCGGGAAGCTGCTGCCCCGACTCTAGAGAGCTTAAATCTTGGGACTGAGAGGCAATTAGTGATAGATAATCTGGTCAGTCTCGTAGAGGATTTCCTGGAGAATCTTTCTGACAAATAGCAGGGTGCCGCGTTGTTCAGGCATTTATATGTAAGTGAAGCGACTTTTAGCTTGATGTTGTCCTGTGTTGAGAGTCAGTTATTAGGGATTCTGGAATGTTGGTGAACAAGGCAGCAGCTTAAACCAACTGCTCCTGCTCCCTCCCAGCCTATGGATAATAATAATATTGGAAATTGAGAAAAATGAATCCTGCGCTGATATCAAAGAAGAAGATTGAGATCCCTGACAACCCCAACTCCAAAAAAGCTAAACAAGGGGAGAAGATGGGTGAGAGTTCAGAGAATGGTGACATGTATGCACTGCTTCTCCAGATTGCCCAGGATGTGAAGGAAATGAAGTTTACCCTCAGTGAATTGTCCTCTCAAGTCGGTCACCTGGAGAATAGAGTCACCAAAGTGGAAGCAGAAAATACAACCTTGGCCACGGAGGTTGCAGGGAGTTATAGGGCCTACAAGGAGTTGAGATATGAAGTTTCTGATTTGAAGAGGAGGAACCTGATGTTGGAGGCTGATCAAAGGAACTTGAACTTGCGCTTGCTGGGTGTGAGTGAAGACCCTGCTTTGGACAAAAACCTCGATCACAGAGTCAGAGGAGTACTGGAGGCAACTTTGGGTAACAACATCCTAAAAGAAATGGACATGGATTACTCCTTTAGAGCTGGTAAGCTGGTCCAGGCCGGAAAACCAAGACAGATCATCATGGTGATGTCCAGAGTGAGTGCAAAGGAAAGGATTTTAAAAGCTGCGAGAGAAAAAGGAAAACTTCTGCTAAATGGAGATCAATTGGCGATCTATCCAGATTTCCCTAAGGAAATAGTGGAAATGAGGAAGGCGTTCAAAAGTGCAAAAGCTTTGGCACAAGAAAAGGGGATTAAAACTCTGCTGGTGAAACCAGCGACACTGAAGATATTTTTTGGATCAGGTGTCAAAACCACAGAGGATCCAGTTGAAGCTGAAAAGTGGCTGAGGGCTTAAACTTGGATAATAGTATTGCAGATTGATGTGATGCATGATGTATGAAGCTGTGAAGATGTAAGGTTACTTTTCTTTATTGATTCATTTTTTCCTGAATTTGTTAGATGGGAATTGGTTTGTTTAGGTATCAGAGCGTTATTAATGTTTCAAATATGCTGTAACGGTTTTTCGCTCGAGCGTAGGTGTAGTGTTGGGGTAAGTAGAGATCGCGAACACAGTGAGGTTGGGAATACAAGTATTTATTATACCCGGCATTTACAGGTATCTACATCAGGCCCCACCGACTAGTGCATGTAGACGTTGGACTTTGAAACCCGCATCTCCCCGTCACCGGCGCCGTCACGTTCCATAACACGCTCTTCTCTCTCGCGCGTCTCCAGCTACTCGCAAGGTTAATATAGCCAGTGAAATGCCGATACTACACATCTCCCCTTCTTAACTTATCTAATACTACAAATTTAATGTTCAAAATATATACAGTTTTCCATTAGCTCAATGATCCCACACAAAGTCTGTCAACCCACGAGGATCACGAATGATTCTTCCTCTGCTTGACTTGCGTGATATATCTGTTTTAGGCTTTGGCAAGGAAACACTTTGCAAGTTCTTCTTATTCTCTACATTCCTACCACATTCTTTCACATCACTAGAACTATCATTACCATTGACTCTCTTGACTCTCTCATCATTACCATGTTTTGGCACATTCACTTTAGGTATATCCCATACACATACCCTCTCCATATTCCAGACTCTACCATCCTGAACCCTCACTGCATGCTTAAACACTTCAACTACACCGACAGGTTTTGACCACTTGCACGGACCATTCCTCAAAACAGGAGGAAGCTTGATTCTCACCAAACCCCCGACCACCAATGGTGACTTCCTCACAAATTTGCCTACGGATCTATCATAAGTTTCCTTGTTCTTCAATTGCATGGTTCTGATGTTCTCACACACATCTCCAAAATCCTTCTTTATTACAGTCATCCTTTTCATCCAGGATGGCGTCAACTTAGTGTTGGCCTTCCGACCTCTACTCATTTCAAATGGTGATAAACCTGTGGTGCAGTGTGTTGTGAAACAATGAGCATTAATCTTTTGTCTGACAGCTTCTTCCCATCTCACACCATTTGCCCAGGCCCATCTTACCGCATCTTTGAGCACTCTGTTAAAACGCTCAACTACTCCATTTGTCTGCGGGTGGTATATTGCACTTCTTTTGTGCACAATGGAATTCTCATCACAAAATTTTTGCATTTCTTTCGAACGGAACTGGACACCATTGTCCGTTAATATACTCTTTGGTAAACCTTCCCTTCCACAGACCTCTGTTAGAAATTCAACAACCATTTTGGCAGTCATGCATGGTTTGATCATAACTTCTACCCATCTAGTTAATAGATCGATGACTACTAGGCAATATTGTTGTTTTCCCTCGCTGCAAATTGGGCCTAATATATCCATACCCAGGTCATCCCATACATTACTCGGAAGATCTGTAACTACCATGGGGTATTTCTCATTCACACACCCTCTATCACTCTCTTTGCAAAGGATACAATCACGTATATTTCTTTCGATTTGTAGATCATATCCTGGCCACCAGAATTCATCACGTATTCTTCTCTTTGTCTTCACAACACCTTGGTGACCCTCGTGGCCCAGCGTAATGATCCTTTGGCGCAGACTTGCAGGTGGAATGATTCTGTCACCTCTCATGATTCTATTATTCTCCACCTTGAGTTCATTTGCTACTTTCCAAAATTCTAACAGCCCACTTTCTTCATACTTGGCTTTGATCAACGTATTACCACTTAATAGGATTTGTCTCAATTTCCCAAGTGATATGTCTGATTCCTCCGCATTTTCCCATTCCTTCTCCGATATGGATAGATCTTCAATATTAAGTACGACTTCTGAATTCATATCTTCGTCATCATCTATCTCAGAAACATTGGTGAGTCTTGAAAGACAGTCGGCAGCACGATTTTCCGTTCCTGGTACATACTTCACTACACAGTTGTATTCCTGCAGGAGTATGACCCACCTTTTTATGCGATTCGAAACATTTTCCAAACTTTTATTCATTATGACATGAACCAATGGCTTGTGGTCCGTGTGGAATTCCACTTTTGCACCCCAAATAAAATTTCAAAATTTTTCTGCAGCCCATTTGATAGCCAATGTTTCTTTTTCAATGGCTGCATATGTTTTTTCTGCACCTTTCAACAGCCTAGATGCAAAAGCTATTAATCTCTCCTTGCCATTGATCTCCTGTGTGACCACTGCACCAAGGCCTACATTGCTGGCATCTGTTGTGATGATTGTTTTCTCTCCACTCCTGAAATTTTTCAGTGATGGTGCCTTATTCAACTCATGTTTTATCCATTCAAATTCTTCTTCGCTTTCTGTATCCCATGCAAATGACTTCCTCTTCAAAAGTTCTCGGAGTGGAATGGTGTGTGTGGCAAAATCGCGCATGAATTTTGAATAGTACTCGGCCATGCCAATGAAAGTACGCACTTCCTCCTTAGATTTGGGTCTTGGCATATTCTCTATAGCATCTAATAGTTGTTTCTTCGGCCGTACTCCTCCAGCTGATATAGTATGTCCTAAATATTCAATTTCACAACAATCAATTTTGCATTTCTCTTTACTTAATGTCATTCCAGCTTCATAAAGTTTCTTGCACACATATTGCAATCTCTCATCGTGCGTCTTTTGATCAATAGCATGTACTAGTATGTCATCCTGGAAACATATGACACCCTGGTCTTCTGCAAACAGGTTATGCATGATCTTCTGAAAGACAGATGCAGCCGATATAAGCCCAAACGGTAACCTCTTATATTGATATAAACCATATGGTGTGATAAATGCTGTCATGCACCTAGATTCTCTATGTAATTTTACTTGATGGTATGCTGAGGTTAAATCAAGAGTGGAGAAATGTTTCGATGGCCCAATGGTGGAAACTATTTCATGGATGTTGGGGAGTGGGTGTCTGTCAGGAATTACACATTTATTTAGTTCCCGCATGTCTACACATATTCTCAATTTCCCGGATTTCTTCCTCAGGACAACTAATGGAGATACCCATTCACTGGCATCAATACTTTCTATGATACCTTGATCTTCTAGGCTCTTTATCTCCTTTTTTACTTCCTGTCTCATGGATAAAGGAATGTTGCGAAGTCTCTATGCTACTGGAACACACTCAGGTTTCATCTTGATTTTATGCGAGTAACCCCTCAAACATCCAATCTCATTCTTGAAGATACTTTCAACATCTCTTCGTTATTTTTTGTTTCATTCATTCTCATGTGTTTTCCTGACTTTCCATTGTCAATGTTCATTACTGATTCATCAGCACCGGCATCCAACTTAACTTTGAGTTTACTTTGATGAGTCCAGCTTAA
Source organism: Ambystoma mexicanum (assembly GCF_040938575.1). Taxonomy (NCBI): domain Eukaryota; kingdom Metazoa; phylum Chordata; class Amphibia; order Caudata; family Ambystomatidae; genus Ambystoma; species Ambystoma mexicanum. The sequence continues at coordinate 1,326,915,574 of NC_090931.1, forward strand.
TAAGGGAATTCTGCCTGTTCTTGTAATATAGATTTTCCCATTAGCCTTCCTATCTTTAAACTTTAGTGCACCCCAAAACCATCCGATAACATCAATTTTTATTCCACCATAGGCTCTAGGTCTTATATCTGCTTCATGTAAGTATTCATGTCTTCTTTTATCCCACATATCTTGCGGTATCAAGGTGTATTTGGCACCAGAGTCAATCATCATGTGCATATTCACTCCATCAACACACACCATAGCTTTAGGGCTTTCCAATTCCTCTTCATGCTCTTCGTCCATTATGATAAATACGCACTCATCATCACCTTCATTGCTGTCATTATCATCGCCGATCCAATTCATTGAGGTATTTTGTGCTCTGCAACATCTAGCATAATGGCCCTTGCCTTTGCATTTTCCACATATGATCTTCAGTGCTGGGCACTCAGGATTGTCTGCCCAATGATCTGTACCATCACATCTAAAACATTTTCCAGTATTCTTCCTTCTTGGACTGTTCCTTTGTCTTCGTGAGGGGGAACTCCTCCTTTTCGTGTGTATCGTGGGTACTCCTTTGCTCCTTCTGTCCTCATTCCACGAAGGTTTACGAGTTTTGTCCCACTTGTTCTTCCCACCGGTTACATCCATCACTTGGGCTATTGATTCATTATTCTTGTTAATGTTCATACTACCATTACTCCTTGGTGTATCATGTTTGACTTCGATAGACTGTACTCTGTTCTCTAGTTCTTGAACACATTTCTCGGTATGTTCAACTTCCTTGGCTATTCTTAAAACTGTATCGAGGGGTGGATCGACTTCAGCCCACAACTTTTCTCTTACCTTACTGCTTCTGCATTCCAGCATAAACTGATCGCGTATTCTCTCATCCAATTGAGCATTGAATTTGCAGGTCCTGGCCAATTTTCTCAAGGTAGTTATGTATTGTTCAACACTTTCACCTTCTTCTTGGACTCTTTTCCCAAACTTGTAACGTTCGAGGATGGTGCTCAATTTTTTTTCATAATGTCTGCTCATCTTTTTTACCGAGCACTCATATTCATTCAAATCTGCACTATCTTCCGGAGATAGTTCAGGCAAGTCTTCAAATTTTTCTTGCCCAGCTGGCCCTAGACAGTGCAACAAAAGTGATTTTCTTTTTTCTATGCTGCAATTTTGGCCACACACTACCCCTGAGTAATGTTCGAAAGCTTTAATCCACCTCTTCCAGGGAATTGATGGTTCTCCCACTTCTGATAGGAAAAACATGGGGGGTGGAACACCACTGAATGCCATGGTAGACTATGCGTGTAGATTTATTGTTTATTGGGCATGCAGTTCAACTGTATTGTGGTATTCTACTGGAGAGTACAATGTGATGATAGTTCTCCTTATGCCTGCCCTGTGCGTCTTGAAAAGTCGAATAGACACTTTATGAGATGTGTTCTCCTTGATTTTAAGTGTAAAATTATGTGTTTCACGTATTTCTCTCAGTGCTCTCTACACTGAGTTCTTCATAATATGTATATGCCAATTTTAGTGTTCATCTATACCATGTAATACGGTAGTTTCACTGTCCGTATTATCAGCAGTGATTGGCTGGCCTTTATAAGGCAGAGCTGCAATCCGGAAAGGGTGGAGACTTACTTGTTTTGGCCGCTGCAACGCTAGGGGAAGCGGAGCGGCCTCTGTGGATCAAGTCGTTCTTCCGGTATTGAGGATTGATTAATGTGGCCGCTGCAACGCTCGGAGGGGAGAAGCGGAGCGGCCACTGGAGATGCAGTACTTGTCGCAGACTCGCGGTGGTTCTTCAGGGGGCGGTGGAGCCTGAATCCTCGTCGCCACTTGTAGTGTTGGGGTAACTAGAGATCGCGAACACAGTGAGGTTGGGAATACAAGTATTTATTATACCCGGCATTTACAGGTATCTACATCAGGCCCCACCGACTAGTGCATGTAGACGTTGGACTTTGAAACCCGCATCTCCCCGTCACCGGCGCCGTCACGTTCCATAAGACGCTCTTCTCTCTCGCGCGTCTCCAGCTACTCGCAAGGTTAATATAGCCAGTGAAATGCCGATACTACAGTAGGCTTGATGTGGGCTCGGATAATGGGTGCTTTGCTCTACGGCAGTACGCGCTCTATAGATTTTTTATAGGTGATGGTGCTTGTTTTTGTTTGGACGGAGTGCGGGAGGTGTCGTGCTGTCCGGAAATGTCGGCCGTGCGACACCCTTCGGAGTCTTGCCGGCAGTGGTGTGTTGGATTGGTGGATGCGTGTGACCGGCCACTGTTGACGCACATTTGAGGTAAGGCATAGTGGCGCGTTCTCCTTTGGGGCCGCAGCACGCGTGTTCCGGGCAATGTGCCTTGCTGCATGCTCAGGTGTTTGGGGGGCACAGTGGGTGTAGAGGCTGGGGTGCATGTGTTGTGGCTGAGGGGAGGGGAATGCTCTTTGCACGGCTTTATCCCGGACTGCTGTGGTACGTTGATCACATTGTAATGTGTTTCCATAGCCAGAATTAGATGAAGGAATGCCACGTTTGCGAGTATGCTGCCCAATGCTAATCCCCTGCATATGTAACAGTTGTTCTTGTCCTGGTTGCACACCCCTGACATGCTGAGTGGGGTATATTTGACATGTACTTGTAATAACGAAGCCAACTGTATGCCATTACCATCACTGCATAAAGAAGGTGAGAGTTGTCACTATTGGGTACCTGGGGTTCCACTGTAGTCTACACCTTTTACTTTGCATGGGTACGTTTCCTTTCGTGCAGTAACGAAATCAGCTGTGAGAATGTAATAGTGCTGTCATCTAATGTGAACACTGACGAGGCCTATGGTTAAGATATGATTGTGCACCTCTGTCTACTTACCAAATCACAGACAGAATTTTCTATTAGGTTTTATTTTGCAGTAATGCTTACGTTGGAGAGGGTTTGATTCCATTCTCAAAGCGCAATGAGTGATGTGCCAACACGTTATATCTGGAGTGCCCAGTTATACAGTACATTTGGATTAACACGGTGGGGGTTGCAGTTTTGTGCCATGGAAGTCACATGGGGGAATGTAGTGTCCAGGAAATACCGGAGATTCTGATTTTTATGCTTGGCAAGGTGAGTGGTAAGGCCACCGGGATAGTCATGGATTGGTGTGTGAATGCCATGGAAAAGTTTAATGCTGTATCTGGCTTCTAATCTCATTTGGTAGGGTGCAGGGACACAGGTATTTTGCAACTCTCTTTACACTTGCTCACACTTTCTAGTGATGATTCACGCTCAATTGCTCAGCATGCCCGCAGTAGTTGGGATTTGTGATGTTTACACTGATGGTTGTGACGGTAGGTGGATTAGTGTGATTCGTTGATGGTTATAATAAGAGAATTCAGGTTTTGTCTAGGCATGTGATTGACACATGGTGTGGTATTTAGCGTCTTTGAGTAGGGGATGTTGCATCTATTCAGGAATGCTCTTATTTGTGCTTTCATTTGCTGGAGAGTTGTGGGAATTCCTTTAAGCCAAATTGTATTTTCAACTTCATTTGAATTTGACCAAATGTGGTCTGTGACGCCCTTTATGGGCTTTCTATAGGCTGACCTAAGGGAGGGAAGGGGGTAGTCCCTTTCAGCGTGTAGCTGGAAGGGATGTTCTGGATGGTTGGGTGGTTCAAGCCCAGGAGTGTGTTTTTTTTATTTTTTATTTTATTTCTTTACTTGACTATAGGTTTAGGTAGTATTGTGTCTTGTGAATTCATTGCAAGGATTGGGAAACGGGATCTAGCAATGTCTTACACTTATCAGAGGAATTTCAGAGTGGTATCTTGGAATGTGAATGGTGCACATTGTGCTGTCAAGAGGAAGGTGATTTTGAGTAAACTAGGGGAGATGGGGGTGGATGTCGCGATGCTTCAGGAGACTCATTTGTTAGATGCGGATATAGATAAGTGGAAAAAGGAGTGGGTTGGTGATGTTTATGGTTCATCGTTCACTACTGGTTCTAGGGGTGTGTGTATTCTTTTTAGGAAGAATCTCCAGATCACTGGGGTGAAGTGTGTGAAGGATGGGGATGGAAGGATAGTATGTGTCACTGCACATATTCAGGATGCTCAGTATTGTTTCTGCAATATATATGCTCCGAAAGGGGGTGATGGTAGTTTTTTTGTAGCTTTAACGCAAATGTTGCAGAATGTAAATGCGATTAATGTGATTTTGGGAGGGGACTTCAATGTGGTTTTAGAACCTGGACTTGATAAAAGTGTGGGGGGTGTGGACAATGCCAACGCTCTGAAAAGAACAGCATTAAAGAGACTAATTGATGAATGGAACCTCACAGATGTTTGGAGATTGCAAAACCCTTCTACGAGACAATATACTTTCTTCTCTGCAAGGCATAATGCTTATTCGAGAATTGACCTCTTTATGACCTCTGGCCTCTGTACACAATCATTCCAAAGGGGTAACATCGGATCACTACTTGTTTCGGACCATGCTCCAATCTCCATAGACTTGCGATTGACCTTCCCGGTTCCTAGGTCTAACACCTGGCGGATGAATGTCTCCCTCTTGGACGACGATGAAATTGTGGACAAAATTATTCAAGAAGCGAGATTCTTTATATCTGTGAATTGGACTGGTGAAGTCAGGGTGGAATTTGTGTGGGAAGCCTTCAAATCATATATGCGAGGATTGTTGATTGGTTTGTCCAGCAAAAAGAAAAAAATGAGAGATGCAGAAGTGAAAAAGCTTATTGTGGACATTCAGGATCTTGAGAGAAATAATATGCAAAACTTTTCAGATGAGACTATTAAAATATTGAAGCAGAAAAGGAGACGATTGGAAGATTTGTATTCTTCGAAGGCTGAGTGGTTGCTTTTTAGAACCAAAAGCAACTACTATGAAAAAGGAGAAAAATGTGATCGACTTCTGGCACATCGGTTGAGGGTTATGGACAGTGGCAGATCTGTCAATGCAGTGGAAAGACAGGATGGGTTGGTGACTTTTGATCCTGTGGAGATTAATGCAGCATTTCTGTCGTATTATAAAACCCTGTACTCTTCAGAGATCAACTTATCTGAGCGTACAATTGGTCAATTCATTGATGACTGCCATCTGAAGAAAGTGAGTTTGGAATCCTTGGAGTGTATGGAAAGAGATTTGAACGTGGAGGATCTCAGGTTGGCTGCTTATGCGCTGAATTCTGGGAAGTGTCCAGGCCCGGATGGGCTACCAGCTGAACTTTTCAAAATTTTCCCAGAAGAGGTGTTTGCTTTGATGCTAGAGATGCTGCGCGCCTCTTTGAGGAATGGGTGCCTTCCAAGTTCAACAAGACATGCTTCAATCTCCGTTTTTCTGAAGGAGGGACGATCACCAGTGAAAACTGGCAGCTATAGGCCGATCAGTTTATTGAACACGGACAACAAGATTTTCGCCAAGGCGTTAGCTTTGAGGATTGAGAATGCGCTGATGGATATCATAGATGTAGGCCAATCTGGATTTGTAAAAGGCAGACATGTTTCAGAAAATGTGAGAAGATTGTTGCTGACACTGTATGAAAGCAAAGAACACCATAATGATGTGGTGACGTTGTCCTTGGATGCTGAGAAAGCTTTCGACCGTATTGAATGGACATATCTTTTAAGTACATTGAAAGGCTTTGGTTTTGGAGATACCATGATCGGATGGATAAGACTGCTGTATTCCCGACCGACTGCTTGTGTTCGGACTAATGGCATGGACTCGGGCATTTTTGAACTTGGGAGAGGGACGAGGCAAGGCTGTCCACTGTCGCCAATTCTGTTTGTGATCGCCATGGAATTGCTGGCTGTGAGGATAAGAGAAGAGGATAGAATTGAGGGCGTACGCTTTGGTGCAGCCTCCCAGAAAGTTTGGTTGTATGCGGATGACATGCTGGTGGTGGTTCAGAATGTGGAGAGCTCCATTCCTGTGCTGATGGAGTTGATCGATGTGTTCAACAAGGTTTCTGGATACAAGATCAATTGGACCAAGTCGGAAGCGCTGCCGGCATCAACCACTTGCACTGTTTTGAAGATGCAGGGTTTTCCCTTTAAGTGGTGTCCGACTAAGATGAGATACCTTGGGATTTGGCTAACGAATGATGTCTCGAAAATAATGGATGTCAATATTACACATGTGATTCAATCTTTGGAGGTGGACCTGAAGAGATGGAATGCACTTAAATTGAGTCTCTGGGGGAGAGTGAATGCCATCAAAATGACATCAACACCGCGAATCAACTATGTGCTCAGTGTGCTTCCCCTGGACGTAAAGAAGGGCCATTGGCGGAAAATTGAGAGTTTAATCCAGTCTTTTCTCTGGGAGAACAAACAGCCACGCCTCAGCTTGTGGAAATTGCAGCTGCCCCAAGACTGTGGAGGTTTGGGGGTTCCTGACTTTGAGAATTATCATTTGGCCTTTGGAGCCAGGCATCTGGTTCCGTTTATTGAAGATTCGGAGGATGTTTGGACGCTGGCGGAATCAAGTAGTTCTTCTCCGTTGCCGCCTAGGGCCATACTGTCCACGGTGGATGGATCTGGTTATCGCTCATTTCCGCCGACAAGATTCCTGAGAACTTGTTGGAGGGAACTATGGAAGAAAAGTAAGCGTAAGGTATGTGATAATGATTACATCCCTATCTGGTTGAATCCAGGTATTTTGCTGAATGGGAGGCCGCTATTGTGGTTGAACTGGCTCCTGAGTGGTGTACTATGGTTGAGTGATCTGATGGAAGACGGCAAATGGATCAGCTATAGAAGACTTTCACAAATTAAAGATCTCAGAGACTGTACAGTGGGTGAATACAGAAAATTGAGAGGTTTGCTGCGGAACCAGAGAACTGTTGATGGCGGTGGTTGGCAGTTATGGCTACCTGAATATAAGACATTAGGTGGTATGGCGTCCAAAGTATATAGAAATCTGAGCCAACAGTACACGCCAGCAGAGGGGTTGTTAACTAAGTGGTCTGAGGTCCTTGGCTCTGATATGACTGTGGAGAGGTGGAGGTTTCTTTGTAAAAACGTAACTCTGACATCCATTAATCTTAGAGAACAATGGCGCCAAATCAAAATTCTTAATAGAGTGTTTTGGACTCCCCAGAGACTTTATGCGAGAGGGATGATTGACTCAGAGGCCTGTTGGAGGTGTAAGCATGATGTCGGCTCCTTTGAACACTTGATCTGGGACTGTTATGAACTGAGGACATTTTGGAGGAGTGTCACTGAAAAGATTAATGAGGTTCTATTACTGCAAGAGGATTTTGATTATAACACTATCATCTTGGGTGAGGATGATAAAGTGGAAGATCTCACTTATCCACAGAAATGCTGGTTTTTTAGGGCTACAAATTCTGCGAAAAAAATTGTTTTGAGAAAATGGAAATGTGATGAGAGACCGACCTGTTCAGAATGGGTGGAGGACTTGAGGCAAGTGGCCAGAATTGAGAAGGTTATCCTTCGCAGGAACAAAAAGTTGAAATTGTTTGATGATATGTGGGGTGGGTTTTTGGATGACATGTGATAATAAGTTGGCCTGTTTTGCTTTTTAGATTCTGTGAAGGTTGGGGATGGATATGGGGTGTGGATTCTATGCAATGAGTTCTACGATTACAATGCTGATAAGTTTGTTGCTTGTATGTTTTCTATAAAATTCAATAAACTTAATAATAAAAAAAAAAGAGAGTCAGTTATTAGATCTTCTAATCTCGGAGATATGTTCTCTCCTAGCAATTCCAAGTGCTGATCTAAGGGCATTATTCTGGAGGAGTTGGATTTTCTTTATGGTTTGTTTATTAGCCCCTATATACAGCGCATTACAATAGTCTAACTTTGACAATATGAGCGCCCTGGCCAGGGTAATACAGCTGTTATTAGAAAGGAAGGGTTTACTTGCTCTAATCAATTTACAAGTGTATGCCATGGACGAGGCCATGGCATTGACTTGCTTATTGAAAGATAGGGTAGAATCCAGGTAAAATCCTAAGGTTTTTACCTCCTTAGCGACGGTATTGATGTTGTTGTCGATGTTGAGGGCAGAGTATTTAGGACTTATTTTTTTAAGGGTTGAAGTCGTGTCCAGGATAATGATCTCAGTCTTATCATCATTCAGGCATAGTCCATGGGTGGCCATCCATGCCTGGATGATGAGGTATACTCTTTTCACCAAGGCCATATCCTTTTCATAATCCCCAGCAAGTGGTAGGAGGATCTGAGTATCATCTGCATAGTTAGTATAGGTGATACCAAGATGATCCAGATCATTGAAAAGGGGCTTCGTGAAGATATTGTATAGAGTAGGTGAGACGCAAGATCCCTGAGGTACCCCACAAGTGATGGGGCCTGCAACTGCAATGGGGGAGAGGACTCTCATGGTTCCATTACTTAGAAAAGATTTTATCCAAGCTATGGCTTCTGCTGAAAAGTGAGCGGCACAGTCCAGATGGCTACATAAGACCCCGTGGTCCACAAGGTCAAATGCAGCTGAAAGGTCCAGGAGGAGAAGAAAGGCTGATTTTCCTTTATCCCTAAGTTTGTCAATCTGTGCCTTCAAATCTATTAGAGCTGTTTCAGTGCCATGCTGTGTTCGAAAACCAGACTGGCGTGATCCTAGTAGAAGGTTGGCTTCTAGGTGTTTTTGTATTTGTAAATAGGCCATCTTGTCTATGATTTTCAGAAGAAAAGGAACTGTAGTAATCGGTCGGTAATTGGTAGGTATAGATGGGTCTAGGGACTGTTTTTTAAGTAATGGGAGCACCCAAGATTCTTTGAGGTTAGATGGGATAGTGCCTGAAGAAAATGAGGCATTGATTGATAAGTTTTGTGATAAAGGGGGCCAGGTCTCTGGCTGCATCCTTTATTAGTTGGGCAGGGCATTAATCACCCTGACAGTTAGAGGGTTTAAGCGATAAAATGTTTTTTTCAGTTTCCAGTACAGAGACTTTAGAGAACTTAAAGCGAGGGGGATCAACAGTGTTATTGGGTGGTGCAGAGGCGATAATGGGGGGGAGTGGTGTTAGTTAGTGAAGCTTTTTTCTTGGTCATTTTTATTTGTAGGGTCGTAGCTTTATTGGCTAGTGCTTGCTGTATGTTGGAGCACCAAGGTTTATCTTGTATGCAGTTGTCTGGCACTGGGATAGGGGCTTCTAACTCTTTTAAGATAACAAAAAGTTCCTTCTTACTTGATTTAGCTTGTGATATTCTGGAATTGTACGTTTCGCGTTTAGCTAAAAGAATTTTGCTTTTATAAAGAGCAGTTATCATACTAAGGATAGTCTTGTTCTCCTCAGATGGTGGTAGTCTCCAAGATGCCTCACATTGTCTTTTTTTTATTCGTAGTGTTTTCAGGTATGGTGTGTACCATGAGTTGAGGTGTGCTTTAAGATTACTTAATATACTTGCGTTGCTGCATCAGTACAGTTAAAGAACAGCTTGCATTTTCTGCAGTGCATCACGCACGTGCAATCTTCTCTTCGCATATGAAAGTTTACTCGATTCTTAACTTCATCATCAGTTTCTATAAGCTCCATGCTTTCTCTTCAGCCAGTATTTCAATGCGTCACGTTTGTCTCTGGTGACGTCACCAACTCTTTCACTCGTTCTCATATTCCTTCGGGGAGTTTCTCCCTCAGATTATTCTCTCTTCGGGAATACATTTGATAGGGTTTTCTCAGTGGGCATCTTCTTTCGAATATTCGCCCTGGTATGGTCACAACTGCTGGTGTCAAGCATGGCACAATCTCAGGCTTCTAACATACAGGAGGTAGGGGGTGGGATTTCCTGCAGAGGCATGTAACTGCTCCTCTAAAGTGGGATGCATCTTTAATGGTAAAGCCAACTGCGCTATGTTCCTACGTGGGGATACTGCCATATATTGGCAGAACAAACATCGACATATTTTCTTATAGTAGCATTGCTAGCATTATGCACAAAGCAAAGATGAATATGTTCTTATATGGGAATACTAGGGTATAATGGCGCAGCAGTGTGAACATTTTTTATATTGCAACATATTTTGGGCAAAGGCATAATGAAAATGTGTTGGAGAAATGTACCTGTGCACTGCTGGTGACTTGCATATTTTGGATTTTTTCATGAGTCACCCACAAAACGAATTGCAAACTGTTTGGCATTTAATCCAATTTTTCTAAAAAGTGTGCTCTAAAATGTACCATTTTAACTCATTTAAAAAAATGTTTTGCAGGGGTAGAACCCCCAAACTCCTCTTGATTGGTTTGAGCTCCCTCACTACGCTTGGTCGCTATGGCTAATCTGGGAGAAATCTTTATGCCCTGCACTTAAAATATTCACCAGCCACCACTGAGCCTGCAGCAAGCCATGATTAATGGCAGAAGGCACAGATCCATGCCTAGAATGGTGCTTTGTGAAAGTGTGACAATGAGCCTTGTGTCACAGGTAGTCTACGAAATTATAGGCTGTTTATAACGTGCTTAATACCCCGATAAGCGCACACCCGGAGATCGAACCTGTGTTGCTCGTGTCGTCTTGCTTCCAAGGCGAGCAGGCTTAATACCCAGAGATTTCTAAGCACAGACCCAGGGATCGAACCAGTGTTGTTCCGTGTCGTCTTGCTTTCAAGGCGAGCACGTTGCCTCTGAGGTATCCTGACAAGGTAAATGCACAGGAGCAACCAAGCACCTGCAAGATAGTGTAGCATGGTGTGGCACTGGTGTTTTACCAGAATAGCCCAGGTTCAAGTCCCCAGTACGGTAGAAGTTAAATATATAAAGATGTCATTCACAACTGTCCTGGAAACAATAAAGTAAGGCAACGTTGAATGGAATGTCTTACCATTTAGTTCTCACCCACTTTGACCACTGTCTAACAGACTGGCATATTAAATGCACACTATGTCTAACAGACTGGCATATTAAATCCACAGGCAGGGTCTTATAAATTTACTGGAAATAAATATGTGCAAATACAAAGGACAGATGACATCACATCTGACCTGCTATGTTCAGGATGATGTTGCTGGCATCACACGCCTGCCACCTCGACTTTACTGAATACAGGAACTTCATATGGTCTGAGTGCCACATGTGTGCGTGCAATCAGCTGCACCACGCACTCCAGGGGATTCGGCTGTGTCTAGAATGCCAAGACAATCCTGCCCTTCTTCAGCGTCCATGGGGCATGTTGATTGGCAGATGCCAGAATCACGGTGAGGGCCTGGTTCTAGAACCTGTGATTCGGAGGCATGCAATATGTGTACTGCGATGGCACTGCTCCTCTGAAATGAACCAGTTGTGTAGCAATGTAAGGGTGACACCAACTTCACAAGAGGTGGCTTGGGGTGTGCTTGATCTATATATGCACAGGATTGCGCTGGTCTTTTTGTTACTTAGTTCCATGACTGGATCAGGTGGTAACAGTCATTTACCTGGGTGAATTGCTTCATTTTTCTGGCCACCTTGCTACAGTTAGCGATTGGGGCTAGCTGACATGCATTCTTTGAGCAACTGTCTTGCTCTTTTTCATGTGACTAGGGTGCTTTGTGCACTTCTGTGCATTTTCCATAGCTACCCCTGCTTGCATACTGGATTCAGCGGGTTTACGGGTTTTCTCTGCCCTCTTTGCGATTCTTTGGCCCATTTTTTGAGCAATCACCTTGCATGTGCGTATCTTCATTTATCTGTCTTTCAGAATTGCAATCATCTCTGAAATGTGTTTGCCATCAACCATGGACTTGTTCTGCTCAACTTGGGGCTGTTCACAGTCATGGAAACAAGCACTGGCGCAGCCAATCGTTTTGGCTGAAATATAGGCATTGGTATAATGTCTCCAGGTAGGAACCCCATTCGCCAGCTAGTGTCACCATACGCCCAGGAAGCACCATCTGGTACTCACATTCCCGGCATGCAGGATCCACACCATTTCAAGATGTTGGTTATGAAAATCGCAAGGACTCACCTCACTGCCAAGTAATAGCATCAAAACCCAAGTAATCGCCCCATTCCCATGTACTGAAACCATTTTCAAGGACAGATCTCGTTAACAGAGCAGTGTTAGGACAATATGTATATAGTATTCACAGTAAAAGCCATTTATGATGTTCTGAATCATGGGGAACTATGAAGTGTTCACACCTGGCGCCTTATAAATCACAAATACATTAATAAATCAATCAAGCGAGAGTCCATTATACCCAATTAGGATATGAATGCCATGTTTGATTTTGTCCACTTAGCTCAGTAAAACCTGATAATATTATGCTCAGTTACAACAGCGGTACCACATTCCATTAGCATAGTAAGGCCACATTCCAATATTTATCACACTAAGGCCAGTTATCATTATGTCCAGAAAGCATGGCAATCCCACATTCAAGTATGCCTGTTAGGACTTGTGTGTAGTGATCTAGGCAGTCTGTTCAGTGCTAGCAATGGTGTTTGTGTGTGCATGGTTGTGGGTGGTGTGCATGCAGCCATGGTGGTGGGGTTGATAATGCTTGGGTGGCGTGTGTAGTACTGGGGCAGTGTGTGCAGTGCAGTGCTGGTAGTATTGTGTGTGTGTACATGCAGAGCTGAGGTTAGGGCGGAGTGTGTGGTTCTAGGGTGAGTGTGAGTGTGTGTGTGTTTCTATGACTGCAGTCCTGGGGGAGGGTGAGTGAGCAGTCCAATATTGGGGAAACGTGTTAGAGCAGTTCTAGGATCCTTGTGTGTGGGTGCAGTAATATTGGCGTACACAATACTGGGGCATTTAGTTTGTGTTGGTCTGTGCAGTCATAAAGATGAGTCAGGTCAACGTGAGGCATACACACACATGTTCTTTTAAAGAAAGGTTTACTAGGACTAGTTAGATGTTTGGGACAAACTATACAAATGCAACATAAAACTTCAACAACAGACTGGCTTCTCCTTTGGTTCAACAGTTCAAGGCTTGAAACCTCAGCCCGGGTTCCCACCCCAGTGTAGTTGATTATGTCGCATTCACTCACAGACCTCGGTTTTCTAAGTGCCCCACCCTTCTTTCTGGCCTTCCCAGTTGCCAGACTGTGTTCCTATACTTCTCGCCCTTGATTGTGGACAACCCCTTATCCTGAGTCTCCAGGCCCCATCTGCACTCATAGTCTAATTAGGACTGAGCAGGCACAAAAGCGGGTGTAGGATAGTGCTACCAAAATCCCATAGCTTCCACCAAGAACCTGAGTTTATCTGCAGGCTTTTCTTCAGCTTTCTCGTCACCTGACTGTCTCAGGGTCCCGGATTCCCCTTAGTCGCTGTAACGCTCACCTGGTATCCATGGGGATGTTTTCTTGGATAGTGTGCTCTCCATCCTGCTTTCAGTGCAGGGGCGCGTTGATCGATGCGGGCTCATTGCTGCCTAGTTACTTCACTGGCAAGAGTCCGACAGGTAAGTATAATGAGTCTTTCGAACAGTTCTCTAACTTCGTTCCTTTCCTTCCTTATATGATGGCCGGCGTCCGGGGATGGCGGTGTGCTGCTGAGATGAGTAGCGCTAAAGGTGAGTGAGAGCGCGATGCGCGATGCACCCCTTTCGTATTTGTATTGAACTGAGTTATTTTCTGTGTCTTTTAGGTGCCGCGACGTTTTCAGCATGGATGCCGGTTATGAAGAACAAATGCGGTGATTAAGCGCGGTATGCGGTACCTCTAGATGTTTCCACGCTAACCTGGAGTGTCTTTTCCCTCTTGCAGATGGATGAGAAGTTCCGGAGACAGAGTTCCCCCAAAGCGGCTGGGATTCAGTTGAGTGTTTGAAGCTCGAACAGTATTTAAAAATAAGCGAAGATTTGCAGAATGCTTACTAATGCCTTTTTTCTGTTCTTTTCCCTTTTCCTTAGGAAGCGGCGTCCCGGGATGGAAATGACACCGCCGAAGATGCCTGCAGAAAAGAAGGAGCGATGAATGATGGGTAGAAACGCTGCAAGGTAAGGCTGTTCCTAACGGTGTTCTCGTTCTTGCAGGAGCTGAACGCAGAAGAAAGATGCAGGCCTACTGAGACCGATCCGAACACAGTGAGTGTCACGCTGCAAGTGCAGAAAACGCAAAGCATGTTTCTCAACCTGGGCGTGGCTTAAATAGTCTCTGGGTATCCCAGGTGTCTCTGGGCTGAACCACACCCAAAAGACTAGACTGCACATGCAGATCTGGGAACCGAAATATGTGGGGGCATCCATCTTGTCCCCATCAATGCACTACAAGTCCAATCCCCAATGTTACCCTATGGGAGTGAGTGAGTCTGGTGCGACAAGCGCCAAGTCTGACTCCAAGTGGGTCTTTGGAGGGATGGAGAGGCCCTTGAGGGCCATGTAGGTGATCGTGGCATGGCTCCAGCCTGACATCTTGGAGGGCTGGGGACATGAGGGGCAGGAATCATGACAGTCGCCAAACACCTGTTCTGACCTTGCCCTGGAAGGTCTGCAATGATCCCTTACCTAAGAGGACTTTTCCTGCACCTCCCATTTCTCTTATCCAATGTGTCTCTCTCCTCTTGTACCTCTTCGATACTTTGCCATATGTTCATAACTCCACCACTCCCATGCTTCCCCTTTTCAGCCATTGGGTTTGCCTCGTCCTGATCCTCCTTCTCGTCTCTCTGTAACAATCTTCCCTTATCTCCACCTCCTACCTCACTTACAGTCTCCTCTCCGCTTGACTCTTGAATATATTTTCCAGCTTTGATGTTTTCTCCAACCTCCTCCATGTTCTCTTCCCTATCGTCCTCCTTTGTATTTTCTCTGACCGTCTCACTGTGCCCCCTTTCCTCCTCTTGATCTCTTGTAGGTTCCCTCTTTCTTTCACTCTAATATCGCGCCAACCTAGTCCTTCTTGGTCTGTGCTTCTTCGGCCCGATATCTCCTCAAACCTCCTTCTTGGAATTCTCTCTCTCTCTCTTTCTCCTGAGTATCCCCTGCAACCGTTTCTTGCTTCACTTTCCTCCTCCACCTCCCTCTGTCTCTTCCCAATTTCCTCTCTGATGTTCTTTCTAAGACGTTAAAAAAAAAAAGCCAACCTTCAGGGAATAACAAAATCTTCACCCAAAAAATACATCGCCAGAAGATGAGGCATAATAGGTGGAAAACAGCCAAGCCGGCGAAAAAGGAATTGTTGGCGAATTTCACAATTCCGTTTTGCTGGTAGTAATTTCGTTCACCCCTAGTAACAGTGCATATTGTAGAGTTTGAGGCAATTTTTGTGTGTGTGTGTGTGTTGATGTGTTGATGGTGCAACTAACATAACATAACGGGTGGATTTGTATAGCGCATATTCACCCACTTGGGGGCATGTTGGCACTATTGAAAGATAACAGATGTTCATTGGAACCCAACTTAACTGCATTTTAGGATACATTACATATATAATGATAGTCTCAGAAAACCCTTACATGTTCATGTAAGATGCTTCATGATATAAAGGAACCCACTGGAATAGGATGGGAAAGTCTCCATTAAACATGGAGGATCTAGTTGGAATAACAAACAACATTTGCATGCTGTATATCCCACCTCCCACCCATCTCCTCCTATCCCACTCTCATGCTAATAGTTTTTCCACAAATGTTTTAGCTTTGTAAATCGTATGAGTCAAAACGAAAAAAGCATTGCCAAACTAATTTTGTGGGCTGATAAATAGGCATTGGTATCGAGTCTCCAGGTACTCACACCATCCGCCGGCTATTGCTATCATATCCCCAGGAAGTATCATCATTTATCAGACAGTGTGAATGTTATACCCTGGTACTCATTTGTCAGTTATTGTTGTGCCAAACACGTCAATGCCACCAAACGGGTAAGGAAATCCTGTGGATTCTCATTGCCATGAAAAAGAAACACAACCATTTGCAACATCTCCAATTTCCCGAATTCTGCTCACAATTGCACCTTCTCCCCTATCACAATCTTTTCAGACCCATCAGCTGTCTTTGAGACAACCCCTCTCTCCTTTGGACCCTTGATATCCTTTCAAATCAGGATAAGGCTCTTTACTGGGTTGACTCATATATCTCACATCACACACTCTCCGTTTTGTGGAACATGAGAACCTCTGACCGGACCTACCTCACTTTGGTGTCTACAATATTCCATGGTTGTCCCTTTACCGTTACACTTTTCACTTCCTCCCTTGCTCACCTTATCTCCTCCTTTGGTTGCTCCTATCACCGCTTTGCAGATAACACTCACATCTTCGTCTCCATCCTCACTCTGACTCCTGATCTCTTGCAAGAATGTCTGATTTATTTATCCCTATTCACCACAGGATGGCACTTTGATGTCTCATCCTCAATTTCTGAAAAACTGAAATCATACACATCAGAGCCTCCAATGGCCGCCACCTTCGCCTCCTATTGTCCATTTCATATCCCTTTTGCCTGCTTTACCCATCGCAAAAGGCACACACACGGGGTCTTATTATACTCGGATCTTAATCGCCACCACTTTATTACTGTCACATCGGCTGCTGCCAGAGTTAGCCTTCTCAACATCAAGAAAGTCTGTTCTCTTCTTGCCAAAACCTTTATGGTCACTCTGCTACTTAGCCACATTGACAAATATGTTTACCTCCTCCACGACCTCCCCCGTTGCTCCTTTTTCCTTCTTGACAAAATACTCAACTTCACCAGACTCTATAATCTCCCCGTTCATCTCCCCCACTCATCACTGCCGCCTTGTTGGCTGGTTCTATTTCAGTAAGTAGTCAATTTTCAAATGATGGCTACTTGTCTTTAAAGATAGCAATGGCGTGACAACCTTACATGGCGACAACTATCTCTGCCTACTCTCTTCCGTGCAACCTCTCCTTTAAGACCCAACTATATCTCTCTGTCCCCTGACTACCCTCTGCATCCTCCTACTTTTGCTCCTTCTCTCTCCTTCCTCCTCACCACTGAAATGCACTTCTGTTCTACATCAAATCATCTGTCATGCACAACAAACCAGTCTCGCCACCACGCACCTCTTTGATTGGTACCCCAGCACACACTGTTACTTTCCCCGGGTTGCAGCCCACCTCCCGAGACATTTCCTCACCTAGGGTGCGAGGGAGTCGCCATCACCAGCGAGTACGGGCCGTGCGTAGAGGCCGGCCCGGTTTGTTGCCTCGTTTCCATTGGCAACTCCCATGGAGACTGCGTTCGGGCTGGAACACCCGATCGCGGTTACTTCCTGGTTCCGCAACGACTTCCCGATCACGTGTCCAGAGTTCCGCTCACGTGATCGGGAGCCGACGCACATAAAAGCCGGGAATTTCGAGTTTCTCACCGCTTCACAGCTGTTTCACGACTCTGTTCGGCGCTTGCAGAATTCACGTTACTTGGTTACTTCGGATTTGGACTTTGGCTCATGAATCACGGACTGGCCTGCTTACTCCTCGGATCTTGTCGCTCGGAACTGCACGGATATTGGTACTCTGGACACTTTGCTTTGCTTAACGGATTGTTTTCGGATTGCCCCTTCTTGACTCTACGACCTTCGGCCCTTGGCTCTACGTGAAAGATTTCAAGTGCCCTTCAAGTTACGGCAGGGCTACAGGTACAGCTGGTGCCTGCCATCTGGGACACGGCTGTCCGGATCTACGGCGCTCCCTCGCACCAGACCCAAGATACCCCAGTATCATCCCTGCTGGGTTTAGGTAAGAGATTATCGCACACTTCTTCATACCAAAGTACTGTGTTTGCCTGTGCTAATCTTAACTTCCCTTTAACAGCCTCTGGGGTCCTTGGCGTCATCAGATCCGGCGAACCATCAAACCACCTGTGGCCTCAAAGCTCGCACAGGGAGTTTTGTTTACTCTTCCCTATGGGTGATTTGTGGACAGAGGCCCATTACTCTTCACTACGCGGCAAGTCACGACAGACTGTGAAGCCGTTGCGTCGTGGAGAGTATGGAGCCTGCGGCTGAGGACCCCGTGGCTGCCTTGGCACAGGCACTCACACTGCTAAGAGCGGATATGGTTGCCGCTACTGCTACGATACACCAGAGGCTAGACTTAATTCAAAGCACACAACATCCTTTGCCCGCTGATGCCGAGTTTGGGGAGGCCACTGCCGCTGCACAACCCCTAACTGCTCAGCCGATTGTTCCCCAGCCTCCTATTGCCCCTGCAGCACCTCAGTTACCAGTACTCATGCCTACGCCTTTTCCCTTGGCCGCCCCAGAGAGGTTCCACGGTGACCCCCGAAAGTTTCGCACCTTTATAAATCAGTGTAAGTTACATTTCCTCTGTAGACCTCAGGCTTTTCCTGACGCCACCACTAAAGCGGCGTTCACCTTGTCCCATCTGGCCGGCACCGCGGCAGAATGGGCCAACCCTTTGTTGGAAAACGATAACCCTGTCCTGTACGACTTTGAGCTACTAGTCACAGAAATGTCCCGTGTATTCGACACGCGTCACAAAGCCCAATCTCGGGACCTCGAGCTGTTAGACCTGACTCAAGGGAAGGGTTCTCTCCTAGAATACATTGCCCGTTTCAATCAGCTAGCCGCTGAAACATCCTGGCCTGAACCAAAAAGGGCAGTCGTCTTCTATAGGGGGCTCAATAACACCATGAAAGATGCTATGGCCGTTGTCCCGTCCTTGCCCACGACCCACACTGCGTTACTGGACCTCGCATTACAAATTCGACGCAAGGCGTTCCGAACGTCGGTTTGAAACAGGAATCCCCGTTGCCACTTCACCTTCCTCTTCCTCTGGTACAGGCATCGAACCCATGCAAATAGGTGGCATTCGCAGTCCCATCACGCAACTAGAAAGGGATCGCAGGAGAACCGACCATGCTTGTTTCTACTGCGGCCTAAATGGCCATTTTGTAAAGTCATGTCCCAGACGCCTTAAGCTCAAGAATCCGTTTTTTCCGAGTGCTCGACCCTAGACCCGGGGACCGGCTTGAGCAGTACTTCCGTTTCCCCGGACAGGAACCCCGCCTTTGGCAGGATCAGGCCAGTGTTGGTACAGGCCACACTTAACCCTACACCCGATCTTGCTTACGTCGTCTCGATTTACATCGATTCAGGCGCCACGGGCAACTACATCGACATAACCTTGGCCGGATCTTTAAACCTACCTCTGATCACCAAACAACATCCAGAGCCAGTACAAGCGGTGGATGGTACAGCATTGATATCAGGCCCTATCAAGCAACAAACCGCCCCGATCACCCTCACTATACAAAACACGCATCAGGAAATCATCACATTCGATCTGATTACGATGCCACAGTTCGGAATCATCCTGGGTCTTCCTTGGTTGCATCAACACAATCCCTTGATTGACTGGAAGTCGGGGCAGGTCCATTTTGAATCTGAGACGTGTCAGAATTATTGTCTCACCGCACCTGACAACACAGAATCACCTCCACGAGCCCTAGGGGCCATAGCGCAGCTCACACTGCACGAGGATGTCCCTATGGCTCTAGAGCCTCATGTAGTGGGGGCTGTTGCCGTTGGTTTCCCTACAGAATACGGTGATTTCCATGAGGTCTTTGACAAGGGTTCCTCGGAGGTGCTCCCACCACACCGATCCTATGACTGCCCCATTGACCTAGTTCCTGATTCCGTGATTCCCTCAGGCCGCATCTACTCCTTATCTCCTTCGGAGGAACAGGCATTAAAGGAGTACATCCATGTAGCATTGAAGGTCGGTCATATACGTCCCTCCACCTCTCCGGCTGCTAGCCCTATATTCTTTGTCCCTAAAAAGGAGGGCGATCTGCGTCCTTGTGTGGACTACCGCCGACTTAATTCTATCACCATAAAAAATCGATACCCAATACCGTTGATTACCCCATTACTAGACAGGTTAAGCCACGCTACCATCTTCACAAAACTCGATCTCCGCGGGGCCTATAACCTGGTCAGAATCCGCTCCAGAGACGAGTGGAAAACAGCCTTCTGTACTCGCTACGGATTATTTGAATACGTGGTCATGCCCTTCGGGCTTTGTAACGCCCCTGCTACCTTCCAACGTTTCATGAACGAAGTGTTTCACGATTTGTTGGACGTATGCGTGGCAGTATACCTTGACGACATCCTGATATACTCGCAGGACATAAAGAAACATATAGTGCACATCCGCGAGGTACTGCCCCGCCTCCGCCAACACTCACTCTACGCCAAACCCGAGAAGTGCCAGTTCCACACTGAAAGCATTGAATTCTTGGGATTCCATATTACCCCTGGGGGTTTAGCCATGAATCAGTCCAAGGTCCGTGCGGTTTTGGACTGGCCAAAACCCAGCAACATCAAGTCCTTGCAATCTTTCCTTGGGTTCGCGAATTTCTACAGACGCTTCATCCAGGACTTCTCGTCTCTGGTAGCTCCCCTTACTACCCTAACCAGCCCCAAATCTCCTTTTGTCTGGTTGGAAGAACACCAAGCAGCTTTTGACGCCCTGAAGTCTGCATTTACTACTGCTCCTGTCCTGAAACATCCCGACCCAGAACTCCCGTTCATTGTGGAGGCTGATGCGTCCTCTTTTGCTCTTGGGGCGGTCTTGTCCCAACGATGCCCTCAGTCGGGTCAGTTGCATCCGGTGGCGTTTCATTCCCGGAAATTCTCTGCTACGGAGCTGCATTACACCGTCACGGAGAAAGAACTGTTGGCCATCAAGGATGCTTTCTTAGTCTGGCGGCATCACTTGTTGGGGGCAAGGCACGCAGTCACGGTGTTCACCGACCACCGCAACCTCCAGGATCTGGCCTCGCTAAAGTGCATCAACAGTCGGCAGGTGCGGTGGCATTTATTCTTCGCAGCCTTTGACTTCCAGATCAAACATCGTTCCGGTCTGTCCCATGGGAAGGCGGACGCATTGTCTCGCTCTCTGGGTGGAGTGTCCCTACCTGTTTTCCCAGAAAACCTACTAAACCAACATGTCATTTGTCTCTGAACCCCTCCTTTGTCTCTGTTAGACTCAATTCGCACATGGGTTTCGCTACATCCTGATCAGGACACAGAGTGGGATCCGGTGTTTCATGAAGGGTTGCCGTATATCCAAAACAGATTGTGGTTACCTACGACCGACGCTCGCAATCTCGCCCTGGAATGGTCCCACGATAGCGCCATCAATGGCCATTCCGGACAAAAACGCACGTTGGACATTCTCAGACGTTGGTGTTGGTGGCCCTCCATGAAACACGACGTAGAAGGGTATGTTAACACCTGTGCTATATGCGCCCAGTGTAAGCACCGCAGGGGGCGTCCGGTGGGGCTCCTGCTTCCGTTACCTGTACCCCCCAGACCCTGGCACACGGTTTCCATGGATTTTGTAACAGACATACCCCGAACCAAGGGATTCGACACCATATGGGTGGTGGTCGACTCGTTTTCCAAAATGGCTTGCTTCATAACTTGTTCTGGTATCCCTTCTGCCCCCGCTTTGGCCGATCTCTTCTTCAAGTCGGTCTTTTGTCTCTTTGGGTTACCCACGATTATCGTCTCGGATAGGGGGCCCCAATTCACTTCTCGGTTCTGGCGTGCCCTCACGGCTCTCCTGGGTATCGATTCCCGCTTTTCCTCCGCTTACCACCCGGAGACGGACGGCCAGACTGAGAGGGTGAACCAGGCCATGGAACAGTATTTGCGTTGTCTGATTTTGCAACACCAGCAGTCCTGGCTGGGCTTGCTACATCTCGCTGAGTTTTCATACAACAACTCCACACATTCCTCCACTGGCTCTTCTCCCTTTTATGTTTTGTATGGTCAACACCCCTACACCTTACCTATCCCGGACCTGGCACCCTCTGACAACCCGGCTGCTGTCGCCTGTGCCCGCGACTTGGCAGCCGTTCAGGCCCAAACCCTTACTCATCTTCAGGAGGCCCGGGAATCTATGAAGGCTGCAGCGGACCGAAGGAGGGCAGTGGCACCTTCCTATGGTGTGGGGGACAGGGTTTGGCTCTCTTCTCGTCACCTTAGGCTTCCTGGTTGTCGCAAGCTGCTTCCCCGTTTTGTGGGCCCGTATAGGATTTCTGCTGTGATCAACCCTGTAGCCTATCGCCTCTCAGTCCCTGCCTCCTGGCGCATTCACCCCGTCCTCCACACCTCTTTGTTGAAACCTTGTCCGGCCCCTACTCGTCTCCGGTCTACGCCTGGCCCTATTGCAGTGGGTGACTCAGTGGAGTATGAGGTTTCTGCTATATTGGGTTCTCGTGTGTTTAGGGGTGGACTCCAGTATCTCGTAGACTGGGTGGGTTTTGGCCCCGAGGAGCGTTGTTGGGTCCCTGCAGGGGATGTCCATGCCCCGAGACTTGTTTCGCGTTTCCACCGGGATCACCCTTCCTGCCCACGTGGCCGTGGGCCATTGAGGGGGGGCTCTGTCATGCACAACAAACCAGTCTCGCCACCACGCACCTCTTTGATTGGTACCCCAGCACACACTGTTACTTTCCCCGGGTTGCAGCCCACCTCCCGAGACATTTCCTCACCTAGGGTGCGAGGGAGTCGCCATCACCAGCGAGTACGGGCCGTGCGTAGAGGCCGGCCCGGTTTGTTGCCTCGTTTCCATTGGCAACTCCCATGGAGACTGCGTTCGGGCTGGAACACCCGATCGCGGTTACTTCCTGGTTCCGCAACGACTTCCCGATCACGTGTCCAGAGTTCCGCTCACGTGATCGGGAGCTGACGCACATAAAAGCCGGGAATTTCGAGTTTCTCACCGCTTCACAGCTGTTTCACGACTCTGTTCGGCGCTTGCAGAATTCACGTTACTTGGTTACTTCGGATTTGGACTTTGGCTCATGAATCACGGACTGGCCTGCTTACTCCTCGGATCTTGTCGCTCGGAACTGCACGGATATTGGTACTCTGGACACTTTGCTTTGCTTAACGGATTGTTTTCGGATTGCCCCTTCTTGACTCTACGACCTACGGCCCTTGGCTCTACGTGAAAAATTTCAAGTGCCCTTCAAGTTACGGCAGGGCTACAGGTACAGCCGGTGCCTGCCATCTGGGACACGGCTTTCCGGATCTACGGCGCTCCCTCGCACCAGACCCAAGATACCCCAGTATCATCCCTGCTGGGTTTAGGTAAGAGATTATCGCACACTTCTTCATACCAAGGTACTGTGTTTGCCTGTGCTAATCTTAACTTCCCTTTAACAGCCTCTGGGGTCCTTGGCGTCATCAGATCCGGCGAACCATCAAACCACCTGTGGCCTCAAAGCTCGCACAGGGAGTTTGTTTACTCTTCCCTGTGGCTGATTTGTGGACAGAGGCCCATTACTCTTCACTACGCGGCAAGTCACGACATCATCACTACCATCCACTCCTTTAAGCTTCCATTGAAGCTCCACCCTCAGAGTCTAAAAGGAGCCCTCTTTATTCCCTGGCTCACCACTCAACCACTATGACTACCCCTTGGACTTCTACCTGTCACACCTCTTGGCTCGACCTGGTCTATGTATATTGCATTCTCTAAACATCAGCTGCACAGGTCGATACCCACTATCCACCCTTCTGATGTAAAGTGTCTGTAACAGGATTGCCCCTTATGCACCCTCTTCCTTCCTTCAGTAAAGACAGTACAATAGTGTTGTCATCAGATTCCCAGGTACTGAAAACATTGTCATGGATATGTGCAGTAAGCACAGTAATGCCAAGTTGCACTAATCTTGCTTAGCATATATGTTCCAGATTCGACTTCCATTCAGCTAAGAAGTGCCAGGATCAGCTATGTGCAGTCCTCTTCCATATGGAGACTCTGCCCTCATCACATCAGGATTCCTTCTCACCTGTTAAGTTAAGATCCAAGTCATGTGCTTGGGGGCCTACACTTTTTTGCAACTGCCTGGGACGCCTGGCTGCCGTCCCTGTTCTATCCTGGGCACTGCCATAGCTTATCTCCAGATCCTGACTGGTGGGTACAGCCCCATGATGTCTGGGCAGAGCACCACTGTGTCAGGAATCTGGGTACACCTTTTCCAAAGAACCAGCAGAACCCTGTGAGAATCCTGCTTTCCTGTGTATACCTTGCCCTTGTAATATCTGGAGTCAATACCCTCCTTTGAATCAATCTTTGGTGCTAAGGGTCTGAGGGCCTACACCTTCTGCAGCTCCCTGGTTACCTTTCCTGTTCTATCATCCGAATAACATAATATAACATAACATGGCCCCCACCAAAGCTTCTCTCTAAACCCCAGCCTTCCTGGGCAGTTCACCTATGGATCCTAGCTAGTGGGTCCAGCCCCACAACATCCAGGTCGAATGCTGACTTCTGAGAAAGTTGGTGGCACCGTTTCCACAAAACCTACATATCGCCCTGCCTTGTTTTAAAAACATAAAAACATCTCTATGATTTGGGCTCTGCCCCCATTTTATTTTATTCATTGTGCATTTGTAAGGCACTTATACTTCAAGAAAGGGTGTTTCAAAGCGCCCACACGGCAAAGGGGAGGGAACAAGGGAACAAAATGCAAATAAAATAACAATGATGAACAAAGACAGAGGCTGTCCTACTAGGCCTTGTGGACATTCGGAACGTGCAAGTGCAGAGAGAGAAAAGGGACAAGGGAGGGGGGTAAGTGCTAGAGGTTCCACAGATGGGGAAGTGCCGGCGAGTCTGTTGCAAGGCAAAAGTGCCTGCCAGAGACCACTTGAAAAAGAGTGGTCACCTGCCACTATAATAAGTGCAGGCCTATGGGACAACATAGGCCATTGGGGGCCCAAATCCAAGTGCAGGGGGAGGGCCGAGGCTGAAGGCGATTGGGTGGAAGGCCAGGTCCCAGAAGGACACATAAAGGCCCAGACCACCAATCTCAGCGATTGTGGGGTTTAGCACAGGAGGCAGAGGGGGATGGAGGAGGAGAAGAGGAAAGTCTTGAGGAGCTTGCAGAATTTGAGAAGATCCAGCTCAAGACGGAGAGGAAGGGGGAGGCTGTTTGAGAGGAGGGAGGTAGCTGAGGAAAGAGATCGGCCAGCAGCTCGCTACTTAGAGAATCGCTTGACACGCAGAGAGTTGGAACCGGAAGATCAGAGAGTTCTGGAGGGAAAGTATTTGGTGAAACAAGTCTATTTGTAGTGGAGTCCAGCATTTGAACATCTTTGTGAGCTGTTCATTGTTTAATTCCCATTCATGAAATTAACTGACCGCTCTGCTGAGGTCGTCTGCAACTGTATTTTGAACCCCTGGCAGATGGTGTGTTTATAGGGGTATGTTGTTGATTGTCCAATGCCACAGTTGCTGAGGCTCCTGTGACAGTTTTCTGGATTGGGTACCTCTTTCTCTCCTTATATAATACATGGTTGTTGTGTTGTCCATCAGTACCCTTACTGTTTCCCCCCGCAACACTGGTAAGAATGAGTGAAGTGCCCATCTTACGGCCTTCTGCTCGAGGACATTGATATGTAGCGTCCCTTTCCCCTGCGTCGGAAACACATTCACGCATAACTGATTGACATGACCTCACCACCCCGACAAGGAGGCATCTGTGACCAGAGTCTTTTGATGCAGTGGTTCTTGTAACGGCATTCCTTTTGAGATGTTGTGTGGTATCATCTACCACTTCAATCGTTGGACTACGGTCATAGAGAACTTTACCTAGTCGTCTCAACAGCCCTTCTTTTGTGAGCATCTGTCTGCTATGAATTGTTATACTGGTCACATTTGCAGCCTGCAATTGGGGATCAAAAGAATGCACAACACTGTCCTCAGCAGGCCCATGCACCTCCTGACCGATACCAACATTTGTGGTCTGAATGTAGGAACCATGGACAATAGTGTCTGGATTCTGTCCAGAGAAAGTCGAACAAAAGCTTCCGTAGTTGAGAAGGCAGCTCCCAGGAAGATCATTTGTTTGGAAGGCTGCATAAAGGACATTTTGTAGCTGATGGAGAAGCTGAGACGCTTCAACACACTCACTGTGGGCGTCAAGGAGTGTGTCGCTTGCCTGACTGTGGGTGCCCATATCAGCAAGTCATCCATGTACACCTGGTGACCATTTCTTTGCAGATGGACTGCTACAGATTGACGGCGAAACATTTTGTCAATGTCCTGGGGGATGATTTTAAGCCAAATGGCAGCACTATACATCTTAAGTACTTTCTGTGGGCTTTGTATATCTGTATGTGGAAGTATGCGTCCTAAAGGTCTAACAATGCTAGGAAATCCTGAGGCTGAACTGCCTTTATGATGTATCACAGACTAATCATTTTGAGCTTTTCCCTTTTTTATGCACTTGTCCAATGTTCTGTGGTCGAGAATTGGCCTCCATTTTCGGTCTGTTTTTTTTACTACGAAGTATCTGGAATACACTCATCAACCCTAAGTCGTCCTGTATGGCGTTCTTTTGTATCATAGTTTGAACTTCTTGTCGCAATATTTTTACGTGATATGTTGTTTGAATTCTTGGTGTCATTTATTTTTTGGGTGAATTCTAAAACATGTCTGTCGTATTATATCTAGTACCCATTTGTATGTGGAGATGTTGTTCCATTATTCTTTTTAAACACTTTATTTATCATTTTGAAACACAAGTCGAACATTCTATGAAATTTCTGAGGTTGCCTCCAACCTTCTTCTGTGTGGCATCCCAGTTTTAAGGTGAGTCATGCCTGTGGTTTGTTGGGTCTACCACTCTGCGTCGAAGAGGTTCTGCACTTTTGTGTTGCTCTGTAGTCTTTCAACTTTTGATAGCTTTGGTAGCTCTTTCTAAACCCTTGCTTGTAGTATGCATGCAGGATGCAGGCATCTGGTATGATTTGCCCCCATTTGTTGATGAGGGTGAGCGACCTGATTCTCTCCAAAAGGGACAGAATGTTTTTCCCGCTGATCCACATTCACGATATTGCCTTATCCTTATCAGTTTTCATTGTTTTCAAAGCCTCACCAGTTTTTGGGCCAGGCGATTGATCCTCTACAAATGGCGTGTCTAGAACTTTTAGTCTGCATTTCTGGTCAAAACGTGGTGCAGAGGAGCCATCCTTGTCACCTAAGCACTGTTCCATTACCTATCTCTTGAAACCTGTGTCTGCGACATCAGCAGTGATATATATATATATTATGGTTTGATGTCTCTTCCCCCTCGCTGAGGATTTATATGGCTTCCTTTTATTTTTTTCCGGCAAATGCTCCAATACGGGGCCTATTCTGTGCCACATTTCTCTGTCATATCTGGCCATTGAGGCCATTGAATTGGCTGCTTTTAACATTGTCGCCCATATCGCGAGTAACTTCTTTCCAACAGTGTCTGCTTTCTATCCCTCATTGTCTGATGAGACAGAGCACTTGGATGCTTGTGAGTTTGCCTTTAGTCCTGCCATCGCCAAAACCATTGAAACTGGCCGGGGTTGTGCTGTAAGGCATTTTGGTGTAGAGCCTGGAGCTCAAAACTTCTTCTCAAGCCGCCCTTTCATGAAAACAGGCATTTCATTGTAAGGAGACCGTCCCATACGTGATCCAGGATAGGGATAGAGATCACCGAATGTCTATGCTTATATATATGGTCGAATAAGAAGCACTCATTTTCCTCCATTGGGTTTGGACCAAATTCTTTGCATGCCTTTGCAATCATTGCATGAAATGCTCGGTTCCCATCTGGTAGTGATTGTTTTGATGGCTCCCCAGGGACATGAACTTTGGGAATGGTATCTTTGTTTCAATCATCGTCTCTACACGATGTAGATTTCAACGACTCTTTGTCCATTTGGTCATCATCTGGGTCTGTTTGTGGCAATTCACCCTCTTCCTGGTTGTCTATGGTTATTGGGGAACGTATAGGCCATGTATCCTGGTGCTCTGGTGACCTGGATATTCGGCTTCGGGATCTGGATATTCTTGGGGATCTGGACATTGATTCCCCTGCACAGCCTGTTATGGTCAATCTTGGTGATTTTGATCACCTTCAGGGTGATCTTGGTTGGGCTTGCCCGTGTAACGGGTTTGGTACCAGTGACTGAGGAACCCGCATGCATCTATTTATTTGCGAAAAACCAAGTCTGCAATGACGCCCGCACCTGCATTGACAATAGTATTTGTGGATGTATTCTTGGTCCTGGCACAGACATTTGATTGAGGGGCATAGATAAGCCTTTGGGTGGTATCTGAGGTAATGGCGCTTGTGTTGCAGTATAAGCATGTGAGGCACTTTCCGGGTAGGTGGTCCTGGTACCTGTGGTGCTGGAGTTTGTAGTATTTCAGCCTCTTGCACTTTCTGAGGTCTTGGGGAATTAATCTTCAGAATCGGAAACCGTTGGTGAACACCTCTATTGTGCTTCAAATTATGCGTCTATCTGGTGTTGCTATACTCTTGCTTTCCTGCAGCTTTCAAGCATGCGCTTATTCTCCCTAACCTAAATAAACCTACTCTTGATCCGTCTTCCCCAGCTAATTTCTGCCTTATTTCCCTTCTACCCTTTCTCGTACAAAATTCTTGAACGGGCCGCCGATACCCAGGTAACCCATTACCTGAGTCTTCATTCTCTTCTCCCCCGCCCCCCCTTGCAGTCTGGTTTCCATCCCGTCCCACTGCACTGAAACTGCACTTTCTCATGTTTCTAACTCCCTACTCACAGCCCGTCACTCTAAGCTTTCCTCTCTTCTGATTCTTCTTAATCTATCAGTGGTGTTGACACTGAGGACCACTCCCTTCTTAGCTCTTCTGTTTCCACTTTGGGTATTTCGGCGTCTGCCCTCAAATGGATCCACTCTTATTTTTCGCAATACACTTATTCTGTCACTTGGGCTGGACACTCTTCTTCCTCACGCCCTCTTCTTTATGGTGTCCCCCAAAGCTCGGTACTTGGCCCTCTCCGTTTTTCTCTCTAGACTGCTACTCTCTTTGCTCTTATCTCCTCTGTCCACCTCTCTTTTCACCTTTACACTAATGACACACAGATCTTTCTCTCTTTCTCTTCCTTTGATTCTGCTCTGCATTCTACTGTCTCAAACAGTTTTTAATCTGTTCAGAACTGGATGTCTTCTCACTTTCTACATCTCAATCCCTCAAATCCTGAGGTCCTGTTCTTTCCCTCTTCCACTCCATCCCACCTCTCTTTCCGTTCCTCCATCCACTCTTTTCTTTTCATCCTCAGTGCGCAACCTGGACTTATCTTTGATCCTTCCCTTTCTTTCTCCCTTCATATTTCCTCTATTGCCCGCTCCTGCCGCTATGATCTGTTTTATTATTAATTTAAATTTGTTTATTAATTTGTCTTGTGATTTAAGCTCTTAGATACATCATCAAATCTTTACATATTGCTTATGATTGTCTCCCCCCACCTGTCTCTCCAAATCCCTGCCTAACCCTAACTGAAAACGAAACTGTGAACGCGGCTGTTGTCTCTTGCGCCTGTGCCATAGGTATTTAGGTCTTCTTGATGAGTTCTTGGTATCCATTTTCCCCCTCTAGTTGTTTTCCATCCTCTTATCTGTGTATAAGTCCAGCATCACACGTTTTCTAATGGGGATTTATCATCAGCTGAGGTGAAAAGTGCATGCACTAGTGCATTCCAAGTCGTTACAGCTTCAGAAATGTCCCTCCTTCCCTGTTGGTGTGCTTCATACCCCACCACTGCCTCCACCATGGACCATCTCTTCAGGTAATCCCACCACCTGTTTATATGTGGACCCTCCTGTGTCTTCCATGCCATTGCCATTCTCCTTTTTGCAAGTACCCAGGCCAGGTCTATCATCTTATTCATCGGCTTAGCCCTTTTTGGGCCATTGTATATCCCTAGAAAGCATGCTTCTGTTGACCAGTTTTATCCTGTTCTGTCCTCGTTCTTAATTCTTGTTTCCATTTCTAATCAAAATTCTCAGATAACTGGACAGGACCAGAACATATGTCCCATATTTGCTTTTTCCACTTGGCGCCTCAGGCATTTATTAACCTGTGCGTGTGGGAAGCGTGATATTAGTTGTGGAGTCATATATGCTCTGTGGAGTGTGTAGTATTACGTCAGTTTTAGTCTGGCATTTCTTTATACTTTCATGGTGTATAACATCGCTTTTGACCATTTTTATTTTCTGTGAGTTCTCTACCTATCTCTATCCCTCATGTCCTTTTCCCCTTGAGCAGGTCCCTGGGTAACACCTTTAGTAATCCCTGGTATAGTCTGGATACTGCATGTCTGCCTTCTGACACATCATATAACAATCCCAGTACCACATTCCCTTCTCTTTGAGTTGGGAAGTCCGGCCATATTGTTTTTAGCGTATGTGTCATTCTGGGATATGTTATCTAATGGCCCGTGTGTGTCCCAGCTGTTTCCCTTAAATCTTGAAATGTTAGGAGCTCATCTGCAGAGTAAAGGTCTCCTATTGTCACTTCTCCCTTTTCCTCCCAATGCTTCCTGCTTCCGCTCTGTGTCTCTGTATATGGCCACTAAGGGGATCTGGGGAGAGTAGGGGTCTCCCATTTTCAGTATTGCTTTGGTTCTGGTGCATATCCGCCTCCCCAGTTGCAGTAGGCTTGGAGGGTCTACAATTCTCTTCTTTCCCAACCACAACACTTCTTTTAGGAATAACAGGGTTATACCGGGGCTCATCAGGGTGTGTTATCCTGTTTCTGAATCAGCTAACCATTCTGCCACATGTTGAAGCCTCCCTCTGCATAGTCCCTACGTAGGACATTTAAGGCTACTCTTCTTCTTCCGCTTCCTCATATAAAGCTGCTTAGCATTGACGTTAGGTCCCTAAAAAAGGTTCTGGGTAATATATGGGACATTTACAAAGTGATACAATAGGTGGGGGAGGGCTACCATCTTCAGGAGTGCTTTTCTGCCGATCACTGAGAGAGGCAGTTTCTCCCAAAATGTGATGGAAGCTTCTAGCCCGGACTTAGCTTTCAGTGTATTATATTGATTTGTATCTCTCGTATTGTGGTAGATATTAATTCCTAGATACCTGAAGGTGTGGGCCTGCCATTGTAGTCCCAGATGTGGGAGATGTTTCTCGTCTACCCCTGCCCACCCCGCAAGTGGGAAGGGGCAGGATTTTGTTTTGCTGGTTGAGATTCCTGATAGCATCGCAAAGTTCTCCAGGACCTCGTGGTACGATTCCAGATTGTCCTCTGGATGTTTGATGTATAACAACATATCATCCACGTATAGGCATATCACATGTTGTACTCCATCAACCTTGAGTCCTGTGTCCTTGAATGTTTTCCTCAGAAATATCGCTAGGGGTTCTAGTGTTAGAATATATAACAAGGGGGACAAGAGACAGCCCTGTTTTGTGCCTCTTTGGATTGAGAACTGATCTGATATATGTTTCCCTGTGCATACTCTTGCTGTAGGGTTCGAGTAGAGTATGTGAATCCACATCATAAAGTTGTCTCCCATACCAAAGCTCCTCAGGGAAGCCAACAACCATTCCCACCTGACCTCATCAAACGCCTTGATGGCATCTAGTGCCACCATTGCGCAGCCTTCGGCCATGTCCTGGGTACCATTTATTATGGCGTGTAGGCTCCTAAGGTTTTGTGTTGTTGCTCTGTCCCGGACATAACCCGCTTGGTCTGAGTGTATTAATGTTGTAATCACTCTTTTTAGCCTCTTGGCTAGCACAGCTGTGAGGATTTTGGTGTCTTAGTTAATTATGGATATCAGTCTATATGATTCGCAAAGTCTCTTGACTTTGCCT
This sequence comes from Ambystoma mexicanum, assembly GCF_040938575.1. Taxonomy (NCBI): domain Eukaryota; kingdom Metazoa; phylum Chordata; class Amphibia; order Caudata; family Ambystomatidae; genus Ambystoma; species Ambystoma mexicanum. Next base: position 1,326,947,122 of record NC_090931.1, read on the forward strand.
GGTTTCAAAATCGGGAGTATGATGGATTCTTCCATACTATTGGGTAGTTTCCCTTTCTCAAGTGCCTCTTTCCGGGTCAGAAGTAGTTTTGGGGTCATTATGTCTGAACATTCTCTGTAAAACTCTGCTTGAAGTCCGTCTCTGCCGGGGTTTTTGCTTGTTGGGAGCTGGGCTATCACCTCTCTTAACTCTTCTGCCATGATTGGTGTGTCTAGCATTTCTCTCTGCTCTGCTGTCAATGTAGGCAGGCCAATATCTGCCAGGGTGTTTGTTATTTTCCTTATCCTGGTGTCACCTGAGTCCTCACAGAGATTCAGTAGAAGGCTCCAAAGGTCTTGTTTATTTCTTTTCGTGATCTCCAGCTTTCTCTGCATTCATCTATTATTTCTACTCTTCTTTCTCGGGTCTCTGCGTTTCTAGTTTACCTGGCAAGGAGCCTAGCTTGCTTGTCTCCTTGCCCGTGCAATGTTTCGGTATATTTTTCATAAATATATCTTCCCAGTCTTTCACAATGTTCTGTGTATTTCTGCCTGAGTTCAATGAGTGCCCCTTCTGAATCCTCCGTCCTTTTTCCCCGATCCCTCTATTCTTTTAACCTTGGCCTCTGTGTTGACCAGTTGACGTTCCAATTGTATCCTTACTCCTCCTGTCTAGGCTATGGCTGTGCCTCTCATCACCACCTTGAAGGTGTCCAATATCGTCCCATTTCCTTGACACTACCCACATTGAGGCCAAAGTATTCTTTTGCTTGCCTACCTAGTTCGTATCTAAAGGGGTTGTCTCTTAGGGTTTCCACTCTTAACCACCATGTGGGTATTGGGGCAGGGTGATTGCTTAGTATCCATGTAACCACTAGGGGTGAATGATCTGAGAGCGTCCTTCCTTCATAGGAGGCCTCAAAAAGTTCTCCCAGTTGGTCTTTCCCCTTGAGTATATAATCTATCCTCTGTATAGTTTATGCACCATTGAGTAAAAGGAGAATTCTCTACTAGGTCCGCCTACCCATCTCCAGATCTCCTGCAGTTCTAGATCTTTTATTAGCGTTCTCAGGGCCCTGGTTGGGGGGGATAGTCGTAAAGCTCTATCGTCTGATCTGTCCAATTCTGGATCTATAGTTCAGTTGAAATCCCCTCCCCAGATCCATGTCATGCCTCTGTAAGGAGTCAGTTTAGTGCTTAGGGAACGGAAAAAGGTGGTTGCATTATGGTTGGGTGCATAGGTATTGATCAAGCAAACTTCCTTTTTTCCCCAGAAACCCGTGAACCAGTACCATTCTTCCCTCAGTGTCCATTTGCACTCCTATTAGCTGGAAGGGCACTGTAGGAGCCACCCAACTGAGGACTCCCCTTGCACAATTTGAGTATGTTGAACCGAATCCCTTCCCGTCCCACTTCTTAAATACCTGGAACTGTCTCGCTGGTGTGATATGCGTCTCTTGTAACATGGCTGTCTGGATTCCTTTCCGGTGTAGATACGCTGCTACTCTCACCCTCTTGACATAGTTGTTTAGCCCCCTCACATTCCATGAGGCGATTTTAAGTGCGTCTGTCATCAGGCTTTCCCTCCCCATGTCCTTCTGCTCTCTCTATCGTGCCCAAGAGCTCCCATTGTTGTTTCCACCACGCAACCATCCTATAGGTTCTAGTCATGCATCGTCCCATGTGATTAACAAGGCTGTGTTGTAACTTAAACAAATTACCCTCAACATGAACTTTAACATACCGCCCAACGGGGTACACCCATAGAGGCCTAACCACCATTTGTTCCCAGGTTCCCTCTGGATTTGGTGGTCGAGAACTATGTAACTGCTCTGTGGTAGGGAAGTGAACAGTGCTCCCGTGTTCCATTGGGTAAGCTAGCAGACCGTGGATATGGGAAACCCAGTCTCTGTATCTCACCCAGTAGCACTCGCCAGGGGTCGTCTGTTTGAATAAAGTCTTGTAACCCAGGTTCCTGGGCTCCTCATCATTGTTTTCCTATCTGGGTCGTGCTTTCAATGTCTATTGTGTGTCTTGCTGTTCCCTTTCACCTGCAGGCTCTTGTTGTGTCTTCTGTTCTCTCCGGCATCTTTTCCATACGATTCTCGTCCATCCAGGTGTTTACTTCCTCGGGGTCTCAAAAAAAAGGGCCTTCCCTTTGTAGATTATTTTTTAACTTTGCAGGGTATAGGAGCATGGATTTTATGTCCTGGCATCTTTCTTTCATTGGGATGAATTGGCCTCTTCTTCTCTGGACCTGGATAGTTTAATCTGGATAGATCGCCAGTAGTGCTGAGTCCTGATGTATCTCTCCTCCTGACCTAGACAAAGCCAGGATCTTCTCCTTGTCTCAGTAGTTTAGGATTTTTGCTATAATTGACCAAGGGGGTGCTCCTGGGTGAATTCTTTTCATCAGCGCTCTGTGGGCACTCTCGACTGTGAACCCTTGTGATAGGGCTCCTGGCCCTATTTCCTGGAGGAGCATATTCTCTATGTAGGTGGTAGCTTCTCTACCTTTTGCTACTTCCGGCAACCCCAGGATTCAGACATTGCTCCTCCTTACTCGACCCTCCACATCTTCAGCCCTTTCCTGCAGCATCCGGACTCAAATTATGAACTGTCTCCTGTAATTCCTTCGTGGAGGATGCAGTCTCTTCCAGTTTCTTTTCTGTTTCACCCACTCTGCCGGCAAGGTTGGGTACATCTTGGCACAGCAGGGTCATATCATTTTTCACCTCTCCTATGTGGGTCGCCATTGATGCTTGCAGGGCCGCAATCGCTTTGAGGATTCTGTTGTCTGTGTTATCCTGTTGTGGTTCCATATCTTTTCATTGCAGATGTTCATCTGAGGGTTTGGAGTCTTATCTTTGTTCATTCTTTCAATAAATGTCTCATTCGTAGTTCGTTTTGGCTCAACAGCCATCCTTTTTCTTCCTCCCTCTGGCATCGGCTTCTCTTATGTTTCCCCTTGCGTCCGCAAGCAGTTGAGGGGGAGGTAGGTCTCTTCCAGATAAGTAAATGATTGTTATCTTTACAGCCGGTTTGCGCGATTCTATTTTCCTTTTAGCCCAATTGTCCGCTTATTTTCTTAGATTGGTGTCTTCTGTCTGTTATGGTGGAGGTAGTCGCTACAGTTCTGTCTTGGCTTCTCGCACTGCTGTGTTCCATCTTAGAGTCTGTATGCATCCTCTTGTACTGTCCCCTGATATATATGCCACCCAAGCGGGTCTGTTTGCTTGTGTCTCATTGGAGTCTTTATTCCTTAATTAATTAATGCTCATGATGTTTCTGCCTGGGGGAGTGTGTGAGGGTCTTGGCTTTTGTCCGTCTGGTGTGATCTTTAGTATGTGTCCGCTTTCTATGCTCTCCTGGGGACGACTGGAGTAGGTGACTCACTGTTGTCGTTGAGCATTCTCTTTTGTCCTCGCCCCAGAGCCTTATCGTTTGGGCAGTAGGAATGCACACAGTTTAATCTTCCTCCTTGCTTTGCTCCTTTGGTGGGTCACCCCTGCGCTGCTAATGGTTGGGGAGGGGGTGAGTGCAGTAGTCTGCCCCTCACTCGCGCTGCCATGCTCCGCTCCCCTCTTCTTACCTCGTATCTTTGGGCAAGCTTCCACCTCTTGCAGTGGTGTCTCTGGGGTCTGTTGGCCTCTGATCCTCCTTCAGGCGGCGGTTCCTCCCATGGGCTCTTATGCTGCTTTCACTTCTCACGGGGTCGCGTCCGCAATTCTGGAGGCATCCCTCTTGAACTTGCTTTGGTCGGTTTCTCCTCTTTCCAAGAGTTATTTTCTGTGGGAATCAGAGCAGATAGTGCTGCTGCTCTTTCGTCATGTGGCCGTGTAGGCTGGGGGTTTCTGCCATCCGTTTGAAGCATTGTAATATCTGGTTTGCCAGGATCTGATGAGGAGCTCAGTCGGTACGCGTCCCACTTACATCATGGCTAACCACGCCCCCGCCGCTATGCTATGTATAACATTAACTGTGCTTGCTCTTCTCTTTCTTTTCACACCACTAAACTTCTTCTCTTTTCCCTTGTCTTTTCCCGTATTGACTACTGTTCATCCTTATTGCTCGGTCTCCCTGCTTGTCAACTTTTCCCTCTGTCCTCTATTACATCCACCCTACTTTCAATTTCACTACTTCCTTTTCAATCCCGTCTTTTGTATCACTTTCTTTCAATTGTCTTCAAATGCACACATGGTCTGGCCCCTCCCTACATCTCTTCTCTTGTCTCATTCTATGTCCCCTCTTGCCCCTTGTGATCTCAGAATTTATTTCTCTTGACTGTTCCTAAGCCCCCTTGTGACTCGTCTTGTTTCCGCTCTTTTTCTCTTTTGGCTCCTAAACACTGGAATGCTCTTCTTCTTTGACTTCATTCCTCCTGATCTCTTCGATTTTCCAAACTAATCTTAAACTCTACATTCTTTCATCTCTAGCCTCTTAAAATTGCATTTTCCTGTTTATGTTAACCCCTACTCATTTGTATCATATTGATTATACTGTTTCTGGATTATTTTATTGTTCAGAGCCTTTGGCGAAAGGCGCTTCATAAATTCAATAAAATACAATAATACAAATTTGGTTGGCCATTATTTTGGAGTATGTAATTGATGACACTGGTGAAGAAACAGACCTTTGCAGAGAATGCAGTCACTGTTCAATTCTCCTCTTTTCCCTTATTTTAGTTTGCCCGATTTTTGTTTCTGCCGCAGTCGTCAACAGGCTCCTTCCTGAAAACTGTCTTTGATGTTTTTTGCGTCGTTGACGGCTCCATCGACATGGTGTTCAGTTTATTTATTTATTTATGTTGTCGCTTATATATATATATATATAGCGCGCCAAGCCCAAAGGCATCTGGGCGCTTTCTTACACAAAAAGGTTACATTTGTTACTCAGGTTACATATATACGGTTACAGTTGGTTACAGTTGTTACTCAGGCTACATATATACAAAAGTCATAATGCAGGGTATATACAATACAGATACGTTATTAAAGATACATTATTTACATGGTTACATGTGGCACAGCCGTGAGAGTAAGGTGTCTACAGCAGACATGGATGTGGTGCATTACCCAGGCCTTGAGTAAAGAGGTGCATTTTGAGTTGTCTACGGAATATCCAGAAGGATTCTTGTGCTCTCAATTGGACAGGAAGTGAGTTCCATTACTTACTGGCAATCGTAGGGAAGCTACTGTCACCCGCTTTTTGGAGCTTGTATCTTGATGTTGTGAGAAGGTGCTGGTAGGCTGCTCTTGTCGGCCTTGCACGTTGTTTTTTTGTGATTTTGTCTGACAAGTTAGCGGGGGCCACCCGATGAAGACATTTGTGTGTCAAGGTGTGTGGTTTGAACGTGGTTCGTTCTTGTACCGGTAACAAGTGGAGCTTTTGTCTTATTGTGGAGATTTGCGCTGATCTGGGGATGTTGAGTGTGGCTCTTGAGTCACAACTTGTCAGCAAAGAGAGGACGCGCAAACAATCCTTCTTTTGTCACTCACCCACCCTCTGGAACTCGAGCATGGTGTCGGCACGGAACGCCCCCAAAATTGTAAATCTCTCAAAACATTACTTTTTCAATAACATCTGACCAAGGACTAATTCCAATGGACGAACATAGCGACACACAGACCTGAACTCACAATACTGCACTACTGTTAAAAGATTCCAGCTCAAATGCTGGCTACACACTCTCAGTAAAGCCCTTCGATGATCTCGAGCTAGGTTTGTGCTTTAAACAAAACATGAAAAAATAAAAAAATGGGTAGGAATTCTATCTGACTTTTATATTTGATGTTACTGTCAGTTAGGAAGTTCAGTGTTTTTTGGTTGATTAGTCTGCAGAATATTCCACTAAGGTAACTGTTTGCATAGATTCCTGTATAGTTCCTGCGGTCCAGGACGTCACCATCTTTATAGTTGGGAATGATGAGCCCTTTGGACCAAGTGTCTGGAAAGTGCCCAGATTGTAGAATTATACTGGACAGTTTCAGTGGTGCTTTTTGGATTTGGCATGAGCTATGCTTGAGCATCTCGTTTAGTACATTATCTTTGCGACAGGATTTATGTGCTTTTATTTTTTGGATACTAGTTTTTAATTTCACAATTGTTAAAGTGTTTTCTATGGGATTTTGCCAGTCTTTAAAAATGCCCTCATTTAGATTCAGATTTGTCAGACATTTTTGGGCCCTCTTGGAGGTTTTCGTTGGGGACACCTTTGTATAGGTTTCTGAAGTAGTCTGTCCAGTTACTAATAGCTATTTCATGTTTGTTATTTTTTGTAATTTGTTTTTATTTATTGTGCATTCATTTTTATAAAAGATAAAAACTTACATAAATTATCATCAAACAAACAAACACATATTATTACATTAATACATCTTTACATTAATCCATTAAAATGTTTCATAAAACCATAAATAGTTAGAAAATTCCCATAAGTTCATTTACACACCTAATACACAATATTCTTAAACATTTCTGTGCTCTGTTCTTTGGAAGAATCATACATACACATAGACCATTCATATTCTTCTAATCCACCACATTTACCATACCCAATAATGGAATCAGTGCCTTACTTAATTGATAAGGCAGGGTTGACCAACCCATATTCCAAACTGAGGGCTCTCTATCACACCCAAACTAGTTAATATTTTTTTTAAGCAAATTTGCCTTTGATCATCTCGTGCATCACATTCTAAGAGTAGATGCTGCAACGTCTTGCTATGTTCAAAACAAAATCTACACTTGTCTGAAAGACAATCCGCCTTCTTCCATCTAAAACAATTTGCTCTTGTGGGTAAGATGTCCAATCTAACCTTAACAAAGGTTGCCCAATTTTCCATGATGGATATCTGCAAAGGTATCGAGTGCACACCCCTAACATTTTCTGTTTGGTCATTAGTCTATTGTATCGATCATACCACCCAAAGAGTCACAAGTGTGACACCAATCTCTATGTCATAGATGTTGCTTATATGCTCCCGGGTTCTCGTATATGGAATTTCCACACAGGTCCCATTCTTCCAATTTCTCCATTGTTTTAGTAAGAAGTATGTTGTTCAATGTATCATCCTTGTCCATGGGAGGGATTTTAGATTTGTGACACAATAACATTTTCTTCCATAGAATATGAGCTTCCAATGTCAAAAACCATCATTCAAATCTAACAACACTTATGGGTATTGGCAAAAGTAACCTTAAAACATGTTTCTATATGTAGCCTTCCAATAGTTTAAAATCCTCGTCCAACAACCTATGATGTATTTCAGCCTCATAAATCAACATAGGAATAACTTTTGCTCTATAAAATGTTAACAAAGGGATGCTAGAAACGTGTCCACACCTATAGTTAACATGTTTTATGTGTGCAACTGCAATCAAAGCTTTATCATAAAAACCTTCCAAAATACTTATTTTCTCCGGGTTCACAAAAATATTAAAACCAAGATATTTCATGCTGTCTACCTGTTACACTTTTCCACCTTCTTACCACAAACTACTTTTCTAAAATCTTTTGCCTGCCATCAGGACTAACAAATACGTTTTCTGTACATTTATTATTAAGTCATTATCTCTACCATATGTATTAAAACTGTCCATCAATCTTTCAATTCCCACCTTGGTGCAGTCCATCATGATGATATCATTAGCGTAAGTTAGCCAATATATGGAATAAGTTACTTATCTGTAACTCCTGTTCTCCAGCATTGGTATCTTTTATAGATTCACATGCTGTGAATATTCCCCATCGTCAGGCTGGGAATTCTCGGTAAAATAGAGCAGGTAAAATTAAACTGAAACTTTAGTGCTCTATTATTGCCATGTTGGGTCATACTACCCACAGCCAATAGGGAATGCTCCTTAACTCTGCCCCTGTCGGCCATCTTCAGATTTGGCAAGCGCACTTAAAGTGGCAGTAAGAGCCAAATGACGAGCCATGAGGGGTAGGATGGAGGGTTCCATGTGAATCTATAACAGACACCAATGCTGGAGAACAGGAGTTACAGGTAAGTAACTTATTCCTTCTCCAGCATTGGATCTTTCATAGATTCACATGCTGTGAATAGATTACAAAGCACTAAAAACAACCAATGCACAAGCGTGGAGGAGCTCCCATATCACTCACCACAGGAGCCTTACCAACCTTATGTGAACAGGTTTCGTAGAACTGCCAGGCCGAATCTAGACTCCTCTGCGGAATCCCTGTCGGAGCAGTAGATTCTGATGAATGTGTCCACAAACGTCCAGGTGGCTGCGCGGCAGAAGGCCGGCAGCGGGATCCCGGAGTGAAAAGCAGTAGTCGCGGCCACTGCTCTAGTGGAATGCGCTCAGAGTCTACTTGGACGCGGCCTGCCTGCCTGCTGGTGGCAGAAAGAGATGCAGGCTGCAATCCATCTGGCAATAGAAGACTTGGAGACAGCCTTGCTGCGCCCTGTTGGTTGGAATGTGACAAACAGTTGATCCGGTAAATGGAGTGACTTTGTACAGGCCACATAGTACTTGAGGACACACACCACATCCAGTGTGTGCAGGGTGCGCTCTGCCAGAGATGCAGGAGAGCCGAAGAACACTGTTAACACCACCTGTTGGTTAAGATGAAAGGTTGAAGGTACCTTGGGTATGAACCTTGGATAAGTTCACAAAACAGCCTTGTCCTTGTGCAACTTCGATTAAGGCGGTTTTGAAGAAAAAGTCTGTATTTCTCCCACTCGCACCAAAAAAGTTGTTTTCCAAGACAGGTGCTTGATGGATGCCTGGTGCAAGGGCTCAAAAGGGGGCCTCATTAGCCTTGTGAGCAGTACGTTGAGTTCCCAGGCTATCGCAGGGCGACAGACTGGAGGAAATGAATTAAACAGACCTCGTAGAAACTCTTTTACTAGCCAATGGGACCAAAGAGAAGACTTTCCAGAGGACTGGCAGTATCTGGAGATTGCAGCCAGGTGCACTTTAATGGAGGAGTGCGTCAACCCCGACTCCCCAGCGACAAGATATACAGTAGTAGTGCCTCTGGTTTGATGGACTGGGGACGCAGGTGATGCCTTCTGCACCACATCTGGAAATGCTTCCACTTGCCCTTGTAGCATTTCAGAGTAGCAGCAGCCCTTGCTTTAGCCAACACTTCCTGGCAAGCCTGGAGGAGAGAAAGGGACCCAACCTCTAGGAACACAGGAGCCAGGCCGTCAGATTGAGAGAGGCCAGTCATGGTGCAGAACCCCCCGGTTCCTGTAAAGAGCGACTGGTGTGGGGGTAGCCTGATCTGAGCTGTTGCCGAAAGAGCCAGGAGCTTTGAGTACCAATACTGTCTCGGCCACGGAGGGGCAACTAATAACAGTTTGCACCAATACGGTTTAAAAGTGGGTAGGACTTGTGGCACCAGAGGAATTGGGGGAAAAGCATACAGGAATTTTCTGTCCCAAGGGAATGCAGACGCGTCCCCCAAGCTGTCCGGATTGGGAAACCGGCTGGCAAAAGTCTTGCATCGGCTGTTGTCGTGTGTGGCAAACAGGTCGATTTATGGAGTGTTCCACTTATGGAACAGGTGTAGTTGGTCCTTGTCTAACTCCCATTCATGACAAGAGTGCAACTCCCTGCTGAGGGAGTCCGTCAGAGTGTTGTGGATCCCCGGTAAATGGAGGGGAATCAAGAACATGTTCTGTTGTAGCGCCCAATGCCAGAGCGCTTGGGCCTCCCAGGAAAGCTGTGGTGATTGGGTCCCCCCTTGCTTGTGGATGTAAAACATGGACGTCATGTTGTCCGTATAGATCCGAACCACCTTCCCTCCGAGGAGTGGGAGGAAAGATTTCAGTGCCCAGAATGTTTCTCATTGCTCCAGCAGGTTGATGTGCTGGGTCTTCTCTGACTCTGACCACAAACCTGGTTTGCTGTCCTGGCATTGTGCTACCTAGCCTTCCAGGGAAGCGTCCGTGCTTACAGTGATCTGATGGTCTGGAAGCCTGAAAGGGGCACCTTGCAGGATGTGTTCTCTCACTGACTACCAGAGCAGGGCCTTCCTGAATGCTGGTGTCAGCGTGATGTGGTCCTCCCAGGAGCCTGAAGCTTGGATCCATATGGCATCCAGGAATTTCTGCACTGACCTCATGCATAATCTGCAATTGGTGACTAGTGGGATGCATGAAGACAGTATCCCCAGCAGAGACTTGTAGCTGCGCACTGAGGTTGACCGGGTTTTGCTGAGGCAATGCACCTTCTGCAGAAGGGCTGTTATTCTCTCGTCCGAGGGTCTGGCTCTACAAGCGCTGGTGTCTAGCAGTGCTCTGAGGTACAGTGACATCTGAGAGGGGGGTAGCTGAGACTTCGGGAAGTTGATGGAGAATCCTAGTTGCTGAAGACATTGGATTGTGACAGCGGTGTTGGATTCTGCCAGCGAGCAGGAGGGGGCTCTTATTAACCAGTCATCCAAGTATGGGTAGACGTGGACCCCTCTCTGCTGCAGTTGAGCCACCACTGGTGCAAGGCATTTGGTGAAAACCCGAGGGGCTGATCTGAGCTTGAAGGGAAGTGCCCTGAAGTGCTTTCCTGTCACCACGAAATGAAGATAGCGCTGGTGTGATAGGCGAATAGGGATGTGGAAGTACGCATCTTTGAGATCGAGGGACACTAGGAAATCCCCCTGCTGAATCTGAGAAAGCACTTGCTGCAGAGTTACAATACGAAAGGTTTGTGCCTTGAGAAACTTGTTGAGCACCCTTAGGTCTAGGATGGGTCTCCAACCCCCTGTATTTTTTGAGTGAACCCTTTTTTCTTACCAGGAAGTAGCAGGATTACACCCCCTTCAGTTTCTCGTTCCTGGGAACTTTTTTTCGACTGCAATTTTTCCGGTCTTTGCACAGGAGGAATGTCCAGAGGAGGGTCAGCACCCATTCGTCAGATGTTAATTGAGCCCATTCGTAAGCAAAGTCTGATAGAAGATCCCCCACTGGGGTGCTGAAGTGGGGGGCCCGGCTGTCGGCAGGTCATGCCTGTATTGGGGGGGACGTGGTGGTGTAAGCCCCCTCACCATTGCCGCACAGAATAAAATCTAGCATATACTAAACGGGGGAGACGCCTCCCCATACCCCGCCTATTAGTTGCACTAATGAAAAGGAGTAGGCTAACGAATATCTAAGTCTGTATGCGTCTAGAAACTCCTTTTTGTGCCACCCCTGACGCCATTTTCTACCAGGCCCAGAAATGATCTCTAAACACTGTCTCTCCCCTGCCCAGCACCACTACAAGTCAGCCCAAGCCACCTCCGCCCCCAGTCAGCCCGGCACAAGCTTGGTTCTCACGGAAGCGCAACTATTCATTGTTGCAACCTCCAGTATCATCCCAGAACAGATGAGCTCATTGCACTGTGTGAGACCGGAGCAGGCCCCAGCTTGTTTGCCCATTAATCTCCACAAACCTGCTATGCACCCCTTACCCCCACCCTGCCAGTCCACTGAGCCCAAGCCCCTCTGCTCTTTTGATGCAGATTCACATCTGACCCCTCGCTGTGGCCAAACGAGGACACCAACCATAGCCCTAATACAGTGCACCAATATATCCTCTGTAGAAACAGCACATGTCTATCCGTATCATGAGGCATCAGGTAGATCAAAACCCACAGAGTAGGTACCTGGGTCTGGGATACAGTGGTTTATGAGCGCTTGGGTGTAAGGGGTATCATGCCAGTGTATCTGCCAGTGGGTCCTAAGAGTACCCTCCATTCATTCTGCAATTTATAGTTGCCATTTCTCTCATGTCACAACCTTCACCGCGGAGATGAGCCCAGCTGACCTAAAACTCTAAAACTTGAGGAGAACCATCTCCGGTTCCGGGAGCACCTCAAAACCTTCCTCTTTTCTTCTGCCTTCGCTCCCCCTCTCCCCTGCTGATCTGTTCTCTCTTGGCACTGTGCACCTGGCCACCCTCTGTCCTCCGGGCCCAGGTACCTACTCACCCTGCCACCCTCCCGCACTGCCTCCGGGTCACCCCTTGCACTGGGGTCTGTATCTGTACCCATACAGCCCCCCCTTTTTCTTCCTGCACTTATCAGACCTACCCTGTCTGCTGCCTTAAACCTAGCACTTGCAAATTGCTGGCTGCACTAAAACTGTTTGTTGCCTTTATTATTTATTTATTGTTATTTATATGTTTCTCCTCTGCTTTGCACTTTCAACTTCTCCCCCTTCCATGCACTTTTCCCCTCCCCCTCTCCCATGCACTTGCGCATTCTCAATGTTACTGGGCCTAGTAAGATCGCTGTTTTGTTCTCCCATGTTCCCCTCCCTTGTCTTGTAGCGCTCTGAAACACTTGTGTATGAGCGCGATAGAAGTAAAATATCATATCATATCATACGTGCTCCCTGATCGACTTGGACACAGCAACCAGTTATAGCCTACCACCACAAATATGCGTATGCTGTGCCATAGGGGACGACCAATTGAAACTGTTATTTCATACCGTATGGAGTTACATCACCAGTGACAGTATTTGGGTTCATAATGTGCTGCCCGTGTATTGTTTGGCAGAGCGCTCTCGAGCAGCAGAGTTCTCTGCTTGCATATTTCTTACATACATTTGTTTTACTTGCAATTACCCTTATCTCATGGTCTCATTCCCTACTGGGGTGTGTCTAAATTCTTGTCTATTGGAAATCACGTGTCTCTCTTTGGGTGTATGCCTTCCTTTGGTGAGCCCTCTTGTGTGATATTCCTCGAGATATCCCCATACTTGCGGCTAGATGCAATGGGTCTCCCCGCGGGTGACAGAAGAGGAAGAGGGGTGGGAATACAGGCTCCTAAGCAAAATTTGGAGAATGGCCTTGGCAAAAAAGAAAGGGGTTAAGGTAAGTAGGGGAAAGATAAAGATCAAAGTTACAAATGTCCCTTATCCACAAAGGAGCAGGACGGCCTCATTATGTGCCCTGGGTAATGATGGATAAAAACAACCTTCTCAAGTCCCTCTCCCTGCTTACGGCGGTTGTGGAAAAATTGATTTATGCCTTTGAAAAGAATACCCCGGGAGTACCCCTAGCCATAGGGGACAGAAAATGTTTGTTAGTATCCGCAGTGGGAGATCAAGCTGACGCAGTGTGGGTAAAGGCAGGATTCCCGGGGGTTACCACAGGGAACGATACACATGATGGAGCGTCCTTCAACAATGTTTGTGCACAGGTTCGGGTTGCGCTGCGTAGAACCTTCCTCGATACCCCTGATCTACACTCTATAATGCAATGCACTATGGGGATGAGGAAGATGCTGTGCAGTTCATTCATCGGGTGCAGAAGATGTGGCGGGCAGAGACGGGCACGGCTTGGGACCAATACACCTCCCTATTTTACTTTATCATCAGAAGACGCCTCCCGAAGGAAGTACAGAAGGCCCTTGATAAAATAGCTGGGATAGAAGCCAGAGGATGGCCAGAAATTCGGAGCATTATAGTACACTATTGCAGGCGGATCAAATAAAGAGAAAAAGAAATAGCTCAGAGGAGATTAGCATGGGCAGACAACGATCAGGAACAGTGGGGTGGAGATCAACAGTACATGGGACCCCAATGGCAAGGAAGGCCCACAAGAGGGAGAGGTGGGTATCAGGGACAAAGAGGAGGGGCGGGAGGTTATGGAGGTCAAGGACAAAGGGGGGGTGGACCCGGACCCTGTTGTTCGTGCGGGAGGTGGGCCCATTTTGCAAGAGAATGCCGCATTTCGGCCTGTAGCCAACTATCAGAATAACCAGAGATACAGCAATGAACCACAATATGGGCAACCACACCCGGGTAGCCCGTATGGACTACCCATAGGACCTTGCAAACTAGATGGGCAACCAGACAGCAGACCCATAACGTGGTACAATACACTCCGACATCCTCCATGCTGCCTGCAGACTCGCCCAACCCGCCAAAATCAAACGACACACACACATGCAAACCCATTTGTCACCACAGCTAACGGCGCACCAGTCCCGTATCAAGGAATGCGTGTGCTCAGCGAAAATGTTTTCTGTTGCCCGGGGACAGATACTCACCCAGACTAGGACAGCCCACAGAGAGCACTTGCGTGTCCAGTCCTATCAACTACCTTATGCCCAGACGAGGAACCACTGGCGGGGTCAGAGATAGGGAACAAACAGTTCATCTTTATGGTCGACTCGGGGGTGGAGAAATCATGTCTATGGGAAGGTGATTTCCCGTTATCTGGCAAAAATTTCGAGATGCAAGGCTTCTCTGGGGCTGTGATCACAGTTCCTTTGACAGAAGATTTGGATGTTAAGATAGGGAGGAGGACAGTCAGAGCACCCCTACTCTACCATGTAAATTCTCCTGTAAACCTATTGGGACGAGACTTACTTAGTAAGTTGAACATGACCATAGCATTCACAGACATGGGTATAGTGTGCTCCACCCCTGGTGTGTGCCCAATCCGAGCAATGCTGTTAATACAAACAATAGCTAATGAGACAGCCATACGAGGTATACCAACAAATGCAAATATGTTTGTTTATGGCATACAAGTGTTAGCAAGAGTAGTGCCAGAAATCACACGAAAAGAATGGAGTGTACCATCTGATTTTGTATTCCGTCCAGTGGCTGCCCCAGAGATAGTGCCTGGTACTGTTCTCTCACTCGATCTTCAAAGGGTACAGGTGTCAGCAAAGCGTATTGTAGCAATAGGCATGGACAGACATGGATGTGAGTGGCGGACGGTGCTGTGGATTGACCCTAATATACCATTGTATGAATTAATTGATGAAGAGCTGTTTACTGGCAATGACACTGATGCACTGATGGGGAAATCATAATGGAAATATGCATGCCCTGTGATATAATGGTACAACACAGACGAGTGACAAACCCCCTTATGGCCGCTGTTAGTGCACCGCCAGCTATTTGCAATTCGGACCTGCAGCAGGTGCCGCCATATCTGTGTACCATGAACCCCCATGATGTAGGTTTACTAAAAGAAGTGACCCCAATAAAAATAAAATTGAAACCAGGTGCCGTCCTGCCCAGGGTGAGACAATACCCCTTGTCCAGAGAAGGCGGGCATAAAAACCACAATACATGCACTATTACAACAAGGAATAATTGTCCCCTCTAATTCCCCATGCAATACGGCCATTTATCTGATCAAGAAAGCGACAGGGGGTGCGTGGCGTATGATCCAAGACCTCCGCCCCCTTAATGATATAGTCCAAAAAGAGTTCCCTCTTATCCCGAACCTGGCATCCGTCTTGTGTAGTATCCTGAAACAGGCCACCCATTTCACCATAGTGGACTTGAAAAATGCCTTTTTCTCAGTGCCCCTCGACCCAGAATCCCAATACCTCACCGCCTTTACAATGGGGGGAGGAGATATGAACACCACAGGCTGCCCCATGGGTACTGCGAGAGCCCAAGCTTTTTAACAGAATATTGCACGAAGACTTCAGCAATATTGATGTTCAAAGCACCATTATTCAGTACGTTGATGACTTACTGGTATGCAGTGAGGGGGAAGAAGCATGCCATAAGGACTCCATTGCCCTGCTCAAGTTATTGGCCCTGAAGGGGGACAAAGTAGACAAAAACAAACTACAGTACTGTTTAACAGAAGTCATAAATTTGGGCCAACTAATCTCAAAAGATGGCGCAGGGCGGCAACAGTACGCGCCGCCTCCCGACCCCATACAGTGAAGGATATGCAAAAGTTTCTCTGCATTTGCAACTACTGTAGGGCATGGAATTTTGACTATGCCGCTTACACCCGACCCCTATTGCAAGGATTAAAAGAGGCCCAGAAAGACAAAGGACCAATTACATGCACCGCCAAAATGCACACTGCCCTCACAACCCTGAAAGAACTAATTTCCACAGCTCCATCCCGATGGGATTGCGTGTGTTGGCGAGTGCCACGATTGGATAGAATTGTGAGAGCTGACAAGCGACACACTTAAAACTGTGAATGTTGCCATGTTCCGCATTTGGATAGAGTTGTGAATTCCGTCTGGTGCCACACTTGGATGGATTTGCGGATCTTAGCCTGTGTCGCATCTAGACGGATCTGTGAATACTAGCAAGTGCATTAAATGCATTGTGATGCCTAGACCTCCCCCACTCTGCGGGACTCTTTGACCTAGATGTGCCCTACATCTCTGTCTATTATATGTTGCGACCCACCTATTGTGGGGCCTGGACCTTCCTCCCACTGTGCAGAACTCTCATGTCTAGGGATAACCTCCATCCTTGCATACTATATGGTGAATCGAAAGTTGTTGTGAAGCCTGAACCTCTTCATGACTTTGCAGATTACTTAGATCCAAGTGTGGCCTACACATCCGTCCACTGTATGGTGAAACTGAGCATACTGTAAGATCAGGGCCTTCCCCCACCATACAGGATCCTCAGAATCTAGGCATTCAGCCATACTGTGAAGGTTAGCTGCGAAACATATAACCCACTAACCAAAAAGCTCAAACTTTCTGCATACTTAACGCACACAAAAAACTCAAACAACCACCTCTCGCACAGCAAACCGCATGCACTTCACCACACCGCAACAACACATAAGCTGTGCCAACAGCACAAGAGGACTGACATCGATCTGATACTTGCACCAAAGCTCAGCGCACGTGTATACCGAACTGAAGCCGCCAACAGCACACCACTTCTCACACTCTCTTACCCCCCTCCAGCTGACTAACCCTACCCACCCTCCTTCTTGTTTACAGATCCACCATAGTGCCTGGGGACCAATTCCGTTGGTGACGGTGTGCTATATAAGTACCTTTAACATAACATAACTCCCTGTTTGCTATACTCGAGTGATCAAAATCCACACTCACCATCCAGAGAGCATCAGCCTATGAGATAATCATCTCAATGTCCAGGTAGTGCGATGTAAAACAGTGAACCCAGCCACATTCCTCACAGAACCATGCACAGTAGAAGACATGCAGAACCATGATTGTGCAACTTATGAAGGGGAAGGGGACGACATTCCTAAAGCAAATGAAAATGCCTTAGAAGAGGGGGAAGTGAACGTTGTAGATGGATCAGCATCTATTTGTACAGAAACAAAAACATGTGGGTGCAGCAGTAGTGATACTGGAGGAGGGAGAGTATGAGATTTTGGTACAAAAGCGCCTGCTGATGCACTACTCAGCACAAGCGGCAGAGTTAGTAGCACTGATTGAAGCCCTACATGCAGCGAAGGAGTGCGCAGTGAAAATTTACTCAGACTCCGCCTATGTGACCACTACAGTGCATTCGGGTTGTCACACTGGAGAAGAAGGGGGTTCAGAATGGCAGATGGGTCTCTGATACAACACACAGTTATTAAATGAGCTAATAAAAGCACTCGCCAAACCCTCAGTAGTGGCCCTAGTAAAATGCGAGGCCAATACTAACAACAGTGACAAAATATCACTGGGAAACACGGTGGCAGACACCGCTGCAAAACAAGCAGCATATTTTTCAACACAACTGAACAGTGAATGCATACTAAAGGGTAGGCAATAAGAGCCCAAAGGCGACGGGTATAATGCCTTACCAATCTCACAACTATTCGAACAGCGACAGGCATCTCATGTCGAGCAAGAACTATGAGCCAAACGAGGATGCACTCAGTCCCCCACAGATCTTATATGAAGACAGGACACCACAGGGGAAGTAGTCATGCCCATAGAGCTGTTGCATTCCAACAATTGCACTTTCCAGCCCACACTTCTAAGCAGCACATAGCTGCGGACATTCAGGAGGATTGGTTTGTACCAAACCTACAGGAGTATCTTACTAAAACGACCAATGAAAATGAATTGTCTCTCTCTCTCTCTCTCTCTCTCTCTACCTTTCCTTATATGGTTATTGTTGTTTTTTCCACTAATCCCACGTCTTATTGAGAGTGGTCCTCGTTATGTTTCTCTCTATAGCTGCCACAGTGGTGGAAAGAACACCACTTACAACTGTTAGAACGCAGATAGATAGCAATAGGAATGTAGTAAGTCCCATATGACTGTGTATTGTACTTTATAGCAATTGTTTTTTCTATCATTATGTTAGGTTTAGGAATATGTTGGGGTGTCTCTTTTATGATGGAAGACATAAAAGAATGGGGGGTGATGGAAAACTAATACGGGAAGGTGGGATACTTCATATGGGCTGGGGCAAAACGAATATGGGACCACAACAAAGCACCAAACCTCACTACCCTACACAAGAATCAGACTGAAAAAACGACAAGGCCTGGGCTAATGTTAAATGATGGAAATGAAAGAGTAATGTATGTACAAAATGATGATTTATCCACTTTACCAATGTTTACGATATGACAAACTACCTCACAACCAACTGTAAAAACAACCTCAATTGTTGATGATGATCATATGTTCCTCACTCCCACTCCAAGTGTCCTCTCAGATCCCCCATATTGGCAGCTTAATACGGACTCAAAAGTAAACATGAATACTGGTATTTTTCCATTTTCCATCTAAAAACTCCAAAGGCATACAAACTCCCCAGTAATATAGATGGAAGGATGTCTAAAAGGGCACTTGTTAATAACAAAAATCGAGTGGTTAGTAGAAGGAAAAGACAAGTACAACAATATAAGTATGATGCATACCACGGGTTGGGGCTGGACAAGGTAGAGGACTTCCGCCATCCGGACCAGTATAACAAATCGTACTCTGACATGAGCGCCACTGGGAGGCAAGCCACGAATGGTAGCTGCTATGTGTGTTCACTACATTCTTTAAGGAGCTGTTTTTAGCCATAAAAGGGACAATGTTCCCAGAAAACAAATGGCAAGATGCAACAGTCATGTGCAAGGCTGAAGCACTGCGTGGCTTATCGGATGAGAGACTGAATTCAATGGATGACACATGTGCCCAGATCTGGACTCAACATGTGACAAAGCTGACATGGGCCACTGCACTTGAAAACATGATAAAGATCCAACACGAAGAAAAGTTTGAACTGTGCTTTTACAGGGAAGGAAAAGTACCCATGCATTCAAATACCCACTGCAACAAAACTCTCCTCATCCCTGACATGCGAAAAGGTACTGCCGCCCTAATGGACTGTTACTGGGTGTGTGGCAAACAGGCATACTTGCACCTCCCGCCCTCATGGATGGGCTACTGTGCTCTGGAAACGCTGCTGGTGATACCAGAGAAGCATGTCAAGGGGGAAGAGGTGCCCAACAATCCAGCAACCGACACCCCAACCAGCAAATGAGGAACCCCCCCCTTCTACGACATACTATCAGAAGACAAGCTGCAGGATCATGTGCCACGCAAAAAGAGAGAATCCAACTACCTCTCTAAGGACTCCTCCGACCTCCTGGCACAGATCCCTGATGAATATAAACTTTTCAGCTATGCAGAGAATTTTTTGCATCACTGATCCCTGGCATCAAAGCACGAGCCAACGCTAAATAGCTCCAAATCATCCGCTGGGAGCTGATTCAACTGGAAAATGACACTGAGGAGGGGTTCAACATCATCAAGGTAGAAGTAAGGGCAATGAGACTAATGACGATGCAAAATCGCTACGTGGTGGACCTCCTCACAGCTATGGAGGGCAGTGTTTGCTGAGAAATGGGGAGTACACGTTGCACATTTGTACCCTCTTCAGATGCTGACAACGGGACATTTTCACATGTAATTGCATCAGTACACGCCCTCGTAGTGAAATTGAGAAAGGAAGGAGGTGCCCAGCCAAGTGACTGGTTCAGCATGGCATTCGACTGGGTACCCTCATGCCTTGGGACTGCAATGAAACTACTGATCCGCATCATTGCCTTCCTTCTGCTGATCTTCTTTATGTGCCAGTTAGGGGTTCAATGCTGTGTCAAGGCGATTCCGCCAAGTAGTGCGATGATGATGGTGACTATTGGTAACAAAAATAGTAATGGTAAGAGGGGGGGCGCTGTTGCGCATAGCTAAAATGGCCGCCTAGGTGAAGAGCTCCGGCTCGATCGAAATCCTTTAACTTCTAAATCCTTCCAGGCTTGCGCTGGCCGTCGTGCTGCTACAGAATAGTGCGGGGGAAGGACCTCGGCAGACACCCTGCGAAGGCGGTGCGCGAAGACCCCGGGACGGCGGAGATATCATCGCCTACATCTGCAGCGCCTGGCGTGCCGTGACGCGGCCGCCTGCGGGCTCCAGGCGATTCTCACTCAAGCCCGAGGCTCGTAACGACGGATCGGCCTGGTGGGGGAGGTGCAGCCTGCCGAAACACAAGTACTGCCCGTGGGCGGCGACATCCCGCTTCTTCTCCTTTAGCCTGCGCGGACGAAGGAGCGCAGACCTCCCCACACCGGACCTTGGGCTGCAGGAGAAGCCCGACGGAGCCGCGTCGAGAAGACAACGCTTGCCCCATTGGATCTTGGTCCCCCCCGCGGCTGAGCCCAGCTAGGACTGAGATGATGAAGTAAGTGGGCCGACTGGGGTGACGGAGACACCAAGGGTCAACACTGTACACTGCTACGGAAGTGGGGGCGAGCGGTGCAGATTTGGGGGCGAGACCCCACTATAGACCCTAATATAGAAGCACTCTCGAAGTGGAAATCCTACTCTTAAGACCTCCCGGGAACAAACACTGGTTGTCACTGTAATGTGCTAACAACATACAGCAAAACCGCTGCGGGCAGTCGTCGACAGCTAGCAACACACACACGTGGGAAAGCACAGTCCATCCTGGAATTCGCGGCGTCGCCTAATGGGCCGCACTGAGAGGAAAGCTGCAGGGGTAAGAAAGACCGGCCCAATGGATTCCTACACAAGCTCCCAACAACAGGAGACACCAGGGGGTGCAACACAAACTTCCGAAGGCTCAAACGTAGACCCCTTGGACCGCTTGGCAACAATTGTGCAAAATGGGTTCATGGCCGTCAACGTGAAACTAGACGACATAGTGGCGACAATTGGCTCCTCGAAAGCGCGAGTGAAAAAGGAAAGTGCACGCATCTCGGAGGCAGAGAACAGGATAGGTGTGAACGAGGACGTGCTTACACAACACGGTCGTGATATAGCCCTACTCCAGACGGAGCTCCGTAAGACGCAAAATATATGCGAGGAACTTGAATCCAGGTCCCGCAGGAATAACATCCGGATTGTTGGCATGGCGGAGTCGTTTGGCAAGGGCTGCATGGAAAGGAGTGTGGAACATTTATTGAAATCCGTCTTGGGGGAAGACTCCCTGTCAAGCCACTTCCTCGTCGAAAGGGCCCATCGTATCCTGGCACCAACCCCCAAACCGGGCTCGAACAAAACTCGAACCATCATTGCACGTCTCCTGAATTATAGGGACAGAGACACGATCCTTCGACTAGCAAGAGAAAAAGGGGTGTCCAGTCAACTCGTCGAAAAAAAACTGGTCGACTGCAATTTGGTCGACGCAATTTGGTCGAAAACCATTTCGTTGAAATTTTTTTTTTATTTATATATTTATTTTTTGGGTTTTCGTTTTGTTAAAAAATGGGTTTTTAGAGAAAAAAAGGGGGTTGGGGGGGGACCCCCCCAAAAAAAAAAAAAAAAAGGGTTAAAATAGAAAAAAAAAAAAAATTCGACGAAATGGTTTTCGACCAATTTGATTCGACCATTTGTCTGGTCGACCAATTTTTTTCGACGAATTGACTGGCAACCGAAAAAGGGACACTACAACATGAAGACAACAGGATACACATTTACCCGGACATTTCTGCAAATATACAAGCACAGCGCAGATCCTACGAGCTGGTTAAAAAACAGCTACGGCTCTGCAATACTCCCTATGCCTTGATTTTTCCCACGAAAATGAGAATCCAGCATGGGGGCAGAGCCCACTTTTTTGAAAACCCTGCGGAGGCGATGACATATATTGAGGCCTCTATTCCGCTGCCCCCTAGAGATCGTGCAAGAGACCCAAATGCGAGACCCTGCCCAGGTGAAGGCAGAGGAGATCCGTCGGACGGATGATGCACCCCCCCCTGCTAGCTGAAACATGTCGTCTCTGCTATACAGTCGACACAGCCGGACTGGACCAAAACCCGGTATAATCGAGCTGTAGAGTCCCCCGCGTGGGCGGCCAGACGGCTAGGCATTGCTCTGCGACGAAGCTCCCTCAGGAAAGTTCCAATCAGTTACTTGGGTTCATCATCAAGTTGGGGCAGATGATGTGGGTGGAGGGCGGGAAGGGGCAAAAGGGGAAGTTTTCTTGTTGCGATTACCGCCCAGTCGAGTTTGAGGCTGGGAGGAATGTTTGCATAGTTGATGATTGCAGGTTTGTTGAAAAAAGGTCTCACAGATGCAGCCAACAATTCAGCTCTGATTGCACATACATTTATGGTTGTCATAATACAATACAATGCGTACACGTAGGAAATGGGTGAAGGGTTAAAGGTTAAACTGATGTCATGGAATGTCCGAGGCCTAAACAATCCAATGAAAGCCAGAAAAGTGGGCAATTATGTTAGCAGGCACGGGCCCCAAATCTTAATGCTACAGGAAACACATGCGCAGGGCACCATCAATGATCAAATGCTGGTAAAATGGGGAAAGCAGCGCTATTACACGAATTACTCCTCACAATCCAGGGGGGTAAGCATTTTGATTCACAAATCGTTGGGGTTCATCGAGAAAGGCCACCTGGTGGACTCGACGGGCAGATATGTGATTGTCTGGGGGGAAATTGCTGGAGAACAGACAACCCTGGTAAATACTTATGGTCCCAATCTTGAAGATCCAGACTTTTACTTACACTTATTTGAAATCCTTGTTAAACATGAAGCGACAACCACACTATGGGGAGGGGGACTTTAATGTTGTACTGGACCAGACCTTGGACAGGTCCGCCAAGACGCCCAGGCCACCGTCTAGGACGGCACTCGCTTTGAAACAGATAATACAGCAGCTGTTCCTGCTAGATGCTTGGAGAGTGCTCCACCCAACAAGCAAGCGCTACACGTTCTATTCCTCCGTACATGACAGTGAATCACGCATCGATTATTGGTTTGTCCCCTCAAACATGACACATGCCCTACAGAGTTGCGAAATCCTCCCCCGTACATTATCTGATCACTCTCCCGTGACCATGGAAATTACCCTCGGGCACGTCCCCAGGCAGGCTAGAAGGTGGAGAATGCCCATTGGTATATTAAAAGACCCAAACGTGGCGGAAGGCCTGCACACAGACATCGCCAATTTCTTCGCAGACAACATAGGGTATGTTGATCATGTTTCGACAGTCTGGGAAACTTTTAAGGTGTGGGTAGGAGGGTTCCTAATGTCCAAAACAACGGGCCTCCTGAGGGAGGTACGCCGAGACATGGAGAGGGTGGAGAGGGATCTGACCGTACTGGAGGAGACATTTGGTGGGACACACGGAGGAGACACCCTTGCTGAAATACACAAATCTCTCAGGGAATTTGACAAACTGGCGGTAAGGGAAGTACATTATACAGCAGCCCCCTCAAGAGCTCGGAGATACAGTGAGGGGAACAAGGCAGGGAAATTGCTGGCCAACCTGGTTAAGCAGGAATATCATGTGGCCCCGATTGCATCGATACACACAGCGGCAAATGTGATGGTAACAAGCGAACAGGGAAGAAACGATGAATTTGTAGAATTCTACAAAACATTATATGCGAATAAAGATAGGAAATCCCCTGACGAGATCAAAGCTTATTTGGCCACCTTGGAGCTCCCCAAACTCACGGAAGAAAATAGGCTAATATTGGAGCAACCCGTCACGGCAGAGGAGCTCATTGAGGCGATCAAAGGGCCCGCGTCTGGTAAGGCGCTGGGCTCGGACGGCCTGGGAGTGGAATTCTACAAGGAATTCCGGGAAGAACTGATCCCTGTTTTGCTGGAGGTGTGGGGGGAGGCCCTGGGTAAACGAACACTGCCGCAAACAATGCGCGAGGCCATAATCACAGTGTTGCCCAAACCTCGGCGTCCACCACAAGATATGTCATCCTACAGACCCCTGTCCCTGATAAATGTGGATGCAAACATTTTTGCCAAAGTGCTGGCAAATCGTATGCTACCCATCACGCCACTGCTAGTACATACAGATAAAAGCGGATTCATTCCCCAAAGGTCCACCGCCCTAAATTTGCATAGACTATTCAGCATAATGTCACAGATCAATCCGAACAAACAAGCAGTGGCAATCTCCCTCGACGCCGAGAAAGCGTTTGATTCGGTTTCCTGGGAGTATTTGTTCTTGGTATTGGAGGCATTTGGGGTTGGCCCATATTTCATTCAATACGTCAAATTGCTTTATACTGCTCCCTGTGCGAAAGTATACACGAATAGAACTATGTCTCAAGGGTTTGAACTGGGCAGAGGTACCAGGCAGGGGTGCCCCTTCTCCCCTATCCTTTTTGCTTTGACGATTGAACCCATGGCAGCGGCAATACGGTCGAGACATGGCAACAAGGGCATATCACTGAAGGGAGCTACCCAAATAATATCACTATATGCGGATGATACACTACTTTATGTTCGAGAACCCGAAAAAAACATTGTCCCCATCATGACAGACATCAACGAGTTTGCAGAATACTCGGGATACACGGTCAATAGCTCCAAATCAGAAGTGTTCCCGCTCACCCCCTCCGCAAAATGCCCAGCTCGCATGTGTGGCCTTAAATGGGCTGAACAACACATCAGGTACCTTGGGGTGCTGGTCTCTCGTAACAAACAAACATTATATATTGATAACTATGACCAGGCGGTGCATACGCTTAACATCATATTGCAGGTCTGGAGACGTCTCCCAATCTCACTACACGGTAGAATTGCCATTCTTAAAATGATTGTACTTCCGAAACTATTATACCTTTTTGTAAATATCCCTATATGGCCGGGGAGGGAGTTCTTCTCTAGACTTCGCTCTATGGCGGTGTCCTTTCTGTGGAACGGGAAGACGGCCAGAATCAGCTGGGAGAAGATGACAGAGCCGTATGAGAAGGGGGGAATAGCTGCACCAGACTTTGAGCTCTATTACACTGTGTCACAAGCACAATTTGCAAAGTACTGGTACGATGAATGTGACAACTCCCCTCATACGCAAATAGAAGAATGCACCACCGGGCCCACGAACATTAGGTCAGTGATTTTTAACACTGGGCACAAAGACTGTTGCGAATTTGACCCTGTGAGTTGTACGGTGAAAGCATGGGGAGCAATACACAAAAAACTGAAAATAGAGACCCCGTATAACCCCGATGCACCCCTGTGGAAATACCCTGGCCTCCCCCCCACGTTTGATACCGACATACAGGAAACTTGGGACCCGGGCATGGAGATGAAAATAGGTGACATGTATATAGAGGGGAAGTTTGCGACCCTTGCGGAGTTCACTAGAGGCGTGGGAGGTGGGCAGCTCAAGACATTGCAGTATTACCGTATAAGATCTGCATATCAAAGGCGTTGGCCGTCATTCCCAGACGAACCCCCTGTTCACCCGTGCTTGCGGCTGGCCACTACACAGGGCGGGCTGGGAATTTCCAAACTCTACAGGGCAATACAGACGCACTCCGTTGTGGTAAACCAGGTGAGGGAGAAATGGGAAGCCGACATGAAAATGCCAATACCTGAAGAAAAGTGGGCAAGATACTGTGCGCTCACGAAAAGAGTCTCCCTTAATGCCGGGCTACGGCAAATACAGTTTAAAATTCTAAACAGGCTGCACTATACCCCTGCTAGGATAGCTACATTCACGCCCGACGACCCAGACAAGTGTCCCAAGTGTGGGTCCCTGGAAGCGGGATCCTACCATATGTACTGGGAGTGTCCAGCCGTGGCGCGGTTTTGGGAAGGGGTTGCGAATATGCTAAATGAAATCACACAGATCCCCCCGCACTTGACCCCACAAAAATACTTGTTCGGAGATATTGGTAAATGTTCCGAAAAACTCAGAAGGCTATTTAATGTGTCATGTGTCATAGCTAACCAATGCATATTGAAGGCATGGAAAAGCCCGGTTGCCCCTACAATGGAGGCCTTCCTACGGGAGTTAACTTACATAAAGGAATGCGAGGAGCAGTATGTACTGACCCAACCGAGCATGAGCAGACCAAAAGACATCTGGGGCCCATTCAGGGCGTACCTCTGCGATATGCTCTCAGACACTGAAACGAATATTTGAATGACAACTGTTAATCATTTAACGAAGGTATTGCTATGTATGTGACTGTATATTGTGTTTACTGTGTACCAATGCAACTGTTGAAACCGTTAATAAAAACATGTTAACAAAAATAGTAATGGTAAAATGCCTCATGATACTAGGGAAGCCCAAGTACAAACTGGTGAGAGTAATGATCCCAAATACTGCATGGTGGTGGTATATCATACAGGGGATGTAATAGATAACCTCTATCATACTACTATCAAACAGCCCCAAGATCTTGAAAATTACAAAAAGGAGGTGGGGACTGTATTTACATAACATGTACTCCTGAAGAGAATGCCCGGTGAGGGGAAAGTTTGAGAGGTGTGTGTAGAGCGTGGATGCCTATAAAGGGCACTCCCACCTGGGATGAAGTGAAAAAGAGGGCTGATTGTCGTAAAGGTACCGGGGGAGAGTATTTGTTACTTTAGAAGTAACAAAAGGGGGGAATGTTGAGGGAGGCGTGGTTGTTTGCGCACCCTCACCTTTCTTGAGATGAATTAAATTTAGCATATTCTAAAAGGGGGAGACGCCTCCCCATACCCCGCCTATTATTCACACTAACGAACAGCAGTAGGCTAACTAATATATTAGTCTGTATGTGTCTAGAAACTCCATTTTGTTCCACCCCTGATGCCATTTTCAACTAGGCCCAGAAATGATCTCCAAACACTGTCTTTCCCCTGCCCAGCACCACTCCAAGGCAGCCCAAGATGCCTCTGCCCCCTGCCAGCCCCGTATAAGCGACGTTCTCAGGGAAGTCCAGCCATTCATTGTTGCAACCTCCAGTATCATCCCAGAACAGATGAGCTTATTGCACTGTGTGAGACCGAAGCAGGCCCCAGCTTGTTTGCCCATTCATCTCCACAAACCTGCTATGCACCCCTGACCCCCACCCTGCCAGTCCACAGTCCACTGAGCCCAAACCCCTCTGTTCTTCTGATGCAGATACACATCTGACCCCTTGCAGTGACCAAACGAGGACACCCACCATAGCCCTAATCCTGTGCACCATTATATCCTCCGTAGAAACAGCACATATCCATCCATATCATGAGGCATCAGGTAGGTCAAACCCTACAGAGAAGGCACCTGGTCTAGGACACAGTGGTTTATGAGCGCTTGGGTATAAGAGGTATCATTCCAGCATATATGCCAGTGGGTCCTAAGAGTACCTACTTATGGTTGCCATTTGTCTCATGTCACCAGTTCCTGTTTGTGCTAGCCTAGACAGTTAGATAAGTAGCATTCTTCTAACACAACCTTCACCGCGGAGATGAGCCCAGCTGACCCACGTGCTCCCTGATCGACTTGGACACAGCAACCAATTGTAGCCTACCACCACCTATACGCGTATGCTTTGCCATGGGGGACGACCAATTGAAACTGTTATTTCATACCGTATGGAGTTACAACACCAGTGACAGTATTTTGGGTTCTTAATGTGCTGCCCGTGTATTGTTTG
Source organism: Ambystoma mexicanum (assembly GCF_040938575.1). Taxonomy (NCBI): domain Eukaryota; kingdom Metazoa; phylum Chordata; class Amphibia; order Caudata; family Ambystomatidae; genus Ambystoma; species Ambystoma mexicanum. Next base: position 1,326,974,690 of record NC_090931.1, read on the forward strand.
GCAGAGCGCTCTTGGGCAGCAGTGTCCTCTGCTTGCATATGTCTTACATAAATTTGTTTTGCTTGCAATTACCCTTATCTCATGGTCTCATTCCCTAATGGGGTGTGTGTAAAATCTTGTCTATTGAAAATCACATGTCTCTCTTTGGGTGTATGCTTGCCGGATTGGCCCCTAGCCTGGGAGGAGCCTCAGCGTCTTTGGGAACCCTTATAAGACTGGGGTTGCTTCTTGTACTGGTCCCCAGATGAATAAGGGGTTTTGTAGGACAAGGACAAATGATACGTGCTGCTATTGTAACGCTCCTTCCCTGCCAGAAAGGACTTGCGCTTCTGCTGCAATGTGCCCAAGAAGCGGGAGGTTTCAGTGTCAGTCTTTATGGCCTGTAAATCCTCCTCCACCTTCTTTCCGAACAGGTCTGTGCCATCGAAAGGCATATCCGTAACCCGGGATTGGATATCTGGTCTGAAGTCCGTGACCTTAGGCCAACCTTGTCGGCGCAGGACCACTCCATTACCCATTTGGTGAAAGCCTGTGTCTGTGATGTCGACGGAGATGGTGATGGCGTGGTCAGATGCAATTTCACCCTTATGCAGAATGTCCAAAGCCTCTTGCTTCTTGTCCTCGGGCAAGAATTCTAAAAGGGGTCCCAACTTGTACCATAACTCGCGATCATAGCGGGCAAGTATGGTCATAGCGTTAGCCGCCTAGATGGTTGTGGCTGCTGTTGTGATGATCCTCTTGCTGAAGCCGTCCAGCCATTTGCACTCCTTGTCTGCGGTCACCGAGCACGATGAGGATGGGTTGGCTGACCTCTTCCTGGCTGCCACCAAAACCATGGAGTCTTTAATGGGCAGTACAGAGACAAGCTGCAGCCCTCTATGGAGCCCTGCACTTTTTGTCAAACCGATCTTTCTTTGGAGGTGCAGTTGCTGGGTGTGCCATGACTACCATGTCATCTTCCCAGATGTCTTCCAAGAGTGGTATTGCCATGATAGACTTCCTGCATTGTTCTCTGTGCTGATATAAAATGCTTTCCTTTCTTTGCTCTTCCGGAGCTAAGCCGAACATTGTGGATACTCTGGACATAAGCGCATGGAACACTCCTATTTCATCGGGCGGAGAGTCCCTGAGAGGAAGTTCATCTAGTTCACCATCTGCAGTGACAAAATCCTCGAACTTGTCTGTATCAGAATGAGTATGAGACGTGTCCCACTCAGGTTCCGTGTCCGCTCCCTCATCCGGCAGTAACTCCATTGCTGAGCGGCTTAGGGGAGGCAAGGAATCTTGTAACCCTCTCTGGAGGGTCTTGGGGCTTCAGGTGGCCTCTCCTTGCTGAGTTTGCCCCCTGGTGCTATCAACGGGAGTGCATACAGGGTTGCCACTAAAGTTGTCAGAGTTGATAACAGATCCAATGATAAGTTCTTCTGAGGGCATGGTGGTTGATGCTGGACTGCTCATGCTGACAGCATAGGATCCCATTGGGGCAGAGGTTGAGGAGGCTGCATGAGCCCTGCTGACAGCAGACGTGTTAGAGGTGGTGCTCTAACGAGGCTTGCCTCACCCTGAAGTGGATTCCTCTGTGGCAGAGCCCTAGGAGGGGATGGTTGCTCTGGTACAACAGTGTCCTCCTCCTCTGATTGTGTAAGACTGCTCTGGGACCACAAGTCCACCTGGTACTAGAGCTATTCCCAAACTCGGGTACACAGTTCTTTGGCAATCAGCCCATGCTTCAGCTGTGTCGGTGCTGGTCTCTGGGTCAACAGCGGTGGCGATAATGGGCTGACGAGATTCGTGTCTCATCGATGGTGTCGTCGACAACGGTATGGTGGACGAGGCACCCATAGTCAGTGTGCTCGTGGTCGTAGCCATCGAGGTTGAGGTCGATGACGGTCTTGCGGCTTGGTCGATGGTCCTGGAGTCAATGGTTTCGAAGAAGATGACATAGAAGATGTTGTTGTGGATGAAGTTTTAGATGGCCTCGTCGTCGACGATATGTCCGTGGACTTTGTTACTGTTGCCGACTTCGCCGATGAGGAAGCTGCAGTCGACAACTTCAGCATAGACGACCTGCAGTGCGATGAAGACGGCTTTGTAGCCAACTGCGATAAGGTCGGAGAGGAATGCTCCTCTGACTTGGATCTGAATCTGGAACTCGATGCTTCTTTGGGGCGATGGAAAGGGCTTTGTTCCTTTCCCCTCCCAGGCTCTCCCTGGGTATTGACCTTTTTGGGGGGCCGGTCCTTGTGGGACGATCTCGAGCTCTCGCCTGAGTCTTCGTTGTGCCTCTTGTCGCTTATGGCTTGGTCGTCGTGTGTTCTGTACCTCTTACTTGAGGTGGTTCGCTGGGCTGTCCTGCCCTGCAGTAATGAGGCATGACTTTGTACCGAAGCCAAATCAGAGGACTCGCCGGCGTCCTCCAGCCAAGTGATGAGATGGCAATGACAATCCTTCAGTGTCTTCGATGAGAACGACTGGCAGATCTTGTAGTTCTTGATGACATGATGCGGGCGAAGGCAGTAGAGGCATTCTTCGTGGTGGTCCTCCACATAGATGCTTTTCAGCCCACACCGGGCACACGCCCCGAACAGGCACTTTCTCATGGATTCTGCCATGAGGTAGGCCCAACTGCGTAGTTGAACTCATCTTTGACGTTCACCGGTGGCGGAAACTTTAGGCGGAGGTCTCGTTGATACTGCATTCCCAGTCGTCGAACGACATTGAGGAAAAACGTTCTTTTTTATCGAAATTCCAAAATGTTACTATATTATTCTATAGAAATTCGAAGAAAATCAATTAAGAAGATTTTTGAGGCCTCCCAACACTGACATGCAGTAAAGAATCTGCAGATGGCCGACAGGGGGGGGGGGGTTAAGGGAGTGTTCCCTGTTGGCTGTGGGCAGTATGACCCAAAACGACGACGATAGAGCACTAAAGTGACTGAAGTTTCAGTTGAATGTAAACTACCCCATTTTACTGAGGATTTCCAGCCTGATGACAGGGAATATTCACAGCATGTTAATCTATGAAACATCCAATTCTGGAGAATTTTGTCCCTAGCACCTGGGGGGGCTACAAATGATAAACGCCAAATCAGCCATATAAACATTGAATAAGAAGGGGGCTAAAATACATCCCTGAAAGAGGCAGCGGTTCGTAGGGATCAAGTCAGACAGTATTCCTTCTTGGTTTAGTCTTATCTTCAACACAGAATGTTCATGGAGATTAATCAATATTGTTAACAAACCCACCAGCAATCCCCATTTCTGTAATTTCAACCATAATTTGTCTCTATTTACTCGGTCAAAAGCAAGAGAAAGATCCACTGTGACAACAAAGACCTCCTGTGCAATGCCTTCCCAAGCCAGGCGCTGCACGTAATGTAGGATCTATCCTGCTACTATTTCATGTTTGTTATGTGTTTTAAGCTTTCTCCAGGGTTCCCAGAAGGAGTTTCGGTCAATTGCAGCCTCTATCTAAGCCAGTTTGCCTGTCAAGTAGTCCATTTATTTCTCTCTTATTCTGGTAGCCATATAGCCTTCCTCCTTAGACCACTCCTGGTTGTAATGGCCTTGAGCTCTCTTTAATGCCCTTACTTTGCTCAGAATTGACTTTGGCTTCTGGGCCATGAAGGCACAGTCTAGCCCACGGGGAAGGGCTATGAAGCTTAACTCGTTCCCTTTTTAAAGTACATCTTAAATCTAACTTGCTTACCCTATATTTCCCATCTACATTGTAGGTCTACTCCTTGTCATACCTGCTGCTAGTGTTCTGTTCAATTGTCTTTCCATCTTCATTGTACTGTTTGGATCTTCTATATAAAGCGCTTTGGGTAAAAGCACGATAAACCAATGCTACATGTAATACTGGAAGGTGAGTAATTAAAAGGTGTAGCTGTGTTTTCGTGTAAATTGGAGCACTTGATGAGCCAAGTAGCACTTTGGTAAAGGAGGATGTTGCATACCAACTTATGTTGTTATGCTACTTGGATTTATACAGTGCACTGCTGCCATTTGCATAGTCTCCACGTGCCCTGGCGTATGAGCTGGGTCCCATTAATTGGGGCAGGTTAGTGCACTGCCCCAACTAATGGTAGTGTATATAGCAGTGCAGGGTGTTTATGGGGAACCTAAATATATAATAAATACAGCCATTTCGACTTTTTCAGCTTGGTTCATGGAATTATCTGCGCGTTAAGCGCAGATTTGCGTGCCATTCTGCCCGAAAATCCCTGTTTGAGGTATAGGGATTTTCGGGCAGAATGGCGCGCAAATCTGCGTTTTACGCGCAGATAATTCCATGAATCAGGGGCTTTGTCTTCCACCGATAATACCTATTGAACATGGGGGGCTAAGTGAAATTGAAAATAAAGCTGAGGAATTGATTTAGCTAGGGCTTAGGAATGTATCAGAAGGCAGAGGCACTATATTACTAAACTTCAACTTAACGAGCTAAGTGCTTGCCTCTGACATTTGGCCAGCCTACATTTCGCAAGGTCTGATCCCTGGGTCGAATCAGCCCTCATCTTAAACTGAGAACCAATACATTGGGTAATATTAGCACCAACTGTTACAGTGCTTAGGGTTGGGGGAAATATGGCCTAAATCTCGACTCAAAAACATGATCGTATTATTATTACTACTATGTATATACACAAACACACACACACACACACACACACACACACACACACACACACACACACACACACACACACAGCAATAATGTTTATGATGATACTGGTGATGTCTCCTGTAATGCTGTGTGTGGACAGTATGCACAATTGGCTATGAACTATTTTGCGCTGTCACCACACCCTACTACCAGTATAGTCCCTGGGCTCTCCCACCAGCTCCCATCACAGTCGCTGGGCTCTCTCATCCCACTCCTACCCAGTCCCTGTGCTCTCTCCACCCCATCACAGACCCTGGGCTCCCCCCACCCTGTGCCCAACACAGTCGGAAGGCCAATGGGAGCTAGTGAATTTTTTAAGTGGAGGGGAATAAATATTTCCCACAAAAATGCCATAGCGACCGAGCGCAGAGAGGAAGCCCGAACTAATCAAGTGGGATTCGGGGGGGGGGGGGGTTCCACCGTGAATTTTTTTTTAAACAATGGGTTAAAATGTTGCATTTTTTAGCATACGTGCTGAAATGCCCCACTCCAGGTTGCTCTGTCTGTATGTGCGAGGAGGTGCAGGAGCTCCCCCTCACACATACAGACATGCAATGCCGCAGCCAGTATTTCCAATGAGCTATGTAAGGCTGGCAAAGCAAAACGCCCCCAGCCTTGCATAGCTCAGTGAGCATGTGCGGCTGGGGTACTGTGCTGTCCAAGGGAAACAGTGTTTCCCTTTGACAGTTCAGCCAGCCCAGGAGCACTCCCTCAGCTGGAAAAAGCAGCTGAGGGAGTACTCAGTGTTTCACTGGGCTGGCTCATCGGCTCCTCCATAATGGGTGAGTGGGCCACTGGGTTTACGAGCCCATTATGGATGAGCCACCTGGCTCGGACTGGCCTATAGGGTATTAGGGCAATGTTCGTACCAAAAACGCAAAATGCTAGTGTAGGCCAGTCAAATGGGTCACTCTTTTTGGCCAATGTAGGCCAGTTTGATGAGTTAGCTCACTATGCACCTAGTAGTTTTGACCATTGTTGCTGAATAAATATTCTTTAATATCACAATATGCTTACATTTTAACAAAAAACACCCCCTTGGGTACTATTCAAACATTCTGTGCCCAAAAGGAATGAATATCCATTTGCAACTGTGGGACACTTTTTCATTGGTACCTGAGCTATTTTATGGTCCAGTTTGACCATGTGAGCCGCCCCTGCCCATATCCTGCAAACAAAAACAAAAACAAAAAAAAATAATATATATATATTTTTACACATTTTATGCTGGGCTCTGGCGCCCCTCCCGGGGGGGCGCGCCCCACAGTCTGAAGACCTCTGCGCTAGACCATGCCCTCACCCTCACCAGGGTCAGGACCTGTTGCAGAGGGCTCCAAATAGGCCCTGCAGAAAATGTTTCCACAGCGGGATTCACAGCGTAAACTTGAGTCCGCAAACACGAGATGGCCGCCGGGCTGAACATGTTCTGTGTTTTCATAATACAGTATGTGTTTTTTTCTTTTTTCTCTCTTCCTGTGCGCTCATTTTATCTGTTGAAAACCAGATGGGGCACGGTTGTTGTTATACCTCTTGACTAAACAGGTTGGATTAGTTCTATGTATATTGCATTGTTTGTATGGTACATTTTACCTTTATGTTATTGGTGTATTAAAAATAAAAATGTAAAACCAAAAAAATAAATAAAAAGTAAACGTTCACTCTGGCTTTAGCCAATCATATCTCAGGTTTCAATTTTAATTTTGTTCAGAAACTGTCTACAGACCGATTCGACAAAATATCCATACATTTGTGGGCCCATTTTTCTTTACTATTTCTGCTGAACAGCTTTTTTTCCAAAGTTATCGAAGATTTCAAGATTAATAAAGTTACTCACCGTAGTGACTTCCTTACTCCTAGTCTTTAGTCCGCTTTCCTCCATACTTATGGGACAATTCTCCGTCCTGTGGGATGGGACCGGAGCACTTTGTAAAAAGCATCCACATTTTTCCAAAAATGTGTCCTTCCTCTCTTTTTACGTAGGGTACCGCACGCAGCCGTAACCCCGCCCTCCTTAGCACCACCCAGCGCATCACCCATCAGTCCTTTTCTATCACCTTTAAGCAATAACAGAGGAACCTTATTAGAGGGGACGGCGGGCGGGCGTATAGAGGAAAGGGGACTATGGACTAGGAGTAAGGTAGTCACTATGGTAAGTAACTTTATTATACTCCTACGTCCCGTCCCCTTTCCTCCATACTTATGGGAGATTCCCAAGCACTCCTCAAAGGAATTACGGGTGGATGGAAACTCCGTACTGAAAAAGGTTTTTGAGCACAGCCTGGCCAAACTGAGCATCAGCTCTGGAGCGCAGATCCAAACAGTAGTGTTTACAAAAAGCCGATGGAGAGGCCCATGTAGCCGCTTTATCAATGGTCTCCCAGGGGACGTACTTTTGAAAAGCAACTGCAGCTGCTTTGCCCCGTACCAGGTGTGCGTGAACCCCTATAGGAGGTTGGAGGCCCTGAACAGTGTAAGACTCCATAATACAGGCAGCAACCCATCTGGAGATAGTTGCTTTGGAGGCCGTTTTTTCCTGCGGATTACCAAAGGTCACCAATAGTTGAGAAGAACTCCTAAATTCAGATGTTCTGTCCAGATAGAACTTAAGAGCTCTTCTAACATCCAGGCAATGCAAAACCCTTTCGGCTCCCGAAGCCGGGTTTGGGAAGAAGAAGACGGGCAAGGATATTGATTGAGATGGAAATCCGACACCACTTTCGGACGGAAAGAAGGATTTGTCCTCAGGACAACCTTATCCTTGTGGAAAATCAAGAAGGGATGCTCCGACAAAGCCTGGAGCTCACTCACACGTCTTGCCGAAGTCAAAGCGACCAAGAAGGACACTTTCCATGAAAGATGCTTAAGATCTACCGTAGCCATTGGTTCAAATGGCTTATGACACAATGCCGTAAGGACCACGTTCAGATCCCACGTCGGATGCGGAATGCTTGACTCCGCTAGATGAGAGACGAAGGACAGCACTGTGTCGATCATAGCCCTCCCTGGGGTCCAATTGTTTGGCTAAGCACCAGTGGCAGAACCAAAGCCATTTGCTCTTGTAATGAGATCTCGTGGAGGGCTTCCTGGCTGCCTGAATAATGCACATGTTATCAGCAGACAGGTTGAGATGTTCTAGAGATCTGAACTCAGGCACGATTGTGGGGAGGGGTGCCACAGCTGCCGATCTTTGTGGTGAAGCAGGTCGGGAACCAATGGAAGCCTGATCGGCACACACACCGACAGATGCTGAAGCTCTGAAAACCAGAACCTGGCCGGCCACCACGGAGCTATGAGCAGAAGAGAACAGTTCACTGTGTTCCTCAGTTTGCAAATTGTCCGATGAATGAGAGGTAGCAGCGAGAAAGCATAGGCCCTCATATTGTGCCAGGGGATCTCGAGAGCATCCCCCAGAGAGGAGGCTCCCAGTCCGTTTCTGGAGACGTACTGAGGAAGTTTCCTGTTGGCCCATGTTGCAAAGAGGTCCACTTCTGGAGTGCCCTAACACTGGAAGATTTGTAAGAGAACCTCCACTTTCAACTCCCACTCGTAGCTGACCATTGTTCATAGACTGAGGGCATCCACAATAACATTTAGCTGGCTCGGGATGTGTACAGCTACCAGCCAGATGCCATTCTGCACTGCCCATTCTCAAATCTGAATGGCAAGATCCACAAGAGGAGGGGACTTGGTACCCCCCTGCTTGTTGATGTAAACATGGACACCACATTGTCCGTGCGGACACGGACCACTTGGTTGACAATGACCGACCTGAACGCCTTGAGCGCCAGGAAGATCGCCAAAAGCTCCAGGTGATTTCTATGAAGGAGCTTGTCTTGGGCCGACCAGAGATCGGAAACTTGAAGAAGATTCAACGTCGCACCCCACCCCAGAAGGGAAGAGTTTGTTGTGACTGTCATCAGCGGAATGGGGTCCTGAAAAGCCACACCCACCGACAAATTGCCGAGAGACGACCACCACAAAAGGTCCACTCTCATGAAAGCAGGAATCAATATCATTTTGGAGTCCGGATCCACAGCTTCACGCCAGGAACTCCGAAGAGCCATCTGTGTCCGCCTCATCTTGAGCCGAGCAAGAGGAAGAGCCAAAACACACGAGGCCATGAGGCCCAGAAGCCTCTGGAACCACAAGACCGACATGCTCCCCGACTGCGCAAAGACCTGACATGTGGCCACCAGATCCACCATTCTGTCCCCGGTCAGGTATACCCTGCAGTCGATCGTGTTCCAATGAAAACCAAGGAAAATCAGGTCCTGAGAGACCGTCATGGAGGATTTCCGCGAGTTCACTGACAGCCCATGGTGGAACAGGAGCTGGAGGAGAGACTGAAGGTTGCTCGAGGCTTTCAAAGGACAAGGACTGTGCAGCAGCCAATCTTCCAAATACGGATACACGTGGATACCCTGAAGCCGAAGATAGGCTGTGATAACCGACATCATCTTCGTAAAGACACGCGTTGCCGAGCTGAGGCCAAAAGGGAGCACTCGGAACTGGAAGTGCTCCTCTCCCAAAGAAAACCGTAGGTATCTCCAATGTGGATTCTAGATCAGAATATGCATGTACGCATCCTGAAGGTCCACCACGCTGAGCCAATCGCCCTTCTGCAAAGAGGACTTTATCTGACAGGGCGTGATCATCTTGAATTTCTCTTGGGGTATAGAGAGATTGAACTGGGAAAGATCTAGGATGGTGTGCAGGCCAGCCTGGTTGGATTTGGGCACCCTAAACAGCTGGGAATAGAAGCCCTCCCCTCGCTACCCTAGGGGAACGGGTTCCACTGCCCTGAGATCTAGCAACTTTTGAATCTCGGCTCTGAGGGAGGGTGACCCCGACTGCTGGAAAGGAGGTTTGATGGGTGAGGAGGGGGAAGGGGGAAGCGGAAGCCCGCCCGAACGACTGACAAGACCCACCGGTCTTCGGTGATGGTCTGCCATGCCTCCCAATGAGATGCAATGCGTCCTCCCACCAGGGTCTCGTGCGAGCGTAGAGAAATTTCATTTAGCTGGTATTTCGGAGGCGGTGCCCCCTGAACCTGAAGAGGAGGCCGAGGAACAGGAGAAAAACCGGATCCGTTGCTGCCTTCGGCGGGAATTTCTCGATGGGGTATCAACCCTGCAGGACTTTGGGTCCAGAAAACCGCTGAAACCAGAGAAAGGCTGAGGCTGCGATGATGTTCTCTGCACCCTAAAAGGCGGTTTCACCAGGACTGACAAGGACTTGGCGGTCTGAGTGCCGTCCTTAGTTTTGGTCAGTTCAACGTCCGTTGTGGAATAAAAAAGCTCCTTGCCATCAAAGGGCAGGTCCAAAACCTTATCCTGTACCTCCTTAGAGAACTTGGTGGCGTGCAGCCAAGCCTGACGAGAGGTGTCCACGCCGAGCATGAGGCTGTGGGCCGAGGTGTTGACATGATATGCCGCGGCCTCCAGCATGTCCTGCACCAGGGTCCTAGCATCTGACAACCCCCCCTGAAATCTTCTAGCTTTTCGGTGGGGATGTTGTTCTCAAATTCCGACAGACCTTTCCACATTTTCATATTCGCCCCTGCTAACACCAGTTCTGCGTTCGCTTGAAGTAATTGCAGCGCTGAATTAGTGAAAATCCTCCTTCCCCAAGAGGTTCTTTAACCAGAACCTGAGTAGCTGTTGCGGAAGACGATGCTGCAAGTCTGGACTGTAAAGTGGCCGCAGCCACAACCGTGGAGGAGGGAGGCGGACACGACGCTAAAGCCACCACTTGCGAAGAATGGAGCCTATAACGCGCGTCAAACTTCTTGTTGACAAACAGTCCAGAGTGTGGTTTTTCCCAAACTTTACGGACCTCTGCCAAAACAACCTTCTGCAATAATAAGCCGGTACGCTCCAAAGGAGACAAGGTGAATGCCCCCGCAAGCACTCCCTCCTGCGGAGTGGGTGCCTCGGGTACTGGAACATCTAATAAACACATCATGTCCAGCACCCGGTCGTGAAAGGCTCTAACAGAGCGGGGCTGGTCATCGCTATCCTGAACCTCTTGTGCGTCGTCCAGCAGATTCAGATCAGGCTGAGTTGCATCAGGCACTTCTGTAGATTTGTCCAATGAGGACAACCGAGGCAAGGGAGGAAGAGCCGGGGGAGGTCCAGCCGGTAAAGGCGGCACCGGCGGGATCACAGGTGCCGCAGCTGGGACCGTCGGACCAGGCGGACAAATCTGCATAAACAAGCCTCGAAAATACTCTTTTATGGGGTCGGAAAGCATTAGTCTTTGAAACTTGCCGAAAAAGACGTCCTCTGCCGATGATTTAGGCATGACTGGAAGAGGCCTCTCATGAGCAGAGTAATTCCAGGGACGCAAGGGAGAGGGTTGCCAAGAGGGCCCTTCCCCATTGGTGTCCACGTAAATCAGGGGCGCTGATGCCGCAGGAAGCAAGACATTGTGCGGTAGGTGCCTCCGAGAATTCCAATCATATACTGGACGAAAAGAATGTGCACAAGGAAAACGATGTTCACCTGAAAACCCACTCCCCACACCTAGGCCCGATGGCATAGTTGAAAGGGAGGTATCCAAAATGGCCACCGTAGTCTTGGCGGGAGCAGGCGCCATTTTGTCAGCACCGGAGGAGAACTGCGACACGTGTGGAAGTGAGACAGGGGTCTCCACAGGTCGGTCAGGGGTCTTCATTTTAGCCGTGATACAAGGAACCTCGGCCGAACCGGTGCTGTGAGGCCTAGAATGTTATTGAGACATGTTAATAGCCAAAGAAGCCTTCAACGGAAGGACCTCGGTACTGCCAGTCACTGAGGAATTACGGTCCAAGACCTCCCTCCATGCCCCCTCAACAGTTCTGGTGTCACCGCTTGATCGGGAGCGATGAGGAACACACCTCACCGACAAAACTTTAACAGGTCTCTCAGAACTGTCAGTCACCCTAGCCACCAAACGCGGGGCCTCGGACCCGAGCCCGGTATTTGAAACCTTACCACGGGCCTCAAACTTTTGTTTGGTACTAACAGCCTCAGCAGAGACCTCAGGGCGCACCCTGGTGTTTTTACGGGAAGCTCCAATCAGGGAGACCTTGAAGCAAGCTCAGGTACTCGCCACCACAGTAGTGCTGGGCCCACAAATAGCCCCCACAGGCGGGGCCTCGGATAGTAATCCGGTGTCAATAGGCCCCTTACGGAGACCCTTGCAGAAAACTCTGGTACACGTTTTAGGCCCAGAAGGCACCTCTGGGAAAACCCCAGTACTAGAGCTCTTAACGCTCCTCCCGGACTGGGAAGACCCCAGGAAGGAGTCCCCCGGTCGGGGTGCTCGAAAAAGTAAAGAACTCACTGGGTTTTTCTTCTTTTCTTTAATGAACGTAAGAAAATGCAATGGGGGAGTGCGTTAGAACACCTCCTCCCACCGCTCCAAATGACGTTGAAGCGCCCGGACCGAAAGGGAGTTGCAGTAAAAGCACGAGTCCCACCGGTGGTCCGGACCCAGACACTCTAAACAAGGAGGATGGGGGTCCGCTGTAGCGAAACATCGCTGACAAGAAGAACAAGTAGGAAAATCTAACTGAAACGTCATAGATGGACTCGTGACCGCTAGCCGGAGCAGGAGAGGAGGATATTGGAAGTAGAAATCTTCTGAAGATGCAAGTGCGTCCAGTCCTGAACAAGCGGAGAAAAGGACTGGTGGGCGATGCGCTAAGCTGAGCTAAGGAGGGCGGGGTTATGGCCGCGTGCGGTACCCCGCGTAAAAAGAGAGGAAGGACACATTTTTTGAAAAATGTTGATGCTTTTTACAAAGTGCTCCGGTCCCATCCCACAGGACGGAGGAATGTCCCATAAGTATGGAGGAAAGGGAACGGGACATAGGAGTATGCCCAGTAGTCAACCCCTAATTCAAGTTTGATGTTTACACATCCTGCATTGTGTGCACAATGTGTGATAAAATGTCCCTCGCAGGATTTAGTATTTTTCCAACCCCTTCTATATCTTTGCCACCCCTGGATGGAAAGTCACAAAACTTTTCCAAAACTTTGTGAGTGGCAGGGTCCAAATATTCGTTTTTGTGCAGATTGGTCAACAGTAGCTACAATTATAATTATGCCAAAATAAATTGTACTTTTTAATAGAAACCCTAATTTACCCATAATTGAAGCACCATTACTGCAGACTCTGTGTAATAAATACTTATATTGCATTGCTCATAGGACAGACAATACTGAAACCTTTTCTATATTATCATGGAACACCCGTGGCCACGGGGGTATTCTTCACGAGCAGGAAGTTGGCCAGATATTCAGGATACAAGAGGTGGTCTGCCTACAAAAAACCTGGTTAGTGACCCCTCCTGTTATGGATGGATATGTGATTAGCCACCAGTCAGGCAAAAGAGAAGATTGGGGTAGACCGTATGGTGGCCTTTTAACTATGGTTCGATCTGACAAGAGGATTAGGGTGATTTACATAGTTTATGACTTCTGTGGGATTCTGCAAACCCATGTGGAATTGGTTGAAGGGTCATCCATCCATTTACTAATCCGTAATGTTTACTGGCACGAGAAAGTATTGGATTTATCCTGCTTTCTTCAACACGTATCCTCCGTAATAACAGAGTGGTGTATACTTAATCAGGGTGGACAAATAATAGTGGTCAGGGATTTGGATTCCAATTGAATGGTACCGGGGGGCAGCACGGTCACTTCAGGAGCACCTAAAACTGACCCCAAAATACAGAATGGAGTAAAATGGAGGGAATGTTTCGGTGGGATGGGTTTACATTGCCTTAATGGGGAAGTACAGGGAGATATTACACACGACCTAACATGGTCTAATGGCTCCTCCTGGTCAACGATTGATTACATGTTTGTGTCTGATTGGTTATTTGAGAAAAACACTCGCCTCCTGAGCTCCCAATCCGAATATAGTGATCATTATAGGCTGGTGGCTAACTTCTCAATAAGTTACTCCCATCCTAGTGTGGTAAATCCAAACCTGGACAACCTATTTATTGACCCTTCTGGTACCCGCTTAATTTGGAATGAAGTTTTATCTAAAAGATTGAATGGCTCCCTGGAAGAACCCTTAGAGTGCTCAACATTAGAATGGAAGTTTTGGGCATTGTGCCCTGCAATCTTTGAGGAGTTTGTGGAAAACCTGATCCTACCTCAGTTGAGCCATAGGAGAAAGGGCGGGGGTGTTAAGATGAACAACAAGCACGTACATGCTTATGGAAAAATCCTTGCTGCTAAAAAGAAACTACCCAGAAAGGAGTTGAGGTTATTGAGATCTTCTCATGATATTAGGCTGGGGGCTATTAACATGCAGTGTAAGCGTTTGTGTCAGATTTATCGAAACTGGGTGCAAGGCACAAGTGCTAGGAGACTGCAGGAAGATGCTGAGGCGCTCTTGTGATCCCTGAGGAACAAAAACACCAAGGCATTTCGGCAACTTATGAATTCCATCGATTCCTGCCAGGCTGAAAAACAGACAAATGCTGTTTCCGAGAAGGATTGGCATACTAATTTTTCTACCTCGTATGCACCCCCCAGGGGAACCCTAAGTGGCCCCTTTCCTATCACGGGAAAAAGATAAGCCCAGTAGAGTTTGAACCAGACATCGTCCTGGAAGTGATAACAACAATTAGTCCATCTAGGGCCCCTGGCCCCAATGGTCTTTCAAATTATCTCCTGAAAGATGATCCCATTCTTTGGGCAAAAGTATTATGCACCCTAATTAAAGAGGTGGTGTTCTGAGAGCAGTTTCCATCATCATGGTCCAAGGTATATATTGTTCCTATATTTAAGAAAGGAGTAAGAATGAACCCGCTGAATTACTGTCCTATTGCTCTCTTGGATGCTGACAGCAAAGTATTAGCATCTATCCTGCTGTCAGAGCTTGAGGAGTAGGCTGTGTCTGCTGGGAGATTGACAAAATGGCAGACTGGCTTTCTGAGAGGTCTAGGTACATCCTTGAATGGTGCCATGATTAGCATGATCCAACAACTAGCTTGGGATGGTAAATATGGGACAGTATATGTTGCATCAATTGACCTAAGTGCTGCATTTGATGCAGTAGTTCAACAACTTTTGTGGATCAGGTTAGAGGTGGGGGATCCCAGGGGGGCTATTAAGACTCCTGGTAGGTCGCCACAAGAAGAACAAACTCCAAGTGTGTCTGAATGGTACGGGAGGTCTTTCCCGAAGCATTCCGACAGGTAGGGGCGTTAGGCAGGGTTGCACCTTAGCACCCTGCTTATTTAACCTCTACTTGTCGGATGCTGGTGAATACTTAACCCCCACCGTCCTGGTTAGTCCTGTGATAGGCCAGCTAAGACCTTGCTCGCTATCATATGCAGACAATTTCCTCCTTTTTGACTCTACCCCAGTGTGGATGCAGTGCTTATTAACAGAATTTGAAGTGTTCTGAGGAAACATTCGCTCCATATAAACGCTGCTAAATCGAAAATGATGTGCTGCTCCAAATGCAAAAGAAATGTGTACCGCAAACGGCATATTGGTAAAGAACTGATTATGAATGTTATGTCTCTGGTGTCCTTGGGGTTTTTGATCCAGGCATCTCATAGCCGACCAGGGCTTCTAGACTAGTTGAAGGATCGAACCATGCTATTAATTAACCAATTTATGAGAGTGGATGGGCGTAATGGAAATTACTTTGTAAAACCAGCACTTAAATATTATGAAGGGAAGCTGGTGCCCACGTCCTATATGGCATGGGTATCTATTCACTAACCCTTCTTGATTTCTTGTCATGTTTGGAAGCTTTGGTCTGGCGGTGAGTGTTGGGAGTGCCAAATGCAATTCCCATAGAGGGCATTAGGTATTATCTGGGTATCATTTCCCTTCAGATCCGGGAACATTGGAAAAATATCCTACTGATAAGGAAACTCTTATGCCCTGTGGGTGGTTCCCTGCTCCTTGTCCTGAAAACCATTCTGGAGGAAAAACAGACTGTGTGGTTGAATAAGGTAGTTGACCATGCTTGTGAAATTCTAAAAAATATGAATTCCTCCTGACCCCAGGGGTCCTTAAATCAGTAACATGTCATGCATGGATGGGATGCAGAATAACTCTTACACCAAATAATACGACAGACTCAGGAAGTTGTGAACAAGTCTCATCCAACTGTTTTATTGTCAGTTGTCTAAGACAGGGAATTACAATGCACATCAACGGACGTTCGCTTGAGTTCTCAAACATTTTGCATAAAATACACTTTTATATACTAATAATTTGTCATACATGACAGCATACTATGTGGCAAATAGGAGAAACCTACGGGGTGTTGTGATATGCTCATGGGGAACATCTAAGTATACCTTCTATACAGGGACGAGTTGTAATTTGGTCTCTACTGTCAGATGGACAACTTATGCCCACCCCTAGTGCAAGTCATCTTCATCAGTTATTATATACACAGTATATCATTGGCTCTCAGAATATAAGGCCCTTCATTGTATGGTCCTCTTTAATAGGTTGGCCTGCTTGTACCCTTCTGGAACATTCGGCTCACTAGCAGCACGTAAGCTGGTCCCACAGGTGTCAGCTGGTGCACTTTGACCATGTCTCTCCACCCAATTAGCCCAACATCTCTCATTGCTCATGCATTCTGCCATTCCTATTGTCTCTGAACTTGGCCTTGCAAAGTATCACTGCTCGTGGGAATAAAAGGGAGTGCAAGCACACGCTATCTCAAGTCTAGAGCAGCATTCTCACTTTCTATTTCTATCCATAGCCCATGTGACGGGGAGACTGTATTTCGGCCTGTTTTGCAGCATTTAATTGTCTTTAACAAACTTGGCACTCATGGTGTTCTTCTTTGTACCTTAACATGAGATGATTCAGCGTCTCACGGTTACTGTTCTTCAAGGATAGATAACATGTTCTTGGCCACAGATAACAAGTTCTTGGCCCCACCATCCTTTGACACCAGGCCAGACAGCTCTTCCAGGCCTTTCCATGCTCTTAGCATTATGTTGCTGCGACACAGTTTTCCGATCCCTCTTTCTCCATGGGTATGTGACACCGATGTCCAGCTTCTATATAATGGGGGCACTGCCTACAGTCTATTCACTATGTATAGCTAGCCTTTAAGATTACTTTGTCTGCTTGCGTTGCTGCGTCTGTACAGTTATTAAACGGCTTGCATTTTCTGCAGTGCTCTTCACACGTAAAATCTTCATTCCGCATATGAAAGTTTACTTGATTATTTATTTTGTCATCAGATTCAATAAAGTCTATACATTCTCTCCTTTAGCCACTCTTCTCAGTGTGTCACGCTTGCTTCTTGTGACGTCACCAACTTCCCTTTCTCTCATTTCATATTCCTTCTGGGATTTCCTCCAAGGGATTGTCATCTCTACAGGCATACATCATATAGAGTTTTCTCAATGGATACCTTTTCTTGAAGGCTGCGTGGAATTGACACAATCACTGGTGGCATGCATGGCACGATTTCGGGTTTCCAGCAGATAGGAAGTATGGGGGCAGGACTTCCTGAAGAGGCATTCAGCTGCTCCTCTACACTCCCTTGGTGAATTGTGTGAAAATCCCAAAAAGGTGAAAAAAATTTTGTACCAGTTGGATTACATCTTAACTGTTGAAAAAATGCACTCCTCTTCTCTAGATCACCTTAGATTTGATCACTAAAAACTAGGATGTTTGGCACTATTTTTAGCCCTGTATCCAGCCAAATGGGTTCGTAGAGCCTTTCTGCTATTCAGATGGAATCTTATTCCCACCAAGTAAATCATGGTGAGAAGAGGATTGCTTGGCCCGATAGTTGGGTGCTATCGCTATTGTGAAAATGTATCCATCCTAGAATCCATGAAACATGTTTGTGTTGCTTGTGGGAGCCACTCTTCACTTTCCATAATGGCCGTCGGGAGCAGAGTGGAAGGTGCAGCTGTGGCAGCTAGTGCTGCCGCAGCAGAAATAAGATAGGGGGTGATAAATAAACAAAATAAGAAATTAAGGGGATGGCGGGTGGGGGGAAGATGGCAGCGAGGGGAGCTGACCCGTCAGGCGGCATGGAACGCAGCTTTCACTGCTGGTTCAAACCCATGTTCCTAGCCACCTGATTGGCTGGCTCCCCCACCAGGGTGCACATTATAATTACCTACGCAGCTATAACTCACCCATTCCAAATCACTCCTAATGAGTGATGAATACAAATCCCTCTCTCCCTCCAACAAAAGTACTGCACTAATGTATAAAATGCCAGGCCCAACTCTGGCAACCTCCTGTTGTAAAGCGCTCTGCTGCTCTTGAACTATGGTTGCGCTACAAGCAATAACATAAAAATAAAATAAATGAGTGGCATCATCTCTTTTTCATTTTTACCCTCTAAAAAATAACACTTTGGTACCCAGGATAGAACTGAATGAACATTTTCAAAAATGATCACAGTGGGTTTTATATATTTTTGGAAAGGTATCCGGGGTGAAAGTTCAGAGGAAAAACGTTTTTTAACTATAGATTTTCCACCACACATGGCACTTCATGATACTTTTAAAACCTATTCAATGTTGGCTGTGAATTTATTTTGGAAAGTTTTATGCAGATGCATCCACTGGGGCCAAAGTTATAAGTCTTTAAATTATACATTTTCCTCTGTTGATAGCCCCTCTGAGTTGGTAGGGGGGAGGCACATATATGCAAAATATGGTGCATGGGACAGTGGGCCTGCCCCAGGTCAACGAACCACGCAGCCTTTTGAGTACGCTGTCTATGGACCCAAAAGAAAAAATATCTGCAATTTATTTGCATATATATAAAAAAGGTAGCAGGCGCACCTTTCTAGAATGAAAATGGCATGATAACTCTTCTGTGGTGTTTACCTACTTTGAGAGTCTACAGCCATCGGTTTTTGCTCACTGTACTTTTCACAAAGGAGGAATAACCATTTACATATCAGATCAGTCTTTGTCCCGCCCACCAATGCAGTCCAGCACTGAAATGCCTGGCAAACCTCCTTTGAACAAGAGTGCCAACAGCAACCACAGACACGTGTTTCGACCTAGTCGTGACTCATCAGTGTGGTGGAGCTGTGCCTCTCTGAGCACCGTGAGCAAGGGGTCCACCACGTCTGGGTTCCCCAGGTAACTTAGGGTGAACAGGTTATCATGCCATGTTCTTTCTAGAGGGGGGCGCCTCCTACCTTTTTTGTATTTTTGCAAGGAACTTGTGGTTGGTCACGCTAAGTTATCTGGGGGAGCCCAGAGGTGGACCCCTTGCTCACTGTGCTCCGAGAGGCACAGCTCCACCTCACTGATGAGGCTCGACAAGGCCGAAACACGTGACTGGGGTTGCTCTTGGCACTCTTGTTCAAAGTAAGAATAGCATGTATATTTTATTTGGAAAGTTACTAAAAGATTGTCAATATGTTTGCTTCACAGGGGAATTCAACTTTAGCATAGCTACAGAATCACAATTGGTTTGGTGAGAATCTTCAATAAATAAATAAATAATCGATATTTTATCTATTAGGTCCACATACAGTTGCAGACCGAATTCAGCTATGAATCCAGCACTGTAGGGCCAGGTTAAGTATGAAATTCCCAGACATCCTCGCTAGGCTGAGGACAAACTCATCTGAGCTCATAGGACCAAACTGATAAAAAGTTACAGAAATAAAAAAATGGCTGCATCTTTTTTCATTTGCGTTACTTTGAGAAATGGGCAGGCTACCTTATTCACAATGGTATGCTGTTTATTTAAAGTGGGCTAGTCAGCATTCTCCTTGCATACATCAGTGTTATGAGCGCATGCCTAACACTAATGTATGACAGGCTCCCATAATCCACGCGGGTTTTGGGGGCCATATGAGAGACCCTTTTCGAGCCTGTCATTGTAAAATGTGTAAAAAGGAAAAAAGCATTTCTATCTTTGTTTGATAAATATGGAAATGCAAGTGGTACATCAGTGGTTCATAACGCTGCAGTTCCACTTAAAACAAGCATTGGCAATGCCAACAGTTTGGACTTTTGTGTAGGCCCGGGAAAGCCACTTGCCAGGCACTGCCGTAGTGGCATTAACTGCCCATTGGTGATAGCAGGTGCAAAATGGTGTGAGTACCTGGGCAGCTAACAGTAGTGCCTGGCAAATGCTAACTACTTATACACAAAGCAAAATTGTTGGCTTTCCCAGTGCTTGTTTTTAACAGGACTTCAGTGAAGGGCACCGAAAGGGCTTATAAATCGAGAAGCTGAAGGCAGACCTGGTTGAGACGTTTTTAGTGGACCAGTAGCATGTTTACAGCTTCAATTAATTAATTAACTCTCAGAAGACTACTTTGTAAAAATACTAGCAGGCACTTCGAGTGCAAAGTTTGATGATAAGGCTTGATTAAAGCGTGCTCAAAGAGTTCTCATGAAGAGGTGTTTTGGGCAGAAAATGGACTGGAATGCCCTTAGGGATTAGCATGGCCGTAGCCAGTAAATGGGTAGGCAAATAACCAAACAACACTTAGAAGCTGTGTGTCCCTCCGCATGCGCCATGTCTCCCTATCTATAGTATGATGCAATCATTTTGGCTTATAAGTGGCACAAGGGCCGACTAATAGCCCGAACTAAGGTGTCGATTCATGGAATTAATGTGCGCCGAAAATTCCCGTGCAGAGGTGCCAAAACGTGCGAATCGCAGTGCAAGTGCGAAAATCGCAGTGCAAGTGCGAAAATCGCAGGGAAACCAGCACACATCGATTCATGGAAGTCCGTGCGCGAGAAAAACATTGGATGTGTGCTGAAAAAGGCACGCCGGCGCACAGGTCATCCAACAGCGTGTACCACGGCCAATGCGAAATCGCACATAGCGCGGCACACATCATAAAAGTAGGCGGAACACGGGGCGTAACACTCGGAATGGGGAACAACGCGTGAAAATATGGGCGTCACAGGGGAAGTACAGGAGGCAAGTGCGCGGAACGCCCACACGCTCGCTTACAACACGTATTCATGGAATCGAATGGGGCAAACCAGCGCACGGTGAAAGATGCGCACAGGGCCAAACATGTATGCCACAAGAAAGCAGGCGGTAGCGTCCCTGCGCCTGAAATAAATGTGCGCCAAAATGTGCGCTAACAAAAAACACCCATATACAGCCATGATGAATGGTCCATACAGTGGCCCTCTAGGACAAATGAGGTGCAAAGGGGTACCGACAAACACGGACACCCGCTGTGTGAAAAATAGCGTGTGCGTGTTTCTGGGTGCGCGGGAAGTTCCACACACGATTGGCCTGGGTACGTGTACTTCGGGGTGCGCGGGAAGTTCCACACGCAATTAGCCTGGGTACGTGTACTTCGGGGTGCGCGTGAAGTTCCACTTGCGATTAGCCTGGGTACGTGTGTTTCGGGGTGCGCGGGAAGTTCCACACGTGATTGGCCTGGGTACGTGTACTTTGGGGTGCGCGGGAAGTTCCACACGCGATTAGCCTGGGTACGTGCACTTCGGGGTGCGCGGGAAGTTCCACACGCGATTAGCCTGGGTACGTGTGTTTCGGGGTGCGCGGGAAGTTCCACACGCGATTGGCCTGGGTACGTGTGTTTCGGGATGCGCGGGAAGTTCCACACGCGATTGACCTGGGTACGTGTACTTCTGGGTGCTCGGGAAGTCCCACATGCGATTTCAGCAGGGTACGTGTATTCCGAGGTGCGCGGGAAGATTCACACGTGATTCCAGCAGGGTACGTGTATTTCGGTGGTGCCGGGGAATGCTACATGTGATTTGGCCGTGTGGGTCCTCCCAGGGGTTCCCTCTACACCCTCCACGGCCCCTGCAGGCAGCCCACACCACAGGGGACTACCCTGCACCCCTGCTCATGTCCCACAGGCAACCCATCCACCATAGCCATGCCCCCCAGCCAACCCACATGTCACCTTGCACTACTGATCACCAACACCTGTCTCCCAGCACCCCCACCCCCCAGCACTGTGGGGCACCCTCCACCGGGCCCCCACTCATGTCCAACTCATGTATCCCATCACCCCCACCCACCAGCATCCAGGGGCACCCTCCACCAGGCCCCCACTCATGTCTCCCATCACCCTCACCCCCCAGCATCCAGGGGCACCCTCCACCAGGCCCCCACTCATGTCCCCCTGCACCCCCACCCCCCAGCATCCAGGGGCACCCTCCACCAGGCCCCCACTCATGTCTCCCATCACCCCCACCCCCCAGCATTCAGGGGCACCCTCCACCAGGCCCCCCCTCATGTCCAACTCATTTCTACCACCACTCCCACCCCCCAGCAGTGCAGGGCACCCTCCACCAGGCCCCCACACATGTCCCCCTGCACCCCTACCCCCCAGCATCCGGGGGCACCCTCCACCAGGCCCCCACTCATGTCCAACTCATGTCTCCCATCACCCCCACCCACCAGCAACCAGGGGCACCCTCCACCAGGCCCCCACTCATGTACCCCTGCACCCCCACCCACCAGCATCCATGGGCACCCTCCACCAGGCCCCCACTCATGTCCAACTCATGTCTCCCATCACCGACACCCACCAGCATCCAGGGGCACCCTCCACCAGGCCCTCACTCATGTCCCCCTGCACCCCCACCCCCCAGCATCCAGGGGCACCCTCCACCAGGCCCCCACTCATGTCTCCCACCACCCCCCAGCAGTGCAGGGCACCCACCACCAGGCCCCCACACATGTCCCCCTGCACCCCCACACCCCAGCATCCAGGGGCACCCTCCACCAGGCCCCCACTCATGTCCAACTCTTGTCTCCCACCACCCCCACCCCCCAGCAGTGCAGGGCACCCTCCACCAGGCCCCCACACATGTCTCCCAGCACCCCCATCCCACAGCAGTGCGGGGCACCCTCCACCAGGCCCCCACTCATGTCCAACTCATGTCTCCCATCACCCCACCCCCAGCATCTATGGGTACCCTCCACCAGGCCCCCACTCATGTCTCCCATCACCCCCACCCCCCAGCAGTGCGGGGCACCCTCCACCAGGCCCCCACTCATGTCCCCCTACACCCCCACCCCCCAGCAGTGCAGGGCACCCTCCACCAGGCCCCCACTCATGTCCAACTCATGTCTCCCATCACCCCCACCCACCAGCATCCAGGGGCACCCTCCACCAGGCCCGCGCTCATGTCCAACTCATGTCTCCCATCACCCCCACCCCCCAGCATCTAGGGGCACCCCCCACTCATGTCTCCCATCACCCCCCCCAGCAGTCAGGGGCACCCTCCACCAGGCCCCCACTCATATCTCCCATCACCCCCCGCAGTGCAGGGCACCCTCCACCAGGCCTCCACTCATGTCTCCCATCACCCCCACCCCAGCATCTAGGGGCACCCTCCACCAGGCCCCCACTCATGTCCCCCTGCACCCCCACCCCCCAGCATCTAGGGGCACCCTCCACCAGGCCCCCACTCATGTCCCCCTGTACCCCCACCCACCAGCATCCAGGGGCACCCTCCACCAGGCCCCCACTCATGTCTCCCATCACCCCCACCCCCCAGCAGTGCAGGGCACCCTCCACCAGGCCCCCACTCATGTCCAACTCATGTCTCCCATCACCCCCACCCCCCAGCATCCAGGGGCACCCTCCACCAGGCCCCCACTCATGTCCCCCTGCACCCCACCCCCCAGCATCCAGGGGCACCCTCCACCAGGCCCCCACTCATGTCTCCCATCACCCCCACCCCCCAGCATTCAGGGGCACCCTCCACCAGGCCCCCACTCATGTCCAACTCATTTCTACCACCACTCCCACCCCCCAGCAGTGCAGGGCACCCTCCACCAGGCCCCCACACATGTCCCCCTGCACCCCTACTCCCCAGCATCCGGGGGCACCCTCCACCAGGCCCCCACTCATGTCCAGCTCATGTCTCCCATCACCCCCACCCACCAGCAACCAGGGGCACCCTCCACCAGGCCCCCACTCATGTACCCCTGCACCCCCACCCACCAGCATCCATGGGCACCCTCCACCAGGCCCCCACTCATGTCCAACTCATGTCTCCCATCACCGACACCCACCAGCATCCAGGGGCACCCTCCACCAGGCCCTCACTCATGTCCCCCTGCACCCCCACCCCCCAGCATCCAGGGGCACCCTCCACCAGGCCCCCACTCATGTCTCCCACCACCCCCCAGCAGTGCAGGGCACCCACCACCAGGCCCCCACTCATGTCCAACTCATGTCTCCCATCACCCCCACCCACCAGCATCCAGGGGCACCCTCCACCAGGCCCGCGCTCATGTCCAACTCATGTCTCCCATCACCCCCACCCCCCAGCATCTAGGGGCACCCCCCACTCATGTCTCCCATCACCCCCCCCAGCAGTCAGGGGCACCCTCCACCAGGCCCCCACTCATATCTCCCATCACCCCCCGCAGTGCAGGGCACCCTCCACCAGGCCTCCACTCATGTCTCCCATCACCCCCACCCCAGCATCTAGGGGCACCCTCCACCAGGCCCCACTCATGTCCCCCTGCACCCCCACCCCCCAGCATCTAGGGGCACCCTCCACCAGGCCCCCACTCATGTCCCCCTGTACCCCCACCCACCAGCATCCAGGGGCACCCTCCACCAGGCCCCCACTCATGTCTCCCATCACCCCCACCCCCCAGCAGTGCAGGGCACCCTCCACCAGGCCCCCACTCATGTCCAACTCATGTCTCCCATCACCCCCACCCCCCAGCATCCAGGGGCACCCTCCACCAGGCCCCCACTCATGTCCAACTCATGTCTTCCACCCCCGCCACCCCCCAGCATCTAGGGGCACCCTCCACCAGGCCCCCACTCATGTCTCCCATCACCCCCACCCCCCAGCAGTCAGGGGCACCCTCCACCAGGCCCCCACTCATGTCTCCCATCACCCCCACCCCCCAGCAGTGCAGGGCACCCTCCACTAGGCCCCCACTCATGTCCAACTCATGTCTCCCATCACCCCCACCCCCCAGCATCTAGGGGCACCCTCCACCAGGCCCCCACTCATGTCCCCCTGGACCCCCACCCCCCAGCATCTAGGGGCACCCTCCACCAGGCCCCCACTCATGTCCCCCTGTACCCCCACCCACCAGCATCCAGGGTCACCCTCCACCAGGCCCCCACTCATGTCTCCCATCACCCCCACCCCCCAGCAGTGCAGGGCACCCTCCACCAGGCCCCCACTCATGTCCAACTCATGTCTCCCATCACCCCCACCCCCCCAGTATCCAGGGGCACCCTCCACCAGGCCCCCACTCATGTCCAACTCATGTCTCCCATCACCCCCACCCACCAGCATCCAGGGGCACCCTCCACCAGGCCCCCACTCATGTCTCCCTGCACCCCCACCCCCCAGCATCCAGGGGCACCCTCCACCAGGCAACCACTCATGTCCCCCTGCACCCCCACCCTCCAGCATCCAGGGGCACCCTCCACCAGGCAACCACTCATGTCCCCCTGCACCCCCACCCCCCAGCATCCAGGGGCACCCTCCACCAGGCCCCCACTCATGTCCAACTCATGTCTCCCACCACCCCCACCCCCCCGCAGTGCAGGGCACCCTCCACCAGGCCCCCACTCATGTCCAGCTCATGTCTCCAATCACCCCCACCCCCCAGCATCCAGGGGCACCCTCCACCAGGCCCCCACTTCTGTCTCCCAGCACCCCCGCCCCCCAGCCGTGCGATTTGCCTGGGTACGTGTATTCCTGGGGTGCGCGGGTAGTCTCACATGCGATACCATCAGGGTACGTGTATTATGGGTCCGCGTGAACTTCCACACGCGATACCAGCAGGCTACATGTATTACGTGGTTCGCGGGTAGTTCCACACGCGATTGCCCTTTGTACGTGTATTTCGGGGTGCTTGTGAAGTTACACACGCGATTTTGCAGGGTACGTGTATTTCGGTGTGCGCGTGAAGTTCCACACGTGACTGGGCCTGTGAGAGTGGGGTACGTGTATTCCAGAGGTGGGCGGGAATATTTACTCGCGACTGGGCCTGGGAGAGCGTGTTATGTGTATTCCTGGGGTGGGCGGGAAGATTCACACGATCGCCTACAACGCGCCGAAAAATAAATGGTCCAATCCTGAAACACGTACGCCAGCATGAATCAGGCGTACGTCAACCCGCGTAGCATAAAAGTGCGCGCAAGCAACAAACAAGCTGAGACGCCAGGATGAATATACCGTTCCTAGCAGCAGTGGCTATGGGTTACCAAAGGAGGAGGAGGAGGATAGTGAGGGCCCAAATTTTCACTCCCAGAACCAGCCTTTTTGGGATGCCTGATGACCAGGTGTATTGGAGGTACAGGTTTCCACCACACATAATACTGGACCTGGTCAGTGAGTGGGAGGATGACCTCACATCACCCACCCTGTGCTCCCAAGCACTCAGCCCCCTGGAGAAGGTCCTTAATGTACTGCACTTCTTGGCCACTGGATCATTTCAGCGGACAAGTGCCATAGTGGGTGGGGTGTCACAGGCCACGCAGTCACCCTGCCTACACCAGGTCTTGAACATCATCACTGCACGCCCATCAGTCCGCAGGCACATATACCTGCCCAGGACACCTGCATAAAGGCAGGCTGCCGCCCTGGATTTCTACGGTGTGGCACAATTCCCCAAAGTGCTAGGTGCCATTGACTGCACCCATGTGGCACTACCCCCAGGGCATCTGAGCACATCTATAGGAACCGCAAGCACTGGCATTCCATCAACGTGCAGGTAGTATGTAATGCCAAGGGAATCATCACCTCAGTATATGCCAACTATCCAGGGTCCACCCACGACAGCTTCATTTACCGAATGTCTACCATAAGCCGGGACCTAGAAGCTGGGCGGCATGGCGATACATGGCTGCTTGGTGAGTATGAATGCCATTGCACATGCATGCATGTCAGATGCAGAGTTATGTCACTACCCCACTAATGATACCCATCACCTCCTCACCAGGGGACAGTGCCTACCCTCTGAGCACCCACATGATGACGCCAATTCGGAATCCCATCACGCCTCCCGAGGTAAGATTCAACACAGCCCATATTGCAACCCGGGGCATAGTGGAGCGCACATTCGGAGTGCTCAAGTCACGCTTTCGCTCCCTTGACCGTTCTGGTGGGCAGCTGTCATATGCGCCCCCAGTAGTGTGCAGGATCATAGTGGCAGCATGTGTCCTGCACAATGTTGCAACACGCCAGGGCCTGGCTGTGGACATGGTGGTGTCCCCACATCCCCAACCACATGCACGCCCGCTGCGCATGGGAGGGGAGAGGGCACGGGGTGAGGCAGCCCGTACGCAGCTGGTGACTAATTACTTCACATAGAAATCACACCCCTGTGGAGTGCACACAGCCCTGGCACATACCATCTGATAAGCAATGATGACTCGACCTGACAATTATGACGAACAAAGGGACAGTCAACTGTCAGAACCATAGCAGCCTGAGATTGTTCATGTGGAAGTGTCACAATGTGTGCATCCCTACCTACATAAATACCACCAATGCAGTGTCATCAAAAGACACACTTCCATGCTGCAGAAATGAATACCCACTTGCAAAATACTACATGAAAACAGTGCCATGTCACCAAACCCCTCCCCGGCACAGCCACACAACACACCATGGCATGTCATGCAATGTGAGAGCAAACAAATTAATCCCCACAACATGCCCCAAGTGTCACCAGCTACCGTGTCCCTAATGGAAACATGGGCACACATGAATTGCTCACAGTAATGCAGGACCTACAACACACATTACCAAATACTTACCAAGAATACCAATCACCTACACAACCTCCAACCTACCTTAAACATGACATTACAGACTTAAAAATGTGCTAGCCTCACTACCTGATGATGCCAGCACTCCGAACACTTCCAAGTATACAGTGTTAGCGCCACGCAAGAGTGTAGGTGCACTGCTTACAACATGGACTCCAGTTCCAAGGTGGACCGCCTTGTGAAGACATGAGAAATGGACCTGCAAATTAGGAGGATGAGATGGATGCAGAGGCACATATCAATACACAATGCAGTGTACAATACAACAACAATATGCACTATGAATGTATACACAGTATTGACTACAGACTGCCCACACATCGAATGGAAGTCCAATGTCACCATGTACGTCAATGTCACTTGGGCACACCCTTTGCAAGCCCATGGAAACGGGAAGCAGGAGGGGTGTGTGTCACAAAAACCCAAGCATCTGAACCAAATTCATGACAAGCCTGCATGTGCCCAGCCACAATGCAGCGTATGCCCATGGGAGCCACACAAGGCAACACACTGCCCAATTTTTTTTTTTTAAATAAATAAATAAATAAAAATGGCCATTAATGGGCCGGGGGGGGCCACCCAGGAGGTCCGAGGACAGGGTGCACACCAAAACCGACCTGTGTGGATATTGCAGAAAAAAAAACACCTCCATGGGCTCATGGCCTGCACGGCTACCCTATTGTGAGAGAATCACTGCTGTCGCTCTCCTCACCTTTTGCAGCTGTATCGGGAGGTGGTGGCACTATGGGAGGCAGCCCACGCAAAGCCCTAGTCTGGTCCTCCATGGCAGCAAGCATGCGGGTGTGGAAGGTCTCGTTCTGGAGGATAATTGTGTGTAGGTCTGCATGCAACAACTCACTTGATGCCCGGACCTCCGCCCTAGTTGCCTGCATCTCAGCTGAGAGTGTACGTGTGAGACGCTCCAGCTGCTGTTCTGTCCTTCTGTTTGTTGAAGCCTCAAGCTCAACAAGAGTCGTCCTGAGGTGAAGGAGTTCCACCCTCAGGGCTTCCCTGTGGCCCTGGGACACTATGGAAATGGCTTCCCGCAGAGTCGCCAGTGCCGCCCGCCTGTCCCTGTCGGACGCCAACATGTCCTCCCTGTGTGACTGGCAGATGGAGTCTGTTGCCTGCTGTAGTCGCTCCATCAGCCTTTCGGGGGGGACAATGGAAGTGGCCACCCTATCCATGGCCTGAGCCATCATCTCTGATGATGCTGCCTGTTGGGTTGCCATACCGTATATGGATTGCTCCCATGCGGTATTGCCAGGTGGCGTACGGCCACCACGTCGGCGGGCACCACACCTGTCTGGGCCAAGGCGAACTGCGCCTTGCTGTGCCGGCACTTCCTGAGGCTGCAGGACTGCATTCCCCCTATGATCTACTGGCCCAGGAACAGGATCAGATGTTGCGGAGTGTTACCCTGCATCCGTAACCACCAAAGGCGTACCTGACAACACTGACATCCCCATTGAGGGTTCTAACCCTGGTGCAGGTGGGTCGGACAGAACAGAATCCCTCCCAGGAACACTCACCTGCGACGGCACATAGGTCTCATCATCCGAATCGACACCTGAATACAGCTTGTGGGAGGTGCAGCCAGAGACACCCCTTGAGAGCACGACCTGCAGCAGTTGTGGGTTCTCACCCACCACCACTCCACGTCCCTCACTGGTGGTCGGTCGGGCCTGAGACCTGTCCTGGGTCTGCACCATTTCCACAACCCCAGCAGTATCAAGTGCGTCACCCCCTGCAAAGACATAAAAGAAAACAAATGGAAACAGGCATTAGCACTATGGCACACAATTAGGGCTGAGAAGCTACAGAAACAGTACTTGATTGACACATGTCCCACATGACTAAAACCCTCCCATGCATGCACTGTCACTGCGTGTGAAGGGGAGGCAGATGGCACACATTGATGACACCAAGATGGAAGATGAACACATTTGCTGCATGCTGCCTAGCAATGGCATCACACATTGGCCTGTGATTGGCAGATCAAATACACATGCCATCACACAGATGGCATGTACCCTAGCCATAAAGTGAAGAGGGAGAGGAGGGCACCAATTGTTCATTCAGTCTAGTTTGCTCATGAAATTGATTTTTTCATTGAAATGGTTCAAATGTTTAACCTGGAGCTGCCAGTCCAAAATGGTCCTATAGCACAGGGACATGTCTAAACAAATCATATCCAGGAAACAACTGTCAGGTTCCATAGTAAATAGGTGGTAATTAAAGAATTATTATCCTTATGTTATTTGTTTATTTCATTGTTAGGTTTAAAAACTAAATATAGTCCTTTCACTGTTAAAATGGTTGGGCCTTAACTTCCATATTCAGAGTACTGCAGATGCCCCAAGCCAAGATGGAGGGCAGAGGCAGGAGTTCTGATTGGGTGGCAGGTTGACAATGGTGTGACTCCCAACATTCTAAACTGCCTTTCATTAGTTTAGTTTCCTGAGCTGGTCATGTTTCTGTTTATCTCCTATGTTTTGGGCCTTGGAAAACTCATAAGAAAATATCTTCAAGACTAAAAGAAAAAGAAACAACTCATTCAAGTTACATCTACTCTAAAGAAATTAATTTTCCCTGTGGAAGAAAACGCTGTGTGGTCTTCTAAAGCAAAAAGGAAGTCCCCGCGGTGATTGATTGTTCCTGGCTTCAGCTGAGAAGAAAAGCAGAGACATTACTGTCGCATTCTGAATGACGAAAAAAGGTGAACTTTTTTCAGTTCATTGGTTTTCAGCAGCACAGTTATGAAACATGACCACCAAAGTTTGCTTTTAGCGTAAAAGAGTTGGAGTTATTTCAAAACTAAAAAAAAATATATAGAAATAATTATCATCCTCTGGGCTCTTTGCAGAGGGTATTCAGGTAGGATTGTTGATATTCATAAAATAATAGTTGTTTAGTTTTGTAATATTATTTAATGCTTAACAATTTTAATTCATGCAGAGACCGGATGAAGATAGAAGATCCAGTGTCTGATTTGTTATTTTATCCACTTTTCCCCCTTCCCCCCAGGGGTGTCTAGTACTCAGCTGTTCAGTTTAGTTGTGAGCTAGACATCTTAGTGGGATTGTGGGACTCAGCAGCTCCTGCGTTGGATGTGGATATTACCATCCTGACAGAATGAAAGGCCCAAGTAGTTAACTTCGCCTGAGCTGCTGAGACCACTTCCCAGAATAATTATGGAAGCCTTGGGGGATATGATTAAGGAGTTGAGGGAAGAATTAAGGGTTTCTATAAATGAGAATGTCCTTTTAAATAAAAGGATTGAGGAGTTAAATATTAAGGTTACACATATTCAGGAAATGTCAGAAGAAAGGTTGGTAGGTAGGAGAGAAGAACAGATTTTGGAACCTCCAGTTCTGGAAAGGGAAGGTTCTAGACAGAGAGGAGATTCTGGTTTAGGAGCAATTGGAGGTTTAAAGTCTTTAATTTTACCGGTGCCTCTGGCACCACCTGAACGTTTTTCTGGTGAGGCTAAAAGATTTCAAACATTTTTCACTCAATGTGAATTACATTTTTTAAGTAGGCCGGAAGTGTTTTCTTCTGATATGTCAAAGATAACATTTATGATATCTTATCTTTCAGGGGAGGCTGCTAGTTGGGCAGGAGTGTTGGTTAAACAAAAAAATGTGGCTTTGTATGATTTTAAGTTATTTAAGGAGGAGTTCAGTAAGTTATTTGATAAACGTCAGGAATCCTTACAAGTTGATGGTGAGCTGCTTGAGTTAAAACAGGGGAATCGAGAGTTAGTCAGTTATATTACCCAATTTAAGACTCTAGTTGTTGAAAGTAACTGGCCAGACGAGAAGACAGCATCCCTTTTTTACAGAGGTTTAAGGGATGAATTGAAAGACGCCTTGTCTGGGGTGGTAAATAGACCAACTTCTTGTGACGCCTTGATGGATTTAGTTGTACAGTTAGATTTTCGCCTCTATGAAAGAAGATTGGAGCGTAGGAGGGGAGACAATAAACAAGAGAATAAATCTAATCCTAGATTTGATAGACCTAGGCAGGAGTTTGTAAATAGAGATTTTAGGTCACAAAATTCAGAAAGTTCAGGAAGAATTAGAGGACCTCTTTCTAAGGAGGAAAGAGATAGGCGAAGAAATAATAATCTCTGTCTTTATTGCGGAAGGAGTGGACATTTTCTTGGGAACTGCCCTTACACTCCAAAGAAAGTACAAAATCCTGACGGCAAGAATCATCAAGTAGCCAATACTCTTCAGGCGGCAGTTCCTCACATAACAATTAATGTATCCTTGATTTTTGAAAAGAAATTGGTGGGTAGTGGTCCTGTGATTATTGATTCAGGAGCAACTGGGAATTTTATGGATTGGGGAGTAGCAAAGAGGTTAGGTATTCCCTTAGTGAAGAAGGTTTTATCTGAGCAGGTTAGTTCAGTGGATGGATCAGAATTAACTTCAGGACCAATCACACATGAAACTTCTCCCTTACTAATGATTATGGCAGGGAACCATGGAGAGGAGTTATTTTTGAGATTATCGATGCTCCACAATTGAAGATTATTTTAGGCATGCCCTGGCTTACACATCATAATCCTTTGATTGATTGGGGCAGAAGGGTGATTGAATTAAATTCCAATTTTTGTAAGGAACATTGTTTTGAAGGTAAATCCCTTGAAGATACTCAGATTGATGATGTTAAGGGTGCAAGGTTCTTAAGAGAGGTTGGAGCTCTTTTTCACTCTCATACTATTGGAGCTGTTATGGGAGAGTTACCTGATTGCTACAAAGAATTCAGTGATGTCTTTGATGAGGTAGTGGCAGGTGGTCTTCCTCCTCATAGACCATTTGATTGTAAGATAGAACTTGAACCAGGAGCCACTTTACCTTGTAGCAGAGTTTATGCACTTACTGAAAAGGAAAACGATTACCTTAAGGAGTATTTAACTGAAAATTTAGCAAAGGGTTTCATTAGACATTCCAAGTCCCCGGTGGCATCTCCTTTATTTTTTGTGCCTAAAAAAGAGGGAACATTGAGGACTTGTATTGATTATAGAGCTCTAAATAAGGTAACCATCAAAAACAGATATCCACTTCCTTTAATTTCAGTTATGTTAGATCAGATACAAGGAGCTGAAATATTTTCTAAATTGGATTTGAGAGGTGCTTATCATCTTGTTAGAGTAAAAGAGGGAGATGAATGGAAGACAGCTTTCAAGACTAAGTATGGATTATTTGAATATTTAGTGATGCCTTAGGGATTATGTAATGCCCCAGCTTCATTTCAGTTTTTTATTAATGAAGTTCTACGTGAGTTTCTGGAAATTTTTGTTGTAGTCTACATCAATGATATTTTGATTTATTCACAAGATTCGAAACAACATCAAAGTCATGTAAAATTGGTCCTACAAAAATTGAGAGAAAACCATTTATTTGCAAAATTGGAAAAAAGCCAATTTCATACTTCTTCAGTTGAATTCCTTGGTTTTGTGATTACTCCTGGTGGGTTGTAGATGGATTTAAAGAGGATTAAGGCTGTCAAAGACTGGCCATCTCCGACTAAGGTTAAGGAGGTGCAGAGTTTTTTGGGTTTTGCCAATTTTTATAGGAGATTTATCGAAGGATTCTCTCAAATCATTACTCCTATTACTAAACTTCTTAAGAAAGGAGTAAAATTCATTTGGAGTGAAGAAGCTGAAGAGGCTTTTCAGGTTTTGAAAGATCGTTTCATTACAGGACCTGTGCTTTTACATCCTGATCCTTCTAAGCCTTTTTTTGTTGAGGCAGACGCCTCCAATCTGGCTATGGGAGCGGTTTTATCTCAAAGGCATGAAAACACTGGACAATTGCATCCAGTTGCTTATTTTTCCAAAAAGTTTTCTTCAGCTGAAATCAATTATACCATCATGGATCGTGAGCTTTTAGCGATCAAGGCAGCCTTTGAGGAATGGCGCCATTATTTAAATGGAGCTAGACACACTGTGACAGTTTTGACTGATCACCGAAATCTTTTATTTTTAAAATCAGCTAAAACTTTAACACCCAGACAATTAAGATGGTCATTATTCTTTTCAGATTATGATTTTGTAATTACATTTAAACCTGGAAGTCAAAATGGAAAGGCAGATGCTTTGTCTCGTCAGTTTCCTGGTAGTGAACAATTGAAGGAGATTGATCAACAACCTGTGATTTCCTCTGAACATTTTATTGTGGCGGGAGGAGTTTTTGATGAAGGAAGTTTTTCTAAAGAAATTCAAGACTGCATGACTTCTGAACAAATGGATGAATGGGTGAGACAGGACCCAGTGAGAAAAATTAAAAATGGTTTACCATATTTCGACACTAGATTATATCTTCCTTCAGAGAAGCTCCGTGAAAAAATTTTGATTGATTGTCATGAATCAAAACTCTCAGGTCATCCAGGGTTTAGAAAAACTTTAGAGTTGGTCAGGTGGGAATTTTGGTGGGATACAATGAGAAGTGACATTTTAAACTTAGTTAAGACTTGTGAGACTTGTATTAGAGCCAAGTCACATGTGGGTAAACCAATGGGTTTATTAGAACCTCTTCCAATTCCGCCGCATCCGTGGCATACTATTTCTATGGATTTTATAGTTGATCTCCCTAAGGATCAAGGTTGTTCTACAATTTTGGTTGTTGTTGATTTACTTACTAAGGAAAGTCATTTTATTCCAATTAAAGGGGAAGTTACTGCAGAAAGTTTGGCACAGCATTTTTCTCAAGGCATTGTTCGGCTGCATGGTTTACCTAGTCAGGTGATTTCCGATAGAGGTTCTCAGTTTATTTCAAAATTTTGGAGGGCCTTTTGTAGAAGTCTTGGTGTGGAAGTTAAATTAACATCTGGATATCATCCCGAGACTAATGGTCAAGTGCAATGTGTTAATCAAGAGTTGGAAAAGTACTTAAGATGTTACTTGCAAGCAGGAGACAGTTGGGTAGATCTAATTTGGATAGCAGAATTTGCATATAATAATTCTATGAAGGATTCTACTTCTATGTCACCTTTTTTCTGTAGTCGTGGTTTCCATCCTCGTTTCCTTAGAGAACAGATAGAGAAAGACATTGGTAGTCCAGCAGTTGAGATTAGATTACAGTCTATGAAGGGAATTTTGGTACAAGCAGTTAAGGCACTTCAATTGAGTAAGGCTAGTTATAAGAGATTTGCTGATGTTAAACGCAAGCCTGGGCCAGAATTTTTGTTGGGAATAAGGTCTGGTTGTCTACCAAGAATTTGAAAATCAAGGGTCGAACTAAATTTAGTCCAAGATTTATAGGTCCTTTTGAGATTGAGACTGTGATAAATCCAGTTGCAGTTAGATTGAAACTTCCCGAAAATTTAAAAGTACATCCAACATTTCACATTAGTCAGTTAAAACCATTTGTTGTTGGAACTAGATTAGGAGTTCCTCCTAGTCCAGTTTTAGTGGAGAATCAATCTGAAGAATTTGAGGTCAGAGCAATTTTGGACTCTAGAAGAAGTCGTGGAAAACTTCAGTATTTAATAGACTGGAAAGGTTTTGGGCCTGAGGAACGCTCTTGGGAATTTGCTAGTGATGTCCATGCTCCAATTCTTGTCGCCAAATTTCATAGGAAGTATCCTGTCAAGCCTGGTCCGGGAGGGAGGGCTGGGAGAGGGGGTACTGTCAGGTTCCATAGTAAATAGGTGGTAATTAAAGAATTATTATCCTTATGTTATTTGTTTATTTCATTGTTAGGTTTAAAAACTAAATATAGTCCTTTCACTGTTAAAATGGTTGGGCCTTAACTTCCATATTCAGAGTACTGCAGATGCCCCAAGCCAAGATGGAGGGCAGAGGCAGGAGTTCTAATTGGGTGGCAGGTTGACAATGGTGTGACTCCCAACATTCTAAACTGCCTTTCATTAGTTTAGTTTCCTGAGCTGGTCATGTTTCTGTTTATCTCCTATGTTTTGGGCCTTGGAAAACTCATAAGAAAACATCTTCAAGACTAAAAGAAAAAGAAACAACTCATTCAAGTTACATCTACTCTAAAGAAATTAATTTTCCCTGTGGAAGAAAACGCTGTGAGGTCTTCTAAAGCAAAAAGGAAGTCCCCGCGGTGATTGATTGTTCCTGGCTTCAGCTGAGAAGAAAAGCAGAGACATTACTGTCGCATTCTGGATGACGAAAAAAGGTGAACTCATTCTTGTTTAAAGAAAACAAGGTAAGCCTGCATGTTTAATTCATTAAAAGACGTTGTGTTGTGAAGCCAGTGTTTTTACATGGCAAACTCATTCATCAGAGATTAAGTCATGAAAACATGATATTTAAAGGCTATTAAAGTTAATGACTGCACAGGCAACCTTGTTTTTTTTTAAAAGCAGCACAAAGAAGGATATTTATTTTTGAGCAAAGGTATTTTTAACAAAGAGGAAAATATATAAGACTTGTGTACCATATTATATGAGGAATCTTCCAAATGCATCTCATTACATGCAAAGACGTTTTTTGAGGAATAACTTTACTTTAAAACTGCACTCAATATTAAATGGTATTTCCTTTGGTTGTTGAACTATTTCCATAAAGAGAGGAAAATGAAATGGAATGAACTGATTAAGGAAATAGTATCATTTTAAGGAAAACAAAAGATTATTTCTGTGTTTTCAACTATTTTTTCAAGTGTGCTTCATTCAAAAGACTCATCTTCTTGAGACATTCTGGAGTTTGTGTTCACAGTTTTATTGACATTGTTTGGAAACACATTTTCTTTTCTTCAAGTTCATTTATTTCCACAAGGAACCTCCATCAGTTTAGTCACTTGTAATGACATTCAGTTCATTGGTTTTCAGCAGCACAGTTATGAAACATGACCACCAAAGTTTGCTTTTAGCGTAAAAGAGTTGGAGTTATTTCAAAACTAAAAAAAAATATATAGAAATAATTATCATCCTCTGGGCTCTTTGCAGAGGGTATTCAGGTAGGATTGTTGATATTCATAAAATAATAGTTGTTTAGTTTTGTAATATTATTTAATGCTTAACAATTTTCATTCATGCAGAGACCGGATGAAGATAGAAGATCCAGTGTCTGATTTGTTATTTTATCCACTTTTCCCCCTTCCCCCCAGGGGTGTCTAGTACTCAGCTGTTCAGTTTAGTTGTGAGCTAGACATCTTAGTGGGATCGTGGGACTCAGCAGCTCCTGCGTTGGATGTGGATATTACCATCCTGACAATTTGCTCATGAAATTGATTTTTTCATTGAAATGGTTCAAATGTTTAACCTGGAGCTGCCAGTCCAAAATGGTCCTATAGCACAGGGACATGTCTAAACAAATCATATCCAGGAAACAAAGCCAGTCCACTGTACCATAGCCATGTCAGACATGTGACAATAGGACTGAGAAATGCCTAGTAAAAGTGGCGGTATGCAAACAATCTGCCTGAATAAACAGAGAAAAATAAGCAACAATGTTGTGGCAAGATGACACTTCAAGGGCAACTGGCGTGGTGTTGGGCTAGATGTCTAATGTTGGCAGAAGGGATACTGCTATACCCAAATGCTGGTGCGCAGAATGTATTGGATGAGGCACATGGGTGACCCAAACCACTCAGGCACACACACCCTCACCTGGCACCCAAACAGAAGCCCTCACACACACACCATGCACATGGATGGCACACACATGCATGTGCACTCACCAGACAATGCCTCGTAATCTGCCAGTTCTCCCACGCCTTGGATCTGTTCCTCTGTGACGTAGGTCCCAGCAACATGCTCATGTGGAGTGAGTTCTATGTCCTCTGCTGGAGACCCACCTCCAGTCACTAGAGTAGCGGCATGACTTGAGGCCAGTTTATTCTTTGCCCTGCGCTTCAGGTCATTCCAGCGCTTGTAGCATCCATTAGCTGTGCGCCTCACGATTCCAAGGGCACTTATGATGTCCACGATGGTCTGCCAGTGTGCCAGACGTTGTGCGGGTGTGGTCTTGGATCCTGCAACAATCACCATTTCGCGGTCATGTGCGGACACATACTCTACAAGTGCATTCAGTTCGGCCTCATTGAAGCTGGGCTTCCTTGACGGGCCGGACTGTGTAGCTGTGTCTGGGGCATCAGCCTCTACTGGACGAGCACTCTTCCTCTTCCGCTTGGAAGGTGGTGGGGATCCTGAGTGTCCTACGCCGCTCTGGACACTAGGGGCAGGAGCCCCGGTGGAATCTGTACTAGGAGTGTGGGATTGCACACTCAGCATGGGAGTTGGTGCAGGCATTAGCTCAAGTGTGATGGTGTCAGGGGGAATGTCAGCAGGATGGACTTGGACCGACACTGTCCTGGCTGGGTGTGTGAGAGGTGGGGTGGATGGAGCCGCAGCTGCCCCTGCAGCCTCCCCAGCCTGCTTACGCAGGGCAGCAGATGACCTAGCTGCCCCTGATCCACGTGGCCTGATGACACCAACGTGCACCGACGCACGTGGCCTAGACCTGCTGACCTGAAAGTCAGCCATGGAGTCACCCTGTGCCAGGTCTGGTTCCACAGTGGGCTGGTCCAACAAGGGCTGAGCATGGATGGTGTCAGCCACGTTACCCTCAACCGGGGGGGGCATGGGTGTCCCTGACTGTTCCTCCACACATGGGGGGTTGGGGCACCCTGCAAGTCACGTCCCCTACCGGATCCACCACGGCCACCACTTGGGGCTTGGCACCCTTACGGCTTGTTCGCCTCCCAGCCATGGCACTGATGTTATTGTGCGTATGGGAGTCACTGTGAACTATTATCCTGGGCAATTGGGGGTCAAAGGGGTGGGGTACCAGATGGTAATCGTACCCTAGTGCTCTAGCAAGGCTGTATGTCACCACTGGGGAAAGATGACGGGTCACGCAACGCACAGGCACCCCAAAAAAGGGAAGTAAGGTGCACGCAACCCCTCCTAGACCACGTGTGTGGAAAAATAAACCTGCACTACGCTGTGGCACCCAGAAACACAAGAATGAACGCATGCGTGTCACACGCAGCCTAGAATGACCTGTGAAGGGGTATGCGACACACGGGGCAAGCACAGATGTTAAATACGTGCGCGACTCACCGTCTGCCAGGAACAAAAGCGTGAAAAATATGCGCGTGTGCGCGTTGGCAACACCCCCGCCAAAAGAAGAATTGTACGCTGTCTGAGGAGACAGGACAACAGTAGAAGGGAACGCTGTTTGAGGAAACAGGCCCAGGAAAAAGAGGAAAAGAGAAAAAGCTGTCAGAGGTAACAGGGAGTACGAACTTGAAACGCCGTCAAGTAAATTGCGTGTGAACTGACAAGAAGTACAGATTTCACCCACTCACTCTCCACGAAAAGCACGTAAAAGGAAATGGCGTTCTACACGTACCTTTTATACACACGTCACAGACACGCATACGCGATGAGGCCATTTCCACCAATTACACGCTTTGACACTCGGACGTGTATCTTTTTTTTTACACGCGCGATTCTCTACGGCCATGCGCGTGATGTCATAGCTGCGCATGGGGGCCTTTGGGCCAATGAAATCGCATATGCGTGCAGACACGCTTACGCGCTAAGGGCCTTTCCTCGAATTACACGCAGACGTGCAGGATTTTCACGTGCCAAATCACTCCGTATCAAGTTGGCCATGCGTAAGCACACGGAAGACCACGCTCCTGCCCAGAAAGCCGATTTACTGCCCCCCAGAGCCCCGAGCACGCTCCCACCTGCCATCTGCTGCTGCCTGACTGCCTGCTGCCCACGTGCCCTGCCATTTGCTGCCTGCACATCAGCCAGGGGTGCTGTTGCTGTGACCACCCCTGCTGGAACCGAAGACTCCTGACTGGGATTCCATCGCTCCACAGCCCAGCCCCAGGACCCAGTTGCCCACTCACTCCTGCCTTTGGGGTTGTCATGTCGGGCACTGCAACATCTGGCACCACTGACAACCCCCGGCCAGAGAGGCAGAGGGGCACCAGCTTCAGTGCCAGGGAAGTTGGTGTCCTGGTGGAGCAAGTCCTGGGGCAGTATGATGCCCTCTTCGGAAGTGTGCGCGCCGACAAGGAAGGACAGACTCGGATCTGGACGAACATTGTGACTGCCATCAACGCGGAGGGGGTGGCAGTCCGCGACTTCCAACATGTCAAGAAGCGCTGGGAGGACTTCAGGTCCAGGACCCTCAACAAGGCCCGGCGCCTCTTGAAGGCAGCGGATGCTAAGGGGCGCCGGGGCCACTTGTCGGAAGATCAGATGAGGGTCCTGGAACGCATATCCCCAGCGCTCCACGTCCAGGTCCTTGAGAGGCAGACCCGTCTGGAGTCGAGCGGTAAGTGTACATGCATCATGATTTAAGCTGTGCGTGTGGTGATGTGCCAGTAGTGTGCAGGTTGCACATCTGTTTGTATGGGGCCGAGTATGGGTGGGGGTGTACAAGGCCGTGAGGCTAACACATGCGAGGGCTGTCATTTGTAAGACATGGATGGTGCTTGTGTGTGTAGGCTTGCATGCCAAATGCAGTTGTGTGGGCACACATGTTTGGATGAATGTGTATGTAAGTAGGCATGTTCGTGATGTCACGCATGTATGTTGTTTTCAGCTGCATGTATCAGCACTGTGTACATGTGCATGTGTGTGTATTTGACAAGGGTGCAACAGTGATGCAACATGATGCATGTGACAGCGGGATGTGGAAGCCTGATTGGCAGATGTGACATGGATGCCCATCTGAACACTGCGACAGTTGGCTGAGGTGTACACATGCATGCAAGTGTGGTGGTGTGCGTGCATGTGTAGTGCACTCCCTGTGTTGCATGTGATGTCTGGCTCACCTTTGCCTGCTCATGCTGTTGTATGTGTATGGATGGTGCTGGCAGTTGCGATATGGCTGTGGTATGGCTCATGTGTGCAAGTTGAAATGACATGTGTGTTGCCGATTGTGATGCCATGTCTGAGGTTTGCCAATGCCACTCATGTGCAACTGTCATGTGTGTATGTGTCCATTGTACAGTGCCCTGATGCCTGTGTTTTATTTCTCCCTGTATGCAGCGTCAACTTATGAAGAGGGCGGAGAAGGTGCTGTGGAGCACAGCGGCGGGGACCGCACCGCCAGCCGGCGACGCAAGGCCCGGCTCCCCTCCCAGGTTGTGATCTCGTCAGGGAGTGAGGAGTCTGGTGCCGCATCCCAGGCCGCAGCTGCCGGGGGGAGGTCCAAGAGGCGGAGGTCAGAGTTGGACTCCTCGGCAGCAGAAGGGGCAGCTGGGACCCCACAGGGCCCAACGGGGGAAGATGGCAAGGAGTCATCCAGGTTGGTGGGGGGTTTGGTGGAGGAGGAGGCCGTGCAAGCAACAGAGACGGGGTCTGGAGGTGGGGATTCCCCTGGTGCTAGTGGTGCAGTGTAGGACCAGGGACAGGAGGCAGCACAGGTCGCCGCGGAGTTGCCTGTGTGCAATCCTGTCCCTGATCCTGTCACTGCATCATCTTGCACCAGCAGGGATGCCTACATCCAGACCCGTTTTCAGGCAGGGGATGAACTCACAACAACGGCCTTCCTCTGCCTGCGGACGTGGCTATCCGGGTACGGGTTGAGCCTGTTCTGACTGGTGTGGCGTTGCGTCAACGGGCCATGCGATGTGACCTGCAGTCTTTTCATGAGGAGACTGCACATCATCTCGAATGGCTCGTTGACCGCGTCGGCCTACTGGGACAGGTCACCCAGGCCGGATTCCTCCGTTTGATGGGGCTTGCTCAGACCCCCTCCTCAACTGAACCCCCTATGCGCCAGTCGTCCTCCGTGCCATCTTCCCACCCATTAGTCACCTGGGTGCCCTGTGGAGCTGCCTCTGACGGTGCAGCCAGGCTGGTGGAGGAGGCATCCCTGCCACAGTCGGGAGTCGGACGTCCAGCAGGGGTGGCCATATCAACGACTGCACCCCAGCCAGCGGAGGATGTGCAGGCAGCAGGAGGCAGTGCACGGGCAGAGGCACAGCAGCAGCAGCAACGTGGTGGGAGCAATGATGGCTCGGGGCCTTCGACATCGGAGGGGCAGGCATCGGCCGGAGGGCAGGAGGACCCAGGACGGGAAGTGTCTTCCATGTGGCAGCGGTTGGGCCACGCCATAGATGCGGAGCGGCAGCGGGCGGAAGAGGCACAGCTCACGATGGTCAGGGCGGAGAACTCCATGCGGAGGGCCCTGAGGCGGGCCGAGTGCCTTGAAGCAATCCGCAGGGAGTTGGGGGTGAACATGTCGACGGCCCTGCGGACCCTCGGGGCCATGGAGGAGGACCGCCTCCGGGACATTGAGCAGGAGTTTGATGATGCCCTGGCCCGGAACATCCCAAAGTGAGCCGTCGGACTAGCCCGCTGCCCTTGTAAATAGTTCTGTAGTTAGCGTTAGGTTTCCTTTGGTTTGCATTTTTTTTGGACCTTTTGGACAATGGGCCACATTTTTGTATATAGTTTTTTTTTTTAGGTAGTGTTATTAGATAGGTTTCATTTCTTCTGTTGGGATCATGGACCCTGGATTGTTTATCTGTATATAGTTTACTTTTGGATTTTCATTTGTTTTAATGATTTACCCATGGAGCAATGGTTTTCGATTTTAATTTTCCATTGGATTTACTTTTGTGGACTGTGACTTTGGACACATTTCCTTTGGATTATGATTTGTGGTTTTGCATTATTTCACGGACATGCTGGTTTATTTTTTTTAAATTTCCATTATTGTTTGTTTATTTTTGATTCAATTTATGTTGCTTTTAATACATACTTTTTCTTCAAACTTCAATGTGTAGTATCATCTCATTGGTTTCATGCATATCATGATATG
Organism: Ambystoma mexicanum; assembly: GCF_040938575.1. Lineage (NCBI taxonomy): Eukaryota > Metazoa > Chordata > Amphibia > Caudata > Ambystomatidae > Ambystoma > Ambystoma mexicanum. Next base: position 1,327,016,882 of record NC_090931.1, read on the forward strand.
GGTTTTGACATTCACTGACACCCATTGGGTGTATGTGAGGGACATGTGTTCATTTCCAAACTTGCAATTGGGGTTTTATCATGTTATTGCCATTTCTAAGTGGGTGGATGCAATACTCGGGTGGGTGTTTGGCATTTGGAGGATGACCATAAGGGCCAGGGATCTAGATTGTGATGACATGTTGGCTGGGGGACATGAGTGGGGGCCTGCTGAGGGGTGAGGATCCAGGGGGACATGAGTAGGGGCCTGGTGGAGGGTGCCCATGACTGGTGGGGGTGGGGGTGCAGGGAGACATGAGTGGGAGCCTGATGGAGGGTGCCCCTACATGCTGGGGGGTGGGGGTGATGGGAGACATGAGTTGGACATGAGTGGGGGCCTGGTGGAGGGTGCCCTGCACTGCTGGGGGGTGGGGTGATGGGAGACATGAGTGGGGGCCTGGTGGAGGGTGCTCTGCACTGCTGGGGGGTGGGGGTGGTGGGAGACATGAGTTGGACATGGGTGGGGGCCTGGTGGAGGGTGCCCTGAACTGCTGGGGTGTCGGGGTGTGGGGGTGGTGGGAGACATGAGTTGGACATGAGTGGGGGCCTGGTGGAGGGTGCCCTGCACTGCTGGGGGTGGTGGTGATGGGAGACATGAGTGGGGGCCTGGTAGAGGGTGCCCCTGCACTGCTGGGGGATGGGGTGGTGGGAGACATGAGTGGGGGCCTGGTGGAGGGTGTCCCTGGATGCTGTGGGGTGGGGGTGATGGGAGACATGAGTGGGGGCCTGGTGGAGGGTGCTCCTAGATGCTGGGGGGTGGGGGTGATGGGAGACATGAGTTGGACATGAGTGGGGGCCTGGTGGAGGGTGCCCTGCACTGCTGGGGGTGGGGGTGATGGGAGACATGAGTTGGACATGAGTGTGGGCCTGGTGGAGGGTGCCCTGCACTGCTGGGGGGTGGGGGTGATGGGAGACATGAGTGGGGGCCTGGTGGAGGGTGCCCCTGCACTGCTGGGGGGTGGGGGTGGTGGGAGACATGAGTGGGGGCCTGGTGGAGGGTGCCCCTGGATGCTGGGGGTGATGGGAGACATGAGTGGGGGCCTGGTGGAGGGTGCCCCTAGATGCTGGGGAGTGGGGGTGATGGGAGACATGAGTTGGACATGAGTGGGGGCCTGGTGGAGGGTGCCCTGCACTGCTGGGGGGTGGGGGTGGTGGGAGACATGAGTTGGACATGAGTGGGGGCCTGGTGGAGGGTGCCCCGCACTGCTGGCGGGTGGGGGTGATGGGAGACATGAGTGGGGGCCTGGTGGAGGGTGCCCATGCACTGCTGGGGGGTGGGGGTGGTGGGAGACATGAGTGGGGGCCTGGTGGAGGGTGCCCCTGGATGCTGGGGGGTGGGGGTGATGGGAGACATGAGTGGGGGCCTGGTGGAGGGTGCCCCTAGATGCTGGGGGTGGGGGTGATGGGAGACATGAGTTGGACATGAGTGGGGGCCTTGTGGAGGGTGCCCTGCACTGCTGGGGGGTGGGGGTGGTGGGAGACATGAGTTGGACATGAGTGGGGGCCTGGTGGAGGGTGCCCTGCACTGCTGGGGGGTGGGGGTGGTGGGAGACATGAGTTGGACATGAGTGGGGGCCTGGTGGAGGGGGCCCTGCACTGCTGGGGGGTGGGGGTGGTGGGAGACATGAGTGGGGGCCTGGTGGAGGGTGCCCCTGGATGCTGGGGGGTGGGTGTGGTGGGAGACATGAGTGGGGGCCTGGTGGAGGGTGCCCATGGATGCTGGGGATTGGGGTGCTGGAAAACGTGTCTGGGGGCCTGGTGGAGGGTGCCCCTGCACTGCTGGGCGGTGGGGGTGGTGGGAGACATGAGTTGGACATGAGTGGGGGCCTGGTGGAGGGTGCCCTGCAATGCTGGGGGGTGGGGGTGGTGGGAGACAAGAGTTGGACATGAGTGGGGGCCTGGTGGAGGGTGCCCTGCACTGCTGGGGGGTGGGGGTGGTGGGAGACATGAGTTGGACATGAGTGGGGGCTGGGTGGAGGGTGCCCTGCACTGCTGGGTGGTGGGGGTGGCGGGAGACATGAGTGGGGGCCTGGTGGAGGGTGCCCCTGGATGCTGGGGGGTGGGGGTGGTGGGAGACATGAGTGGGGGCCTGGTGGAGGGTGCCCCTGGATGCTGGGGGGGGGTGGGGGTGCAGGGGGACATGAGTGGGGGCCTGGTGGAGGGTGCCCCTGACTGGTGGGGGGTGGGGTGCAGGGAGACATGAGTGGGGGCTTGGTGGAGGGTGCCCCTAGATGCTGGGGTTGGGGGTGATGGGAGACATGAGTTGGACATGAGTGGGGGGCTGGTGGAGGGTGCCCTGCACTGCTGGGGGGTGGGGGTGATGGGAGACATGAGTGGGGGCCTGGTGTAGGGTGCCCTGCACTGCTGGGGGGTGGGGGTGGTGGGAGACATGAGTTGGACATGAGTGGGGGCCTGGTGGAGGGTGCCCTGAACTGCTGGGGGGTGGGGGGGGTGGGAGACATGAGTTGGACATGTGTGGGGGCCTGGTGGAGGGTGCCCTTCACTGCTGGGGGTGGGGATGATGGGAGACATGAGTGGGGGCCTGGTGGAGGGTGCCCCTGGATGCTCGGGGTGGGGGTGCTGGAAGACATGTGTGGGGGCCTGGTGGAGGGTGCCCCTGCACTGCTGGGGGGTGGGGGTGGTGGGAGACATGAGTTGGACATGAGTGGGGGCCTGGTGGAGGGTGCCCTGCACTGCTGGGGGGTGGGGGTGGTGGGAGACATGAGTTGGACATGAGTGGGGGCCTGGTGGAGGGTGCTCTGCACTGCTGGGGGATGGGGTGGTGGGAGACATGAGATGGACATGAGTGGGGGCCGGGTGGAGGGTGCCCTGCACTGCTGGGGGGTGGGGGTGGTGGGAGACATGAGTGGGGGCCTGGTGGAGGGTGCCCCTGGGTGCTGGGGGATGGGGGTGGTGGGAGACATGAGTGGGGGCCTGGTGGAGGGTGCCCTTGGATGCTGGGGGGGTGGGGGTGCAGGGGTACATGAGTGGGGGCCTGGTGGAGGGTGCCCCTGACTGGTGGGGGGTGGGGGTGCAGGGAGACATGAGTGGGGGCCTGGTGGAGGGTGCCCCTAGATGCTGGGGGTGGGGGTGATGGGAGACATGAGTTGGACATGAGTGGGGGCCTGGTGGAGGGTGCCGTGAACTGCTGGGGGGTGGTGGGAGACATGAGTTGGACATGTGTGGGGGCCTGGTGGAGGGTGCCCTGCACTGCTGGGGGGTGGGGGTGGTGGGAGACATGAGTGGGGGCCTGATGGAGGGTGCCCCTGAATGCTGTGGGGTGGGGGTGATGGGAGACATGAGTGGGGGCCTGGTGGAGGGTGCCCCTAGATGCTGGGGGGTGGGGGTGATGGGAGACATGAGTTGGACATGAGTGGGGGCCTGGTGGAGGGTACCCTGCACTGCTGGGGGGTGGGGGTGGTGGGAGGCATGTGTTGGACATGAGTGGGAGCCTGGTGGAGGGTGCCCTGCACTGATGGGGGCTGGGGGTGGTGGGAGACATGGTTTGGACATGAGTGGGGGCCTGGTGGAGGGTGCCCTGCACTGCTGGGGGGTGGGGGTGGTGGGGGACATGAGTGGGGGCCTGGTGGAGGGTGCCCCTGGATGCTGGGGGTGGTGGGAGACATGAGTGGGGGCCTGGTGGAGGGTGCCCCTGGATGCTGAGGGGTGGGGGTGCTGGGAGACATGTGTGGGGGCCTGGTGGAGGGTGCCCCTGCACTGCTGGGGGGTGGGGGTGGTGGGAGACATGAGTTGGACATGAGTGGGGGCCTGGTGGAGGGTGCCGTGAACTGCTGGGGGGTGGGGGTGGTGGGAGACATGAGTTGGACATGTGTGGGGGCCTGGTGGAGGGTGCCCTGCACTGCTGGGGGGTGGGGGTGGTGGGAGACATGAGTGGGGGCCTGATGGAGGGTGCCCCTGAATGCTGTGGGGTGGGGGTGATGGGAGACATGAGTGGGGGCCTGGTGGAGGGTGCCCCTAGATGTTGGGGGGTGGGTGTGATGGGAGACATGAGTTGGACATGAGTGGGGGCCTGGTGGAGGGTACCCTGCACTGCTGGGGGGGTGGGGGTGGTGGGAGGCATGTGTTGGACATGAGTGGGACATGAGTGGGGGCCTGGTGGAGGGTGCCCTGCACTGCTGGGGGGTGGGGGTGGTGGGATACATGAGTGGGGGCCTGGTGGAGGGTGCCCCTGGATGCTGGGGGTGGTGGGAGACATGAGTGGGGGCCTGGTGGAGGGTGCCCCTGGATGCTGAGGGGTGGGGGTGCTGGGAGCCATGTGTGGGGGCCTGGTGGAGGGTGCCCCTGCACTGCTGGGGGGTGGGGGTGGTGGGAGACATGAGTTGGACATGAGTGGGGGCCTGGTGGAGGGTGCCCTGCACTGCTGGGGGGTGGGGGTGGTGGGAGACATGAGTTGGACATGAGTGGGGCCTGGTGGAGGGTGCCCTGCACTGCTGGGGGTTGGGGGTGGTGGGAGACATGAGTGGGGGCCTGGTGGAGGGTGCCCCTGGATGCTGGGGGTGGGGGTGGTGGGAGACATGAGTGGGGGCCTGGTGGAGGGTGCCCCTGGATGCTGGGGGTGGGGGTGCAAGGAGACATGAGTGGGGGCCTGGTGGAGGGTGCCCCTAGATGCTGGGGGGTGGGGGTGATGGGAGACATGAGTTGGACATGAGTGGGGGCCTGGTGGAGGGTGCCCTGCACTGCTGGGGGGTGGGGGTGGTGGGAGACATGAGTGGGGGCCTGGTGGAGGGTGCCCCTGGATGCTGGGGGGTGGGGGTGGTGGGAGACATGAGTGGGGGCCTGGTGGGGGGTGCCCCTGGATGCTGGGGGGTGGGGGTGCAGGGAGACATGAGTGGGGGCCTGGTGTAGGGTGCCCCCTAGATGCTGGGGGGTGGGGGTGATGGGAGACATGAGTTGGACATGAGTGGGGGCCTGGTGGAGGGTGCCCTGCACTGCTGGGGGGTGGGGGTGATGGGAGACATGAGTGGGGGCCTGGTGGAGGGTGCCCCTGACTGGTGGGGGGTGGGGGTGCAGGGAGACATGAGTGGGGACCTGGTGGAGGGTGCCCCTGGATGCTGGGGGTGATGGGAGACATGAGTGGGGGCCTGGTGGAGGGTGCCCTGCACTGCTGGGGGGTGGGGTGCTGTGAGACATGAGTGGGGGCCTGGTGGAGGGTGCCCTGCACTGCTGGGGGGTGGGGGTGTTGGGAGACATGAGTTGGACATGAGTGGGGGCCTGGTGGAGGGTGCCCTGCACTGCTGGGGGGTGGGGGTGGTTGGAGACATGAGTTGGACATGAGTGGGGGCCTGGTGGAGGGCGCCCTACACTGCTGGGGGGTGGGGGTGATGGGAGACATGAGTGGGGGCCTGCTGGAGGGAGCCCCTGCACAGCTGGGGGGTGGGGGTGATGGGAGACATGAGTGGGGGCCTGGTGGAGGGTGCCCTGCACTGCTGGGGGGTGGGGTGGTGGGAGACATGAGTTGGACATGAGTGGGGGCCTGGTGGAGGGTGCTCTGCACTGCTGGGGGATGGGGGTGGTGGGAGACATGAGATGGACATGAGTGGGGGCCGGGTGGAGGGTGCCCTGCACTGCTGGGGGGTTGGGGTGGTGGGAGACATGAGTGGGGGCCTGGTGGAGGGTGCCCCTGGGTGCTGGGGGATGGGGGTGGTGGGAGACATGAGTGGGGGCCTGGTGGAGGGTGCCCTTGGATGCTGGGGGGGTGGGGGTGCAGGGGGACATGAGTGGGGGCCTGGTGGAGGGTGCCCCTGACTGGTGGGGGGTGGGGGTGCAGGGAGACATGAGTGGGGGCCTGGTGGAGGGTGCCCCTAGATGCTGGGGGTGGGGGTGATGGGAGACATGAGTTGGACATGAGTGGGGGCCTGGTGGAGGGTGCCGTGAACTGCTGGGGGGTGGTGGGAGACATGAGTTGGACATGTGTGGGGGCCTGGTGGAGGGTGCCCTGCACTGCTGGGGGGTGGGGGTGGTGGGAGACATGAGTGGGGGCCTGATGGAGGGTGCCCCTGAATGCTGTGGGGTGGGGGTGATGGGAGACATGAGTTGGACATGAGTGGGGGCCTGGTGGAGGGTACCCTGCACTGCTGGGGGGTGGGGGTGGTGGGAGGCATGTGTTGGACATGAGTGGGAGCCTGGTGGAGGGTGCCCTGCACTGATGGGGGCTGGGGGTGGTGGGAGACATGGTTTGGACATGAGTGGGGGCCTGGTGGAGGGTGCCCTGCACTGCTGGGGGGTGGGGGTGGTGGGGGACATGAGTGGGGGCCTGGTGGAGGGTGCCCCTGGATGCTGGGGGTGGTGGGAGACATGAGTGGGGGCCTGGTGGAGGGTGCCCCTGGATGCTGAGGGGTGGGGGTGCTGGGAGACATGTGTGGGGGCCTGGTGGAGGGTGCCCCTGCACTGCTGGGGGGTGGGGGTGGTGGGAGACATGAGTTGGACATGAGTGGGGGCCTGGTGGAGGGTGCCGTGAACTGCTGGGGGGTGGGGGTGGTGGGAGACATGAGTTGGACATGTGTGGGGGCCTGGTGGAGGGTGCCCTGCACTGCTGGGGGGTGGGGGTGGTGGGAGACATGAGTGGGGGCCTGATGGAGGGTGCCCCTGAATGCTGTGGGGTGGGGGTGATGGGAGACATGAGTGGGGGCCTGGTGGAGGGTGCCCCTAGATGCTGGGGGGTGGGTGTGATGGGAGACATGAGTTGGACATGAGTGGGGGCCTGGTGGAGGGTACCCTGCACTGCTGGGGGGGTGGGGGTGGTGGGAGGCATGTGTTGGACATGAGTGGGACATGAGTGGGGGCCTGGTGGAGGGTGCCCTGCACTGCTGGGGGGTGGGGGTGGTGGGAGACATGAGTGGGGGCCTGGTGGAGGGTGCCCCTGGATGCTGGGGGTGGTGGGAGACATGAGTGGGGGCCTGGTGGAGGGTGCCCCTGGATGCTGAGGGGTGGGGGTGCTGGGAGCCATGTGTGGGGGCCTGGTGGAGGGTGCCCCTGCACTGCTGGGGGGTGGGGGTGGTGGGAGACATGAGTTGGACATGAGTGGGGGCCTGGTGGAGGGTGCCCTGCACTGCTGGGGGGTGGGGGTGGTGGGAGACATGAGTTGGACATGAGTGGGGCCTGGTGGAGGGTGCCCTGCACTGCTGGGGGTTGGGGGTGGTGGGAGACATGAGTGGGGGCCTGGTGGAGGGTGCCCCTGGATGCTGGGGGTGGGGGTGGTGGGAGACATGAGTGGGGGCCTGGTGGAGGGTGCCCCTGGATGCTGGGGGTGGGGGTGCAAGGAGACATGAGTGGGGGCCTGGTGGAGGGTGCCCCTAGATGCTGGGGGTGGGGGTGATGGGAGACATGAGTTGGACATGAGTCGGGGCCTGGTGGAGGGTGCCCTGCACTGCTGGGGGGTGGGGGTGGTGGGAGACATGAGTGGGGGCCTGGTGGAGGGTGCCCCTGGATGCTGGGGGGTGGGGGTGGTGGGAGACATGAGTGGGGGCCTGGTGGGGGGTGCCCCTGGATGCTGGGGGGTGGGGGTGCAGGGAGACATGAGTGGGGGCCTGGTGTAGGGTGCCCCCTAGATGCTGGGGGGTGGGGGTGATGGGAGACATGAGTTGGACATGAGTGGGGGCCTGGTGGAGGGTGCCCTGCACTGCTGGGGGGTGGGGGTGATGGGAGACATGAGTGGGGGCCTGGTGGAGGGTGCCCCTGACTGGTGGGGGGTGGGGGTGCAGGGAGACATGAGTGGGGACCTGGTGGAGGGTGCCCCTGGATGCTGGGGGTGATGGGAGACATGAGTGGGGGCCTGGTGGAGGGTGCCCTGCACTGCTGGGGGGTGGGGTGCTGTGAGACATGAGTGGGGGCCTGGTGGAGGGTGCCCTGCACTGCTGGGGGGTGGGGGTGTTGGGAGACATGAGTTGGACATGAGTGGGGGCCTGGTGGAGGGTGCCCTGCACTGCTGGGGGGTGGGGGTGGTGGGAGACATGAGTTGGACATGAGTGGGGGCCTGGTGGAGGGCGCCCTGCACTGCTGGGGGGTGGGGGTGATGGGAGACATGAGTGGGGGCCTGCTGGAGGGAGCCCCTGCACAGCTGGGGGGTGGGGGTGATGGGAGACATGAGTGGGGGCCTGGTGGAGGGTGCCCCTGCACTGCTGGGGGGTGGGGGTGGTGGGAGACATGAGTGGGGGCCTGGTGGAGGGTGCCCTGCACTGCTGGGGGTGCTGGGAGACATGAGTTGGACATGAGTGGGGGCCTGGTGGAGGGTGCCCCTGGATGCTGGGGGCTGGGGGTGCAGGGGGACATGCGTTGGTGGGCAGTAGTTCAAGGTGACATGTGGGTTGGCTGGGGGGCATGGGCATGGTGGATGGGCTGCCTGCGGGACATGTGCAGGGTAGGCCCCTGTGGTGTGGGCCACCTGCAGGGGCCGTGGAGGGTGTAGAGGGTACACCTGGAAGGACCCACACGTGCAATTCACTTGTGGTGCTCCCCGCGCACCCCTGGAATACACGTACCATGATGGAATCGCGTGTGATACTTCCTGCGCACCCCTGAAATACACGTACCCTGCTGCTTTTGCGTGTGATACTTCCCGCGCACCCCTTGAATACACGTCCCCTGCTGCTTTTACGTGTGATACTTCCCGCGCACCCCTGGAATACACGTACCCTGATGGAATTGCGTGTGATACTTCCTGCGCACCCCTGAAATGCACGTACTCTGCTGTTTTTGCGTGTGATACTTCCCGCGCACCCCTGGAATACACGTGCCCTGATGGAATCGCGTGTGTTACTTCCCACGCACCCCTGATGTACACGTACCCAGGACAATCGCGTGTGAAACTTCCCGAGAACCACTGAAATACACGTTCCCCGCTTGGCGTTTGGTGTTTGGCAGCCCTGTGAACTGGTCCAGGGTTAGCGCAGCCCTTTGCGATGATTTGGGAATTTTGAAGGCTTTTCATTGCACGAGGGCGTTCTTTGGGGCGTAACTGGCGCTGCTGCAGGGTCGCTGCGCCACTCTGCGCCACGGCTGGTTTCGGAGGCTAAAATCCATGAATTCGCTGTGCGATGAAAAGGATTTTTTCGCACGCGGCTGGCGCAGTGTATCGCACGGGGACACTGTGCGCCAGCCGCGTGCGCCACTTTTGTGCGAATTTCTATGAATTACCCTCTAAATATGCTTTAAAAGAGGAGAAATGACAGCGGCCTGCATTGCGCCATCCCCACATCTGTTTTCTGCGCATTTTGATGTGCATCCCCGTTTTTGAATTTGAGATGCTCATTGAAATGCACAGAATCACCCCCTCATTCGCGCAAAGGCATAAAGGGGTTGCAAAGGGCATTTGTGCGCACTGTGGTGCCACTTTGTGTTGCCGAAAGTGATGCAATGCGCCAGCGCCAAACGTCACTTGCGCCAGAAAAGATTTCAAAATCTAGCCAATAGACTCAGCGGTTTGAAAAGCCAGTTCAACCCACTGGTTTTGCCGTGGGGTTCAGAGACGAGGGGGAAGCCCTGTCTTTCAGGCGTGGCTCCAACCCAGCATTCCGGGCAACTCGCATTGCCTCCCCCTGTGCCTCAAGCCAAGCCACTGTAACTGGTTAGTGCTGTGAAACCGGCTGGGCTGGTGTGAAGCACTGTGTCAGTGATGGATGCAAGGCGGGTCTATATTTAGAAACGAAATCTCGACAGGCACCGGTGGTATTCGCGTGGTAGTGGGTGGGTTGCACTGCTGCATTGTATCTTGTTATTGGAAGTGGAGGGGAGGGGGGGGGGGGGTTCAACGCCCTGTGGAAATCGTAGAAACGTTCGGGGCACGCCCTTCTATCCTGCAGTGAAATCGCATTCTCGGTCCCTCGAGTACTGTACTTTCCCTCTTCCCTTCACTTTTAAGCGTGCCACATCTTTCTGAATCAATGTGTGTGGTCAACGAACACCCCTCCCCCCAACCCCAAAATAACTAAATGCAAAAACTGTAAATTGAGAGGGTGTCGGACAGGTCTGTGCCTGCGAAACCCCAGCGGGGCTGGGGCAGTGTCAGCCACATGCCAGGAATTTTGGAAACACCCTGAGAAGTGTCCACATGCCCCTGTGGGCCAGTGGACACATGCTGGACAGATGTGTACATCACGTGGTGCCCAAGCTGCTGGCTGGGTGTGGAAGTGAACACAACAGTTGCTGGACCAACTGAACTTCAGTCTGTATAGCGCATGTATTGTACAAAAGAGTCTGTTTCTGGCGAAGAAGACCCAGCGTGCTTAATTCCACACAGCACCTTAAGGTCATGTATGCGGGCATTGCGGCTGCAACGTATATTGTCATAGTACAGCGTTTCTGCACCCTGGCAAATCCCCGCCGTGGCAGTCCTAGAGCGCCTAGGCTTCTCAGGGCTTAGTGTGCCCCTGCCTGCGGCCTCTTGAACGCAGTCTGTGGGGGTGGAGTAGAAGGTAAAGGGGCGCAGATGTAAAGAAAAGAGGGGAAAGGCGAGACAAGACATGAGCCCCTCAGGTAAAGAAATGGCAGATCTTGGCGGTAGCTCGGGAGAATTTACTTGAGGGTGATTTAGCGATAGATAGATAGATAGATACATGGATGTTATAAACAGATACTAAGCATTTACTTTGCATGCACAGTATAACTATATGCTTTTTGAGTCTATTAATAGGTATTAGTAACATCCAGCACAATGGTACTGATTTAGCAACTTGAGAAGGATGAAAAGCTGACCCCACCCTGGCAGGATGCCGAATCGGTGACGCCTTGGCTACAGAATGATGTCTGCAGAGTGTGCATAATTTACTGAGCTATCTGTATAACCCAAGGTGTGTGGAGGAAAATTCAAGATTTGAAAATGTTGACAAACTCATTGTGTACCTCCCCAGTTACACTACTAACTAGCTTTAGTCACTCACTGACGGCCATGTTTGGTAGTGAACTATTGCCATGACTACATTCGTCCTATGTTGTAGTGCGCATGTCTTAGCAGCAGATACGCTGCAATTTATCTCTGCATTAGATTGCCCGCTTGCTTCCGTAGTCCTTGCCTCACATGCATCTCCCGTGCGGGATATTGAAGTGTGTTTTCGAGAACTGCCTTTCCAGGCAAGGCGGCTTCAGCAGGTAGAAGTAGCAACATTAGGCAGACCATCTCACTCTGAACGGAGTGAGAACCGCGGAAGTAGCATGCGCAGGCGTGAGAACGTGGTGTATGCCGCGAACCTCTGAACGTCATGCAGAAACATTGTTGCTCGTCAATATCATGCAATGTCTGAACCACCCCTTCGATTGAAGTGCATGGGCGCTCTCCTGTATAAAAGTGCTGCGCGGTGAGGGAGGGGGATGTTGCGCGAGTCTCGTTCTGTCGTTGAGTTGCTGTTTGTTGTCCCTGTTTCTCAACCCTGGTTCAAGCAAAGGTGCGCATCTCTCACCCCAAACCAGGGACAGTCCCCATGGGAACCACCACCCTCACTTCCCAGGCCCACTGGATAGTGAGAGGCGCTGCATCTCAAAATAAAATTCATGATAACAGGAGATGGGCTACACCCTGAGTTCTTAGATCGTTAAGGGACACAGACACCAACAGATCCTTTACCTAACTCAGGTACCACCCACATGGATTGTGAGGCCAGAGGATGGCTTCTGTAGGTGGTCGCATCTCAGTAGGTGGCCTCAAGCAGGCCACCACCCTATCCCACTACTTCACGCCAGGGTTTGTCTATTTATTTATTTATATAGCGCTCCTCACCCAGAGGTATCTGGGCACGTTACAAGTTGCTTGGACATTACAGGTTACGTGTCAAGTACCTCCCTACTACCCCATCATGTAATTAGCATTCTTATAAATACTTAATATCCTATCCCTATTTAACTCTTAACCCTACTTAACATTCAGCCTAACACTTACCCCAAACCCTATGCTTCCCTCTACTTAACACTTAATAAATATATACATACAACTGCACATATATATATATATATATATGACAATGCATTACTTACCGTAAAAGCATTTCTGATGGTTGTATCTGCTTAGATTCACATGCTGTGCATAGGTCTGACATCCAATGGTCACTGCGGAGTATTGCATTTTGTTTTTCGTAGTCGAAAAAGGGGACGTCGACAAGGCGTGTCTGTAACACTATCCCTATAGTGACGTGCGTTGTACCCACAATCCCTCATGCGTCGAGGTCCCTCTGTTTGTATTTTTCTGCCCTGAGGGAGCCTTCTAGATGTGAGTGAGTACAGAAAAGAGAGAAATATAGAAAAGGATGTCTATGTTCCTTCCATCCGAGCGGGGAGGAAGGGTGGGCGCATGTGAATCTAAGCAGATACAACCATCAGAAATGCTTTTACGGTAAGTAATGCATTGTCTTCTGATGTTTGTTAATCTGCTTAGAATCACATGCTGTGCATAGACTAGCGAGCAGTACCCGGAGTTGGCGGTGGGTTATGAGAAGGAACAGTAGAGAAAAGATGTCTTAATACTGCCTGTCCCACCTGGGAGTCAGATCTAGAGTGTGCATCTAGACAGTAGTGTTTTGTAAAGGTGTGCACAGAACTCCAGGTAGCCGCTTTGCAGATGGACTCAAGGGGGGCATTTGCAATGAACGCTATGGAAGCCCCAGTGCCTCGAGTGGAATGTACTCTTGGCTTGAAGGGTAGTTCTCTCTTAGCAAGAGTGTAACAGAGAGTGATGCATTGAACAATCCATCTAGATATAGTGGACTTTGAAACTGCATCTCCATCTCTTCTTGCTGCCACAGAGACAAAGAACTGATTAGTCTTTCTCAGTGGTCTGGTTCTTTCCATGTAGAACATGACAGCTCTGCGTACATCTAGTGTATGCAGACTTTTTTCTCCCAAGCTGGAAGGGTTTTGAAATAACGTTGGTAGTTCTATTGACTGGTTTACATGAAATTTCGAGATGAATTTTGGTGCAAACCTTGGGTGTGTGCGTAGAACCACCTTATCCTTGTGAACTGTTACGAAGGGGTCTAGTACAGAAAGAGCCTGTAGTTCACTTACTCTCCTAATGGAGGTGATAGCTATTAGGAAAGCAGTCTTAAGGGTGAGGTCTTTAAGAGTTGCCTTGTGCATGGGTTCGAAAGGAGGGCCCATGAGTCTAGAAAGTACCACATTTAAGTCCCATCCGGGAGCTGGGTTAGCTATCGGAGGGTGTATTCTCTTTACCCCCTCCATGAAGGCCTTGATAACTGGTATCTTCCACCACGACACTTTAAGTTGGGAAGTGGTGTATGCAGAAAGTGCCGCTAGGTGGACTTTAATGGAATTGAAGACTAGACCTGAATCGAGTAAATGGGTCAAGTACAGAACAATGTTAGTGGGAGAGCAGTCAACCGGGTTGATGCTCTTACCTCTACACCAGATGACAAATCTTTTCCACTTGCTAGAATAGCAGTGGTGAGTATTAGGTTTTCTGGCTTCCCTGAGGATGTCCATACATCTCTGCGGGAGTTGTAAATGTCCAAATTCTATGATCTCAGGAGCCAGGCTGCTAAATTCATGGTCTGAGGGCATGGATGCAGTGTCCTGCCCTTATCCTGTGACAGCATGTTGTACGGGCAGGGAAGTTTCACTGGGGGAGATAGGGACATCTCCATCAAGTGAGCGAACCATGGCTGCCGGGCCCACATTGGGGCCACTAGTATCATGGTAACCTGCTCCTGGTGCATCTTGTGCAGCACTTTGTTGAGAAGGGGAGTCGGGGGAAAGGCGTAAACAAATTTCCCTGACCATTGAATTGACAGACCGTTCCCCTTGGACTGGTTCTGGGGGTACCTGGAGGCGTAACTTTGGCATTGTGAGTTCTCCAGAGTTGCGAACAGGTCTATTTCCGGGAACCCCCATTGCGTGAAGACGTCTAAGACGATGTCTTCGTGCAATTGCCATTCGTACTCTTCGGGCAGGGGGAAGTCTCTGCTGAGTTTGTCTGCTAGCAGATTGAGTTCCCCTGGTACATGTTGTGATAGTAGGAACATGTTGTGTTTGAGAGCCCACTTCCATATATTCTGGGACAGCTTGGACAGTCCTGGAGAGTGAGTGCCCCCTTGCTTGTTGAGGTAGTACATGGCTGTGGTGCTGTCTGTGAGGACCATCACTGTCTTTCCTTGTAGGTGTTCCTGAAAGGCTTTCGGTGCTTTGAACACCGCTAGTAGTTCCAGCAGGTTTATATGCTTGGATGCTAAGCTCGGAGTCCACGCTCTGTGAGCAGTCTGATGGGATAGGTGAGCCCCCCATCCTGTAAGGGATGCGTCTGTGGTTAGAGTGGCTTCCACTGTGGGTGTGGCAAATGTTTTCCCTAATAACAGGTTTTCTTTTGTCCACCACCGTAGCGAGAGAACCAAGGCCTGCGAGACCACCACTAGATCGTCCCATTGTCCGCTGGCCTGACACCACTGGCTGTAGAGCCACTCTTGCATTGGGCGCATGCGCAGGCGCGCGTGAGGTACCAAATAAATACATGACGCCATCATCCCTAGCAAGCGCATTGCTTTGCGTACCGTCACCTCTCGACCTGCCACATAATGGAGGATCTGAAACAGCATGTTTTGGACCCTCTCGTTGGAGGGGAAGACAAGGCCGTCCTTTGTTCGAATTAGAGCCCCTAGGAATTGTTTGATTTGGCTGGGGTCTAAGCTGGACTTCTTTTCGTTGATGGAGAAGCCCAGTTGGGACAAAAGGTCTACGGTCTTTTGGGTATTGGAGAAGCATGTTTCGTAAGAATCCCCTGTTATGAGCCAGCCGTCGAGGTAAGGGTATACCGGGATGGATAACCTGCGCAGGTGGGCCGCTGCCACTGCCAGTACTTTCGTGAATACCCTTGGGGTAGATGCTATTCCGAAGGGTAGTACTCTGAATTGGTAGTGTTTGTTCTCTATCTTGAACCTGAGGTATTTTCTGTGCGCTGGCAACATTAAAATATGAAAGTATGCATCTTTCATGTCTAGTGTTGTCATGTAATCCCCTTGTGATAACAGTGGGATTACTTCCTGCAAGGTCACCATACGAAACTTTTGGGGTTTGACAAACTTGTTCGCTGGGCGCAGATCTAATACAGGGCGCATGGTTAAGTCCTTTTTGGGTACAAGGAAGTACACTGAATAAATACCTTCTGTTACCTGAGATAGGGGGACAGCCTCTATAGCCTCTTTTTTCAGCAGCTCTTCTACTTCTTGAAGAAGAATGGTGAGATGTTCCGATGTCATGCGTCGGTTCCGTGGGGGTCTGTACTTCGCGGAACCGTTGAATTCGATGCAGTATCCGTGGGCTATGGTGGATAATACCCAGCGGTCTGACGATATTCCCTCCCATGCTGAAAGGAACAATGTTAGCCGGCCCCCGACCGGTGATGCATGGGAGGGGACCCGAATCTTCGGGTCATTTGTTGGTATTGGGCGTGGAACCTTTGGGGCTGGAGCCGCGACCTCTTCCTTTGCCACGGCGTTGGCCTCTTTGACTGAACTGGGTGTTGTTACCCTGGTTAGAGGGCCAGGTGGTAGCAGAGTAAAATTGCTGTTGGTTTTGCTGCTGGCGTTGGCCACGAAAGGAGCGTCTATTGCCATAGCTGCGTCTGTTGGGGGGCCTAGAAATTTGGTGAAGAGTCTTGATGGTATCAAACTCTTTCTTCGCATGTTCTAGGGCCTCATCAACTGCTTTCCCAAACAGATGTGTTTGTTCTATGGGCTTATTGATCAGGGAAGCCTGGGTTTCCGGCTTAAATCCCGAATTGCGCAGCCAGACATGGCGTTTGAGAAGTATTCCCTGAACCAGGGAATGGCCAGCCGTCTCTGCGGCATCTAAGGAGTTCTTTACGATGCCCTGGTTTACAAGAGTTCCCTCTGAGATTATAGCTAACAGGGGTCAACGCAGGGGTTCTGGTGCGTCCTCTGCTTCGCTGCGCAGCTTGCTCCACTGTGCATCTGCGTAGCTAGCTAGTAGGGAATTGTTATTTGCAATCCTAGTTGAGAAGGCGTCGGAGGTCGTGATTCTCTTCCCAAGTGCATAGAGCTTCTTGCCCTCTTTGTCAGGTGGTGCCTCACTAGTGGATAGTGGTACCCCCGCTCTTTTTCTTGTATTAGTAACTACGAGGGAGTCCGGAATAGAATGTCCTCTGATGTACAAAGGGTCAGAGGACGAAGGGCTGACGAGCTTTTTTATCCGAGGGTTGACCCCTCTGGCTAAGGCAGGATTGGAAAGGGAAGGAGTTATTCTTCTCTTTATAGAAGCCAGGAGCGGAATAGACTGACTAACAGGGGCTTTTTCTTTAATAACTTTCTCTACAAAGTCTATGTCAGGAAGAGTCTCCCCTGTGTCTATTTCAAAATGCGCTGCTGCCTTGCGCAATAGTGCATTAAGTGAAGGTTGTTCATCTATGGGAGAGGTGTTTCCAATAGGTGAATCCTTGGGAGGAGAAGGATGAAAGACATCAGGGTCTGAGTGCACTGATGGGGATTGCCAAGGCTGCACTGATGGGGATTGCCAGTGCTGCGAGGTAGCTGTATCTTCTTCAAAAGCTCCTGCACTAGTGTAAGGATCTTCTTCAAACCCCTCTTCCTCATGTTCTTCCTCTCCACCCAAACACTCCTCATCTTCCTGGAGGTATTGCTCCTCTTCAGTGAGGTCATATACGTCTGTAGAAGGGGGAAACAGCCTAGGAATCTTGACCCTAGGGTCATCCTGGGGCCATTCTCTTGGTCTTTTGGGTGTGGGTGGGTTTTGGCTTCCCAAAAACCTTTCCATTTTCTCCATACAAGAATGGAGTCTTTCAAGGGTCTCATGGGGGACCCCTGAATAGTCTAGAGGGGGGAAATCAGTGTCTTCACCTTCAGAACGCTTAGAACGCTCCCACAACGTCGAAGAAAGGTTTCTGTCGCTCTCTGAAAAGCCCTCCGGTAGTTCAGAAGTGCCCTTAGATGAAGGGGGCAGTTCCTGGCTACTCTTGCGCTTTTTCGGCGTTTCCATAACTTTTTGTGTGGTATTCGACGTTTGTTTCGTCGTCCGCTTACGTTTGTCTTCGGAAACAATTCTCGCCAGGCTCTCGACAACGAGTTTGTCAGTAGAGGGCTCTGGTGTCGACGTTGCCTGCGTTACACGTTATTCCTCGACGGCCGCTCTATGGAGCGTTACGTCGGATGATTTTGAGGTAGCGCCCGTGTTTGATGAAAGCCCAATCGCTGGTCGCGGCTGCGTTTGCGGGTGGGGCTTGAGACCCTTACGGTCTGAGGTAGACGCCGGAGTGCCCTGCGTCCCCTTCGGCGCTGATGGATCCTTCGTCTTCGACGAAGAAGAGCCGTGGGTTGTGTGCTTAGGCCTATGGGGTCTATGTGCGTCCTTGTCGCCGGGGTGTTCATCCCCATAAGCAGGGCGTGAGCCGAGCCCGTAGGGGTAGGGGACGGACGTCGAGGAGCGCAAGCGCTCCTTCTGGGGGTTAATGACTTCTGTAACGGACGTCGAGTTATCACCCTCCTCGTCACTTTCTGTAACAGCGGCGGGGGGTGAGGAAACTGACTTCGACATAGCGTAGTCCGCCCACCTCTTAACTTTTCGTTCTTTAAGAGTTCTTGGTTTCAAGAGCTTACAGGCCGCACAGCTGTCCTCCTTATGATCGAGGGGCAAGCAACGATTACAGAGCTTGTGTTTGTCCTTCCAAGTGTATTTGCCCCTACAGCGTGGGCAAAACTTAAAAGGTGTCCTCTCCATAGCTGAGGCAATAATAACTGGTGATAACAACCCCAAGGGAAAGATAGGGGAGAAAGAAAGACATTCTCAATGAGAAGGTAAAAGTTCGAACCCCCACTCTCCCTACTGTATGTTGGCCGGCGAGGCCAGGCCACGTGTTCGGCAACGCCGAAGGATCTCCTCCGTCTCTTCCCCTCCGTCGAAAACTTGCTCAGCGGAGAAACAGCTTCACAGCTAACGTCGAGGGGAGGGATCTTTAACAATATAATAAGTATAATTAAGGACCGAGGTCCGTAGTAAGTATTTGCAATGTCTCTCTAGGAGCTCCGCGTAAGGCGACCAGAAGCTGGGCGGAAAAAAACAATCTGAGGGACCTCGACGCGTGAGGGATTGTGGGTACAACGCACGTCACTATAGGGATAGTGTTACAGACACGCCTTGTCGACGTCCCCTTTTTCGACTACGAAAAACAAAATGCAATACTCCGCAGTGACCACTGGATGTCGGACCTATGCACAGCATGTGATTCTAAGCAGATTAAAAAACATCAGAAATATATTTACATATGACATGTAACACACATAAAACACTGTCACAAAGGGGTGATTGCTGCAGTCAGTCACCCCCTTTGCAGTTCCTTCATGGGTCTTTTCAGTAATGCTGGGATTTTCTTCACACAGGCCGCTCAACAGTGCAGCCTGGGACTTCATCCTCCTCCTCTTCACCCGGGTTGGCTGGCAAGTCCAACCCAGGACTTAAAGTCTACCTCTCTGCCCTCCTGGGTGGAGCAGGCTTCGCCACTGTCTGCTCTTCGCCTCCTGGGCTGACCCTAGCATACGCAGCTGGGGAGGACTTTTATGAAGGGGCAGCGTTGGCCACAAGGTGGTACATCAGGGGCACTGGCTGGATTGTTCTTCTGGGCATGCTACCTGGGCCCTGGAGTCTGCTGGGCCCATGCCAGCTGGTCCCCAGGAGAGCAGACATCCGCCACAGCCCTGGGGCAGCCGAGCTGCCCCTGATGTGAGCAGCTCAGATCCCTTGGATCTCTCTCTCTGAGGGGGCACTCCCCATGTGCCGCCTAGTGCCCTTTTCTGGATTTAGGTCCTGGGGGGGATGCTCGAGGCAGCAACCCCTCCAGGTAAGCCTCTCTCCTTTCTTTCTCTCTCCTCCAGCTGTCTTTTTCTTTTTTTTTTAATACTTTATTTAAAGCTAGACAATCTCTGAAAAACATTATGAATGCAATGCATATTCATTCTACATGAGAATCTTATAATACAACGTGCATAATACTCAGTTTCTGCCTTTGGACAATTTCACTGCACTTCTCTGTCCTCCGACGTGCAGCCTCCATTTCTGGGAGATATCGTCTGAACTCAACCCAAATCTCTTTAGGCTTGGACGGCCCATTTGGGGTCACTATATGTAACTCGGCTTCAGCATTGGCCCATGTAACCTCTTGCAGCCACCTCGCCACAGGGGGCAGGTTTTGTATCTTTCCATTGTTGTAATATACATCTTTTGGCCAGTAGGAAGCCCGAGTTTGCAAATGTGCATTTACTCCTGGGAATCCTACTCCAATTCAAACAAGCATTGTCTTGGTTTTTGGAAAATGTGTTCCCCTGTTATCATAGATAATATTTCGCATACCCCAGAACAGAAGCTGCACAACCTCCGACATTTCCAGAACATGTGAAAATAACCTGCTTCCATTGCACTACATCTGGGACATGGGCCATCGCAAGCCTGATGGCATACTTTTAGTTTCGATAGAGTATAATGTACTCTGTGCAATATTTTAAACGGAATCAACTTGAATTTAGCATTAAACCATATTTGCGTAGTCACCTCACACAACCTACACTACCCATATTCACCTACCACTCTGTGCGGGTCTTACTGTTATCTACAGTGATCAGTTGCTATATCATTGTATAGAGAGTCGAAACCAATCCATGACAATCTTATGCGTTGGCTGTGTATGCAGCACAAGCACTCTATGGCGGTCCCGATGGGAATGTAGACCATTTAGCTTTGAAAGCCGCACATAGCCTGTAATACTGCAGCAATTCACTGTCCGTTCCCTTGGCTGCCACCCTGGCGCCATACAGTGAAATAAATACTCCCCTTGGAAAAACATTGTGTATAGCAGATGCTCATAACATGCCCCTCTGTTTTTGTACATCTTTATCCATGGTGGGTGGGATATCTGGAAAACCCCAGAACGGTGCCTTCTTACAATATGGGACTAGCACCGCTGTCCTTGCGAATAACCGATTGCGAGCTGCTAGCGTCACCCCCAGTGCATCATAAGGGCCATTCTACCTGAAACACTTTGTGCTGATAAGGAGGGAATCGTACAAAAATGTCGACCTGGGAATTGCGACGGCCGAAAATGCCGACTTTTATTTTTTTTAAACACCCCCTTTACACCACATATATATGTGGGGGGTAATGGGGTATCATAGAAATATGGGGGGGGTGGCAGGGGGTCTCCCCTCGCATATCTGTATAGTGTAAAGAGTATTTAATAAAAACAAGTCAGCATTTTCGGACGTCACAATTACATGTGGTCGCAGTGATCACATAGATCCGATAAGGAGAGCTCTGGGATCTGCATCCCCAGCAGTTAGATACTCCAGACCCACATACAAAGGTTTCTGCCCTGTATAAAACCAATAGTAAGAAAACTGTGCCTGAGTGGCAACCCAGTAGTTCTCAAAATTAGGTGCCACCAGAACACCCCTGTTGAACGGTCTAGCCATGAAATCTAGAGCACTCCCAATGTAGGTCCCTGAAAGAACCCCCTGACAGGCTACAGTGGTACATTGGTAAAGACATATAGTAATTTAGGCATTAGGACCATTTTGATAAGTGCTAGCTGTCCTGTTAGGGTCAGCGGCAGACAAGAACATCTACGCACCTTGGAGGTAAATTGTTTTATGCATGCATCATGATTATGAGTGTAGAGGGCCTCCCTTGACCTAGCAACATTCATTCCCAAGTATCTAAACCAGTCCAGAGACCACTTCAAGCTGTAACTGTTTTGTGGTTCATTCATCCCTTCAGTTAAGGGAGACAACATCTGTGAACTGCGAGAAGTTCCCGAACCTGATCACATCTCCCATGATAGGATCCACATTTCTATCCAGGTCTTTTACGTACAGAAGGATATCATCCACATATAGGGGGGTGATCTCGGGTCTGCCCATTAGTTGCAACCCTCTCGCCTCATGCCATGTTCTTATAAGGTCAGCCAACAGTTCAATGTACATCATGAACATCAGAGGTGACAGGGGACATCCCTTTCTGGTTCCTCTCTCCGGCTGCATCGGTTACGAAAGTGGCCTGTTCACTCTTACCTTAGCAGAGGGCTCTGTATGGAGCAGTTGGGCACACCTCACAAACCGAGGGCCAAATTTACACTTTGCCCGCAGCGCGAACAAAAAATTCCACAACACCATGTCAAACTCCTTCTGAGCATCAATTGATTATGCAATGGCTTTAACCATGGGATCTATTCGCACCAGAATATTAAACAGTCTGCGCGAATTATACACTGTGGTCCTGCCCCAGATAAACCTGGATTGATCCAAGTGAATAATGTGACTCATGTACTGCATCGATCTGTTCGCTAAGGCCTTAGCAAATATTTTCGTGTCTGTGTTGATAAGCGACAATGACCTGTAGGAGCCACACTCTTCCACGGGTTTATCCAGCATCAATAAAAGGGTAAAGATCGCCTCAGGCATGTTGGGAAGAATTCCTGTACTCAGCGCCTTCTCCCAGACATCCATCAACCATGGGGCCAGGATCGACCAGAATGCCTTTTAGAAATCTGGCCCGAGGCCATCCAGGCCAGGCGCTCTTCCCTCAGACAATTCCTCAATCACACTAGCTATCTCAGCTGTGCTCAACAGTACATCCAAACCCTCCCTAGTCGTATCTGATAACATGGTAAGGGGAATAGAGTCTAGGGACACATCCAAATCACCTGGATTCTGGGACATGGGTTCTGTATACAGTTTAGCATAGAACTCAGTTAATATTTGTAATATATCTGTGTCAGCAGAGTAATGCAGAAATGGTACCTGCACCACCTTTCATGTTAATCAGTCGGGCTAGATTCCGCCCGGGTCTGTCCCCTTCTCCATAATTCCTGACCACTTGTCTATGAAAATAATATTTAGTTTCCCTTTCAGCAGCAGATCCGAAACAGTCCAAAGCTGCCTTGATAAGTAGGATGCCTCTGGCTGCGGGCACCCTATCATGTGCAATTTCCAGTTTGTGTAATTCGGCGTCCTGCATGGCAGTCTCCATGCGCATGGTTTTAAGTACACCCATTTCTGTTGCAATGGCTACCCCTCTTATATAATCCTTAAATGCCTGCTACGGCATTCCAACCCATGATATGATATGGCATTTATAACGCGCCTATACACAAGTGTTTCAAGGCGTGACGAGGCAAGGGAGGAGGAACAGGGGAAGACAGATAACGATCCTACTAGGCCAGGTGTCATTCAGATCGCGCAAGTGCATGGGAAGGGGGAAAGGGAAAAGTGCGAGGGTGCAGGGAGAGGGGAAAGTGCAGTACATGGGATAGAAGGATAAGAATAAATAAACGGCCAGCTAGTGGCAAGTGCAAGGTAAGTGCAGGCTTAAGTGCAGGTAGGGGGACTCTAGGGATACAGAAACAGTCTCCAAGTGCAGGGTTTGCCAGGGAGGCAGTGCAGTTGAGCAACTGTCAGGGCCGGGCCTGTGAGTAGAGAGGGTGGCCATGTAACCAGTGCAGTTTCAGCAAGGAATCAGCAGGGGAGAAGAAGAGAGAAAGCAGAAGCAAAGAGGAATGTTTTGAGGTGCTTCTGGAACCGGAGATGGTTCTCCTCAAGTTTCAGGGAGGCAGGAAGGCTGTTCCAGAGGGAGGCCCCTGCCGAAGAGAGAGATCTACGACCAACTTGTTGCTTGGAGAAGCGACTGACCCTGAGGGAGTTGGAGGCGGATGAGCGAAGAGCTCGGGAAGGAAGATATTTAGGAAGAGAGAGTTGAAGGTATTTCGGCCCCAGCCCCCAGAAGGCCTTGTGGACAATACAGAGGGTATTGAATGTAATCCTCGCAGCCACTGGGAGCCAGTGCAGAGATTTCAGTCCTGGAGAGATACCATGCCTGAGCTTGAGGCCAAGGACAAGTCTCGCAGTCCTGTTCTGGATAAGTTGCAGAGGGCGGAGAGTAGAGGCAGGCAGATTTAGATAGAGGCTGTTACAATAGTCCAGCATAGAGAGAACCGGGGCTCTGGAGACAGTGAGCTTCTGGGATAAGGCGAGGAAAGGAAGAATACCTCTGAGGAGGTGCAGATGGTAGTGAGACTTCTTAGAGACGTCAGAGATGTGAGGACAGAAGGAGAGTGTGGAGTCGAAGATGACACCAAGGTTTTTTGCCTTGCAGGTGGGAGCAGGAAGAGGGCCAAGAGAGGCAGGCCAGAGACATGCAGGGAAGGAGGGAGTGGGTGTGCCGATGAGTAGGATCTCAGTCTTACTGGCATTAAGGCAGAGGTCATTGGCTGCACACCACACCTGGATAGGAGACATACAGTCACAGATAAGGGAAGGAGAGGAGGAGGCCGAGGGTAGCCTGAAAATGAGCTGGGTATCATCCGCATAGCGCTGAAAATTGGGGCAGAGAGTGGCGATGCGGTGGGCAAGGAGTGCCTGGTATTGGTTGAACAGCCAGGGAGAGAGGTGAGATCCCTGGGGCAAACCGCAGGTAGAGAAAAAGATATCAGAGAGCAAGGACCCAAGTTGGACCTGGGAGGGTCGATCGGAGAGGAAGGAAGTCAGCCATGCCAGAGCCTGACCAATAATACACAGGTTATCACAGAGGTGGTTGAGCAGGAAGGCATGGTTGACAGTGTCATAGGCAGAAGAGAGATCAAGCAAGATGAGGACGCAAGAGGTGTTGGAGTCGAGGTTGGAGAGCAGGTCTTCACGGATGTTCAGGAGAACAGTTTCCGTGCTTCTGGCGGCTCTGAAGCCAGACTGATGGTCATGGAGACAACCAACAGATTCAGTGTGGAGATTAAGCTGGGAGATGGCCAGTTTTTTTTTTTTTTATTTGAAAATGTGTTTTAGTGTAAAACACCTTTACAAATTAATTTCCATAAATACATCCTTCCATATCAAAAAAGAATAAAACAAAGAACATTCTTCAAATATAAAATATACATTTTTCATAATTCATCATCCTTTTGTACTAAAAAACGGTCCTTTTCCATTTCAGTTCTAATGTAATTTACAAGACGGACAGTTGCTATTATGGCCGTGTTACTCGAGCCCCACATACAATAATTCCATATGCAGTTTCTTGCGAAAATCATATTGGCATTTGTAAATTCTTTCAACATGATTACATGCATTTTTTCAAAATGAGAACAATAAAGAAATAAATGTTTTAGAGATTCTTCAGTCTCTTTACAGAGTCTACAAATTTCATCCACTCGAGTGTCTTGATTCTTAGTCCTGTATCTGGTTCTGACTTTAGTGTGAATCAGATCCATTCGAAATAGCATATATGTTCTACAAATCATGTTATCAGGACAAAGCAATAAATATACCAAACGAGGGCTTTGTGGATGAATGAATTCTGCATATTGACCGAAGGACGAATATGACTGTACTTGTGTTATGCATTCTGCCCAATCATTAATAAACAGTTTTTTTTCATCTGGTTTATATTCAAATCGAGATCACATGCTCGTATATTGATCTTATCTAAAAGCTTGTCCATTCTATCCTTAAATTTTGCAACTGATAAAGGATTGTTTTGACTTAACATTTTGGAAAATTCTGTATAGATAGAATTTTTTGGAGGATCTAACATTTTGAAGTAAATTGTCAGCAGACGCCAGTGATAGCGTGCTGCTAAAGATATTAGCCCTAGTTCGTGTCTTAAGATGGCATTAGGAAGGGAGACAGGCAGGCCTAAAGCATTTTTCCATAGAATTCCTTGTAAACGGTTGAAGAAGGGTCCGAAGTCTCCCAAATGTAATTCCACACCGTATAATAGAATCGCTTCAGCTTTCTTATTATAATATTCATAAAGTGGGAGAAGCGAGAAATTACAGAATTTGTGATAAATCATTTTCATTTGTCCTTTGAGGAGTCGCAATTTCACCATCAACTGTTCCTTTGCTTTTTTCAAGATGTTATTTGATACAATTGTAACCCAAGTAGGACAATTCTTGAACCACCTTTATCTGTGTTGCATCAATGTTCCATGTAAAATGGCATACTTTCTTTCGATTTGAGAAGATCATGATGTTTGATTTTTGAGGATTGACCGTAAGATTGTTACTTTTGCAGTAAGTAAGGAAGCTCTCTAGTTTAGCTTGTAGTCCTGATTGAGTTCTGTCAAAAAGAAGAACATCATCTGCATAGGCTAGCCATGATAACTTGAGATTTCCCAATCACACTACAAATGATTTTTTTTCATTCCAAATATTGTCAAGATCAGCCATATACAGATTAAACAATATGGCTGCCAAGTTACACCCTTGCTTTACACCTATCCAACTGGGGATGGCTTCCGTGAGAGTGCCTTCACGGTTTATCCTTACTTTAAAGTTTGTTTTATAGTGAATCATGGAAATCAGTGTTACTAAGTATGGCGGAAAGTTAGCATTTATCATTTTTTGACATAAGATCCCTCTAATAACACAATCAAAAGCAGCTTTCAGGTCCAGTGATGCAACAAAGATCGGACTTTTGTCTGATGATTCACAGGATGCTATCAGGTGTGCAAGAATACTTGCATTTAAAGTTGTCCCCATTGCTTTTCGAAAGCCCACTTGAGCTGCACTTAGACAATCGGTATTGCGAATCACAATCTCTACTTCTTGCAAGATAAGAATGGCGAATATTTTGGCTGCCACATCTATTAGGGCTATGGGCCTAAAGTTGTTAGGTTGTCGATGGGCCCTTTTTTGTGTAGGGGTATAATGATGGATGTGAGCCAAGACAACAGAATTTTTTTGTTTCTAAATATTGCTTTGAAATTTTCTAGGAAAATTTGTGCCCAGAATAGTGGATCATCTTTAATGACGCATGGGGGCAGACAATCAGGACCCGTGCATTTGGACGCTTTTAATTTGTGAATGGCATACAAGATATCATCAATATCCCATGGGCAAATGTCAGGAATGTTTATACAAGTGGGAAATCTTTCTAGGTGAAAAAATGCAGGAGGAATTGCATATTTGTGGAGGAAAAAGGAGGTCCATGTTGCTCCGTCGATTGCTGAGTCAAATTCTAGATACTGTTCTTTATTCATGGGTCTGAGATGTTTCCATATATCTTTGATGTTACGTTTACATAACATCACAACCATGTTTTAATTTTGGTTAAGTAAAGTAAGAGATCGAATACGTGATATATTATTTTGCAAAGCAATTAGAATCATGGAGCACAAGGGACTTCTTTATTTTCCTCAATTCCATGTTTTTTTTTACGTTTAAGCTCTAAAATTTCAGGATAGCCGTGAGAAAATGCATATTTAGTGCGATCCTGACATTTTTGTGCAGTGGCTATGGATCCTAAGTGAAAGGCAATCATCTTCAGATTCCATTGCATAATAGATTCCATCTCTTTAGGTATCAGGCTCTTACATAACCATAAGTCGTGATTAACCAGAAATGACATTTTTCTGCATGTACTTGTGTTCCAGTTAATCGAGAGCCTTGTTCATTTGCTCTGTATCATATTCAGTGTGGAGTCACATACATATTTTGTAATTTTGCATGCCATCGAGGAGGCCATCATTAAGTGGTCACCTAATGCGGGATCAATAGTACTCAAAAGATACATCCACCCAGATAAAATTTTGGATCCTACCAAGTAATCGATCCACGTAGAATATGAGCCTCTTTTCCATGTAAATACTTTGTGAGTAACATCTGGTTGTATGGTATATAAGTCCTGGCTATCTAAATATTGCAGCCACATTTCCCCTTTTTCATACGTGAGTCTTGAATGATACTTGGAATGGCAATTAGTTTTGGCAACAGGAGAAGATAGAAAGGTTGCATTAAAATCTCCTCCAATAAGAATTTCTGCTTGTGGAGTTTTTTCATACGCCTCCATTAGAATTGTGTCATGCTTGTGAAATTGACATAAGAGACGGATTCCAGTATAATGAAATCAGAAAAACATTGAGATTGTGCAGGGAATTTATTGTCACATCTACCAAAAGTAGCAAATCTGAGTGGTAAATATGGTTCACCTTAAAGTAAAGTGCGTTGTTAATAAGGATAGCCAAGCCACCTGCCGGTCTACAACCTCTTCCACCATCTGCATGGTGTACAAAGGAGGTAAAACCGTCAAAGTGCAGTTCAAACGTAGACATGGTTTCTTGAATTAAAAATATATGTGGTAACATGACCAACTGAGCATTCTGCAACCATTTTCTAAGATTGTTGAAACCACAACAATTCCACGTGATGATTGTTAGATCTCTCAATTATGAGGGTACTTGCGTAGAACTTATCGCAGAAGCGGCTTTTATCAAAGGTTCCAACCAAGATAAACCGTTTAGTACTGTAGTGAGAGAGGCTAGCTGTTGCATCATTTGTTTTGAGGTATCTATATTAGAAGTGGCCAGATTTACATTGTTAACGGAAGCTGTTACAATTAGTGGCTGAAAATCAGGAAAAGCCATCGCATCTTCCACTGAAGAGAATGCATACAATTCTAGACCTAACATCATTAGATCAGTTTTATGTTCCCATAATAATTTTGCGATAATGGGGGAAAGCATGGATGAGAGCATGCGGTTATTATTTGTATTGGATAGCCGAATGCTTTCAATATCACTAGAGACTAAATTTCTAAGAGATGGAATTTTGTATAGAGATTTCATTAGGAAGGAGTGATTAATAAGTTCCTTTCCATTCATTGTTGGGTCACTCTTCCATCCAATAGTTGTTTTCATAGCCTCAGAAATATTGTTAAATGCTACTAGGCTTGATTCGGAAATAGTCAAGGGTTGAGTAATTACTTCCTGCCCAGCAATAATAATCACTGAGTCACTAGGCAAGGACATTTTTTCAAGGAGTGGCAAATTATTTACTGAATGACCTGCATCTGGGGACGATACTGATGCTCTTGAACTGTTTTTATTTTCCACAGGGATGGATGCAGCAATCGATTTCAAGGTGATGGGATTGCTCACTTGAGGAGAAGTGGCCGGATTCTGTGGAAACTGGGCATTATTTGGTGCATCTGAAAAGCTTGATGCTTGCTGTTCAATAGGGGCTTGTTGGATTTCAGCACATGTTTGTACCAGAGTAGAGACTGTCAGGGTTTTTTGTCTAGTTGGCATACTTGGTACAGGCTCTATAACAGGGGTTTTCAGATTATCACTCTTTGGAGTTGCCTTTTCTCTCCCCGTCTGGCATTCTGTTTTCTTAGGATTTCCTGTTTTTTTTGTTTGCGTTTCAGGGAAATATCCCTTCATTTTAGTTTGGGTTATTTGTGCCACCTTAAGCTCTTCATGGGCAGTAGGTTGATCTTTTTCCTCCACCCTGGATTTCCCATTAGCGTCTTGTGGTGGTATTTGAAGTACAATTTTGCTTTCTTCGTTCAGTTGGCTTAAATTCAAGGCATGATCGTCTGAATTTGAGGTGGGGAGTTGTTTCTGTGTTTTGCCTTTCTTTGGACAGACTATGAGTTTCTTCAATCCTATATGTGTTCCATTCTCATTTCCCCGTTTCTTATGCCTTCTTTTTAGTGCTCTTTGATAGTTATTTTTAGCTCTTCTAGATATGTGATAGGGCCCTTCGGCGGATGCAAGTGTATTCTTTGCTTCTTCAGAAATTTTCTCTAACTCCATATCCTGCTCTATAATTTCTAATATTGCAGAGGGGCTATCAGGAGAGGAATTATGCATTTCAACCTCAGGTATTAAAGGTGCAACCATTTGTGGCGTTTCAGAGTGGTGCAATTAAAGATTTGTTTGATACAAGAATTGTTCAATCTGCAACAATCGCTCATGTTGTAATTTAGCTATTTCAATTATGTCAACCGATTCCCCATTAACGCCAGTGGTTGTGGATATAATCGGGTTCCTTGCCATATGTGCGAATGACCTAGGAATTCAATGGTGCAGTAGGGGATCATTTATCGTTTGTGCCCCTATAGAGTTTTTTAGTATTGATTCAGATACTAAGCCTTCCTGTTTTACTATCAGGGCAGCTCTTGTAGGGCATTCCAAATGCAAGTGTATTCTCTGCTTCTTCAGAAATGTTCTCTAACTCCATATCCTGCTCTATAATTTCTAATATTGCAGAGGGGCTATCAGGAGAGGAATTCTGCATTTCAACCTCA
This sequence comes from Ambystoma mexicanum, assembly GCF_040938575.1. NCBI lineage: Eukaryota > Metazoa > Chordata > Amphibia > Caudata > Ambystomatidae > Ambystoma > Ambystoma mexicanum. The sequence continues at coordinate 1,327,045,971 of NC_090931.1, forward strand.
GGTATTAAAGGTGCAACCATTTGTGGCGTTTCAGAGTGGTGCAATTAAAGATTTGTTTGATACAAGAATTGTTCAATCTGCAACAATCGCTCATGTTGTAATTTAGCTATTTTAATTATGTCAATCGATTCCCCATTAACGTCAGTGGTTGTGGGTATAATCGGGTTCCTTGCCATATGTGGGAATGACCTAGGAATTCAATGGTGCAGTAGGGGATCATTTATCGTTTGTGTCCCTATAGAGATTTTTAGTATTGATTCAGATACTAAGCCTTCCTGTTTTACTATCAGGGCAGCTTTTGTAGGGCATTCCAAATGGAATTTGTGACAGGCTTCTTGCGCCAGGATATATCCTTCTACTTTACTTAGTTTTTCTGAGTTTAACGAGATATTGTTTTTTATATCCTTCAGTAAAGTATGCGTGAGTTTGTGCCCCTTGTCTAACAGGTTGAGAATTCTAGTTATTACCGGGAAATCTTGCGTTTCTTTTTCTAAGGATTCTGAAAACTTCCTCTCTGCTTGAACAGGTACCTCTGATGAGTGGCTGCTATTAAATACAGGAACCAAAGTTTCTAATTCACCTGATATATACCTCTCTGGTGTGGATTTGTGTTTGTTTGCCAATAACGAGGACGGTGAGCTAGTAGATCGGAATGGATCTTTAGAAGTGAATTCTTCTCAATTTTGAGAAAAGCTATGTGAGAGGTTACCATGTTCTTTCATATTCAGTTTGTGAAAATGGACATGTTCTCAAAAGTGTCCAAAAGTGGACACTGGCGTAGAAGGACCTAATGAAAGCTGTATCCTTTTATCAAGGTCTGCCATAATGACAGGTGCTAACATAGATATATCTGCAGCAGGCAAAAACTTGTCTTTGTGAGTGTCTCTGTTTTCTTTATGTTTTCTTTTTCAGAAAAAGGATCGTGAGTAATATCTTCGTTTGCAGCTTTCAGGGAGCACAAAACTTTACCTTCTTGAGTGTCTGCATTGTGACTGATTTCGGCAGCATTGTCAAGGAGGTGATCATCTTCAGCCACTTGGACTGACATTGAAAGGAAGGAGTGTTTTTCTTCTAAGAGAGAGGCCGAACTTTCAGTTAGTTTTTTTTGTTATTTTTAGTCATTGAGGGGCTTGTACCTAAAGGCTCTTTTGAGACAGAGTTTAATTTTTTTCCATTATGCAGCGTAATTTCCATCTTTGTGTGTGGCTTGTGCTGCTAAACAGACTGATGTGTCACAGGCTTTACTTTCAGAAATTCGTCAAAAGGGGGCATTTTGCTTCCATCTAAGTAAATAAAGGCGCAGACTATCTGTGGTCTTGAGCCACACACTGCTCACTGCAAATATATGTGATGTGAAGGTTTTATCTGGATAACCTCAGAACGGAATTTGTATTTATAGCAATGTGCTTATTCCTTATTAACAAAAATTCACGTACCATGAAGCTCACTGTTTAACAATGAGTCAGACACGTCCCACGCACCTCGCCACCAAACACCACACTTAATGACACTTAAATGCGCGCGCGAAATGCGCATGCGCACTGGCTTATAACGTGTCGCTGGGTGTTGCTGTGGAGTGGTGGGTGTGGCTTAGATGTGAGTTGGCTCTGAAACAAGGAGAGAAAGAAAAGCAGGTCAGAGGGAGAGAGTGAGCAATAAGGGGTGTGCCAGTTCAGGGTAAGGGGGAGGAGACTCTACACCAGCCGAGCCCAGCCCCTGAGGTGTTTACTCCCAGCCCAGCCCAGCTGCCACTGCTATAGTCACACCCGTAAAAAGCACTTCATATATTTACTTTGGGTGTTGAAGTCCAATGTAGAGGGCATTAAAGTCCGTGTTTCGCTGAAGACGAGCGTAGCAAACTTCCTCTTGCGCATACGTCGTTTAGCAGGTAGCAGAAGATTTTGTAAGAGGTACAATCCGTGTAAGGACCTCTTCAAAACACCAAACACCACACTTAATGACACTTAAATGCGCGCGTGAAATGCGCATGTGCACTGGTTTATAATGTGTCGCTGAGTGTTGCTGTGGAGTGGTGGGTGTGGCTTAGACGTGAGTTGGCTTTTGGGTGCTGAAGTCCAATGTACAGGGCATTAAAGTCAGTGTTTCGCTGAAGACGAGCGCAGCAAACTTCCTCTTGCGCATACGTCGTTTAGCAGTTAGCAGAATATTTCGTAAGAGGTACAATCCATGTAAGGACCTCTTCAAAACACCAAACACCACACTTAATGACACTTAAATGCGCCAGTTTCTCCAGGAGCTTGCCCAGGAAGGGAGTGATGGAGATTGGGCGATAGTTAGCCGGGCAAGAGGGGTCGGCAGAGGGCTTCTTAAGAAGAGGGTGCACAAGGGAGTGCTTCAGAGGGGATGGGAAGACTCCCGTGGCGAAGGAGTGATTTCTGAAATCAGCCAGGGCAGGAGCCAGGGAGTCGATGTGGTCCTTGATGGTTTTGGATGAACAGGGGTGAACCTGTTTCGACGAGACTTTCATAGATCGGACTTGTCTAGAAACATCATCTGCAGAGAAAAGGGGAAAGGCAGACAAGGAGGGAGGGGGGTGGCTGCAGCGACCCACTGCAACGACCCTGTATTTAAGTCAAAATACTGATGGATATTCTCTCTAATGGTTGTCTCAAATGCCACATCCTGAAGTGCAATAGGCTTAAATCTACAATTATTGTGTGACCTACCCCTGCCATTTACCGACATGTGGAGACTGATAGGTGAGTGGTCAGAATATGTCCTGGGCAGGATCTCCACTCTCTCTATGCCATCAAGATTAAAACCAAGTCTATTTGAAATGGCATATCGTGCACTGAAGAGTACGATGTATACTCCCTAACCTCGGGATGCAAAGTTCGCCATACACCACACAGGTCCAGAGTGGTTATGGACTGCAAAATTGCATGCGCAGCTCCACTAGCCTCTGGCTCCTCTAATCCTCCATGAGATCTAGGCTAGTGTTAATGTCCCCTCCCAATACGTGCATTGACAGTGGATATGTGTCACAAATGGCCAAAACCTCTGCATACAACTCCGGATCATTATGTGCGGGATCCATAAGTATTGATCAACAGTAGCTCAGTATCCTGGAGTCTGCAATGTAAAATAACAAATCTCCCCACCTGGTCAATGTGTTGTTTAAGGCAGGTACATGTGATGTTTTTCTGTAGAAGAATATCCACTCCTCCCACATCCCCCGAGATTGCGTTGAGTAAGTGGTGAAATTCCTATTATCATCCCATGATCTAGCAAAGGTGCACATAATCCTGGATGTGGCGTGCGTTTTTTTGCAGAAACAATATACTTATCTCGTGCTGTTCAATATATGCCTGTAATTTACACGCTTTCACAATGTTGCCCATCCCTCTAATATTCCAACACATTAGTCGGAGATCAGCTTTGGTAAGGATACGTCTCCCAAACGTTGGCATTCAACCCAGCAGAGACCAACACTAAATACATGTAGTAGATAAAATTGTTACGGATCGTGCAGAGACCATCGATAAATTTTTAAACGTAATTTTCCCCACCACATGACCACCCACCCAACCCTCACAACCCTGGCAAATATGGCAATGTATCCTCTCCTTCCCCTATACCCACAATACAAACAAGGTAAATTGCCACTCAGCATGGGGGCAGCGCTTGGCCGACAACCTACATCCATCCGTCAACGGCTTGAAGAACATGAACATCAGAAATCTGCATCACAGCACACAAAACAAGGTCCTTATAAAAACTATGTAACCTAGTGCTCAATGCGGACCACTGCCACTCGGGTTGCCCATGGAAGCAGGCAGGTTCTGATCTCTCCCCTGTGCTAGCAGCAGTATATTGGCCTCTATGTAGTTCACCGTCTCTTTGGGAATTGTGAAGAAGTAGAGTTTGACATTGTGATGTAAACTGAGCTTAGCCGGAAACAACATTGCATATTGCATGCCTCTCTTTCTGCATCTTCTTGACCCTGAGGAATTTTTTACGCTCTGCTTGAACATGTGTGGAGAAGTCCTGGTATATGTGCACCCTATTTGAGCCATATTGTGATGTGCCCTTTTCTCTGGCGAGCCTCAGGATATGGTCTCTGTCCCTGTAACTAAGCATCTTCGCGATAATAGGGTGAGGTCTAGGGGGCAGAACCCGATGAGCACGCTCCACCACTGCAAAGTGCACCGAGAGCACCCGTTCACCAAGAATTTTCTTTAACAGGGACTCTATAAATTCTTCCATCCATCTCTTACTTGCCACCTCTAGAATTCCCACAATACGTATGTTGCTTTGTCTCGAACGTGATTCAAGGTCATCGCATTTAAGGACCTGTTGCTTCACCTGCTTCTCCAGTGACATTGTTCAAGCCTTAACACCACCCGTCTCGTCCTCTGTGGTGCTAATTCTGGACTCAGCTTCCATTATCCTGGTGCTCTCCTTATTGAACTTAGTGTGTAAAGAGGTAATGCTAGCTGTGATGTCAACCATCCTACCATTTACTGATGCATATCTTGTCTGCATGCTGCTAAGTAGTTGTTTCAGGTCCAGGGTGGGCTCTGTTGCAGATGTCGCTTCATTAGGATCTCTGGGCAGAGCATCACCCCTAGGTTTCATCCCTTGTTTTGCATATGCATCCATACAGCCCTGTTTCTTTGTACCATCCCCTCCGCTTGTCAATATATTGCAGTATGACAATTAGGGTCCGTAACTTCTGAAGATAGATGATCACCCCACTCCTGCAGATCATTCAATCTGCACTGCCCATGTAAATTTATTAATTATTGTGTATCTCGCCCTGTGCTCATCACCCAGTGAGGCCACTTATTTCCTTTCCAGTCCTGCTCAAATACAGTAGGCCAGGCCCAGCTTCTTCCGACACAGCAGGTACTAGCAACACCAGGTTACCATATGGCTCCTAGTAGCCTTGCCCCACAATATGCTCAAAATCCATTTTCAGGATTTACCAGCAAACTCACTATGTTTGTTTGGCATGACACGGCCCATGCAAGGCCTCCTTCGGCAGACTTGCGGTCAGGTTATATGACCACCCGCTCATCTAATAAAGTGTTCTCTACCTAGCAGCAGAATGCCTGGGACCGGTAGTTCGGTCGCTGCATGGGGAAACTGTCATTCACCCACTGCGGAGTGCCGGCCACCCTCCGCTGCTGCATGGGCTGAACGCCCAACAAATACCACCCTCCTTGGGGGGACCCTGGAACACTCAGCTCATCCTCTTGCCAGCCGCCACCATCCGTGCAGTCTCCGAGTTCAGCAGCCCTGTTCACCACACCAGCTTTGGCCGCCAGCCGTTGTGGTTCCGGTGTTGGCCGCTGTCCACCGCAGGTCTTTCTGTTGCCCCAGCCGGGCCCTGTCCATTCAGCATGGGCATCCTCACAGTGCCTCGGTGGATCCTGCGCTGAGGCCCAGCAGTAACAGCCTTAACTCCACCTGTCTCCTCCACTTGCTTTTAGAGGCAATATTCTGTCATGACAACAAAGTTACCCGTGCTGGAAACGTGTTACCCACAAAAGGCTGGAGTGACTTCAGAAAAAGTTCTACATCAGTGCATCCATCTTGGTCGCTGCTCAACAGCGCCCCCAACTGTCTTTTTCTAACTGTCTTCTGTTTTAAATCTCCTCTGCATAGTTTTCTGTTCTAACCAATTATGTTTTTAATATAATTTGCGTCTTTCAGTATAATCACAATGTGGCAGAACGTTCGAAAACATATATTTTAGCTTGTTTTTTTAATATATATATATGGCAAAAACGAGGAAAGGGGCGCCCTCCAGTTCCCTGCACAACCTTCCAAGCCACTGGTGTTCTCCTCCGACCGGTTTCTGTGCCAATACACGTCATCAGGGAGGCTGTATTTACTTGCACTTCACAGCAAGTGCAGGTGATGATAATCTGCTGCAAGGGCTTCTGGTAGATATAGTCATCAGGTTAGCAAGGAAAAAGCTCACGCCCAATCCCACAATGGAGAAAGTGGGGGAGTAGCCTACAATGAGGCATTCCAAAGCCGGGCATGTATCACCCCGGTGCAGCACCCTGTCAGGTCTTAAAGATTCCACCCTTCAAGATCCTGGAAAAATGGCAAAAACGAGGAAAGGGGCGCACTCCATTTACCTGCACAACCTTCCTATTTATATATTGCACTTAAATCTTAGGATATTCAAACACAGTCAAATAAGATGCTCTCATGATCTAATGATACTTATTTTGTTTGCCCTGTCAGTGTTAAGAAACAGAGTTGTCCCTGCTCCAATAAAAATCTGTAGCATCTGTAACTTGGATGCTCCACATAGATCTGTACAGTGGCTGCATTAACCCATGAGCTGCTCCATCTATTAAAACATGCAGCATCATATCACATCCAAAGGGGGTGGAGGGACGGTGGATGGAAACAACTTGTACTCCATCTTTAAAACCAAACACGGGAAAACAAGTTTAAAAGGGGCAAAGGATGAGGCTATGGGAATGCATCCATTTTGTTTTAGTTTTTAGTGTACGGCCATGTCATCCTCACTCTGTTGAATGTTTTACTACAATAAACTGGGGTCTGGCACCTTTGGCTCTCCAGATGTTTTGGGCTACAGCTCCCATTAACCCTAGCCAGCATATTCAATGGTGAGGGATTATGGGTGGTGTAGTATAAAATATCTGAAGAGCTGCAAGTTGCAGACCGTTAGTTATATTGGTCGGCAAGTGTTGGAGAAGTGTGAAGTCTGTGCTGGGAGAGAAACGGGGAGTGCCCTTCTCCGCGCTCTACTGCTAGTGTCTTGAGCTCATCTACTGTGCCGCAATCGTGCTGCTTGAAAGACTTGCCTTTAAAATCGGGCTGCTGTGCGACAGCAAGTGTTTGAGAAGTGTGCTCCCTGGCAGTCTGCTGTTGGTGGAGCAGGATTGGCATAGTGTTTACAAAATACTACTCGTGTAAGGGGTGGGTGCCTCTTCCATTTTTGTGTTTGGAGTGTAACCATGTATGCCCTGCGGAGTAAGTGGGTGACGGGAGAAGGAGGCCCCCAAGTAATAAGCGAAGCTAGGTTACCAAAAGAACGTTGCCCCAGGACTGACCCTTTGAGTGGGAGGGGCGCGCCCTCCCCACCAACTATGAAATTTGACTCCAGCGGGTCTCTTAAAACCGGGGTACTTGTCCAGGTGTTATGCTCAAGTTGTACAAGCTGCGCACAGCTTCTCACACTGGTAAATCGTTAAGTGACAACTCTATCTTGGCAGTGATACTGGAAGAATTGAATGTGGTTTCATGCCCGCCCTTGAAGGGAAAAGGGGGGGCAGTGACTTCTACTGTGGGTAAAGTTGTGGACGAAAGTTTGGTTTTGCCGGATATAACAGCCTCCAGACCCCCTCACTCCCCATCGCTTTACACTACAGAGTCGCCTACGGCCACGGGATGCATCCTTTTTGTTTTTCAATCTTTGGATCCCCTTGTTGAGCTGGACTTGTTACCAGCTTTAAATGTTGCAGGTCCTCTTGATTCGGTGATCATATTGCAAGCCCTAAACTACACTTTACATTTTCTGGTGAAATCTTTTGAGAACTTGAGTAATTATTTAGGTCTTCAGACTGACAGGACTCTGGATGTGATGTATACATTGAACTTCATTCAGGGCTACAGGGGTTGACTGGTTGGGGTTGACTGGAGATGGGACTTCTTCCCCTGCTTGGTGGGTTGTGCACTAGGAATGTGAGCTGCTGGACACAAGGGGGATGAAGCAACCCGGGCCGCCTGTCAAGCAGCATGGTTTGTGCCAGGGCTGCATCTTGGCTCCATTTTTATTTAACTTTTATTTTTATGATTTAGTGGCTGCTTTTGGAAACATATGTGCTAATCCTCCAAGATTATACAGTAAATGTTAAGAAAACTAAAATTTGAATTATGAGAACGGCACAGGACACAGGCCTCAAACATACAATATTTTGTTTCTGTCTAAACAAAAGACGTATTGAGCACTTCATATATTTGGTTAGTCATCTGTCTAAATTGGAAGTTTTTAATAATTTGCATTCAAATGCAAAACTGGCGGCTGGGCAGCTGAGAATGTTTGACTGTCGATTCGGTCAATTCGCGCTTGCCCTTTTGATGAGGTTCTACTCTCAAAAGATACTTCCTGAAGTTAATGTGTGGGGCAGAAACCTGTTTGACTGAGGTAGAATGGGACAAAGTGGAAGCCATTATCTGGCAGAGAGTCTTGGACTTGCCCAATAGTGTGCCTATTAGCATCATTCCCCATGAATTAGGCTTGACTTCCCTCCAAGCCTGGAGAAAATGGAAATTGATGCAATTATATGCTAAAGTGCTGGAACCACCATCTGCCTTCATATTTGGGAAACTATCTCATCAAGTGAAGGCTGGTGATTGTAAGGTTCTTGGGTATTGGTCTTCACGTTGTAGAGATATTTTGTGCTCAGTGGAATCTCAGGCGAGGGAGTTGTTATTTTCTCCTGCAAATGTGAAACTCAAAAATGTATGAGCACGACTGGTTCAGTAATCGAACTCGGATGTTATAGTACAAGCTTTTTTATCATGTTCATCTTGACACTAAACCTTTTAAATTATTGCTGCTGTAATTATGAAAGCATCCATGTAGATCATTCAGATCTGAGTTCCTAAGAATTAGGATGAATTTAAAACTAACCAGAGAAGTAATGGGGCATGGTTGAATGAACCCAGGGGCGGGGGTTGGGGGTAGTCAGGGGGTGAGTATGCGCCCATTGTAAAACTGAGAACAAGACATTATTTTGGTAATTTTTTGTACAGCTCTAATGCCTCTATGAGTGGAAATGTTTATGAAATTTGTAATGCATGAAGACATTTTAGCTACTTATTTTCTGGTTCAGGATTTTAAACTTGTATGAGATTTTATTGAGTATTGCAGTTTTAAAAGCTTTTTAGCAAAAGTACTGGTTTGAACACTTAGATTTTAACTGTTTTAGAAATTCTGTTACCTGTTACATGTTACCTAAATTGTGCTTTCTTGATACGAAGGAGTTTCTGTATTATTTATTTAAATGGTGTTGTATTGAGTAATTTGCATAAGGTTTTCTTTTGACCATATCTGCAATAAACTAATTATTTAAAAAAAAAAGAAACATTTAATTAGAACAAAAACTAATCATGAAGAATTGTCTTTAGCAAAGATACAAGGCCTAATTCACAGAAGTGTTTTATAACGGCGCAATCCAACTGAAAAACGTTCTGTGAATCAGGCCCATAGTTGCTTACAACCCATGGCAATACTAAAATTACATCAACAGATTTTGACCGACATGATTGTGGAGTCCAAGAGATCACCATGTTATAATCAGACATGGCTTGCTCCCTTTGGGAGCCCAGGAGACTCAAAGTGAACGCTGCTGCAGGCAGAAACACAACGCGGTTGTGTTTTCAAATGCTGCTGTATTTCTGCCTGCAGCGGCTTTCGTGTGGAGTCTCGTGGGCTCCCCCAACCCTGAGGGAGCCAAGGAGACTCCAAGCGAAAGCCGCCGCAGTGAGAAATACAACATTGTTGTATTTGTAAATGCGGCAGTATTCACAAATACAACAACATTGTTATTCTGACTGCGGTGGCTTTCGCTTGGAGTCTCCTGGGCTCCCCCGGTTTGGGGGAGCCCAGGATACTCCACGCGAAAGCCGCCGCAGTCAGAAATGCAACGTTCTTGTATTTATGATTTCTGTGGTTTTCCAACCATGGCAATGTATTTGCTGCGCCTTTGCTTTTTGCCTTCATTTTACGTTTTCTGCGCTTCCCTGGGCTTGGGGAGCACCTAAAACGTAAAATGAAAGTGAAGGCAGCCTTGTCAGCTCATGCAGCTCTGCTCTGGCTGTAGTAAGCAAAATCTCCCAGTAGGTGGCTTTTGCTGCTTATTTAGTGCCGCCAGGGCAGAGCTGCGGAGGTTGCCTGAAATGGCAAAATGGATGCTCCCATGTAAACACTTTGAGCCTTGTTTGCTCAAAGGTTTACATAGGAACTTTCATTGAAAATATGTTTAAAGTATGTTTTAGACTATTGCCCATCTTTTAAGGCAATAATATTTTAGAGCGCACTATTCCTTTAATTAATTCTGGCCTGGCTGGGCCAAAAGGGCTGGCCTGGTGCCTGAGGGGCACGTCCCATATTGCGCAAAGAGCTCCGTGCAGATAGCGTAACCTATTGTGCTAGGAGGCTAGTGTGGGCGCTAGAGGAGTGGCCCCACCAGTAACATTTTATGAGCAAACAGAGCAGTGTTTAGCAGCCAGACTCTGAATGGTAACATATATTGTTACATGCATTTCATTGGCAGTTTTTCAGCTAATGAATGTTGATGTGTGTGAGCGTGATGCCGGTGAGTGGGCAAGAGCTAGAGCGGCACCGCATAATGTGAGGTGACAGATGCAAAGCCTGAGAGCTGAGGCCCTGTGAGCTAGGGCATGGTCTGCCTGAGCCCATGCAGCTGAGCTGAGCCAGCGCCACCCGATGAGCACTTGCATTTATTGCAGCATCAACAACAAACCAAGTGGTAAGTATTGGGGCGTGAATGTATATGCACCTTATATTGAAAGGTTAAATGGCAGGTTAAATTTCTATGTTGAGCTACTGGGTAGGTTGCACCCATTCATCTGAGAACTTACAGTAGTGGGTGGAGATCACAACACGACCGTAGATTTTGAATTAGACCACTCCTCGTCAACCCCAACATCACTTGGCCCAGCTGCCAAAGTTCAAAGTGCACTCTGTGAAGAAGAGCAATTAAAAGATGCTTGGCATAGCACACACAGAATGAAAAGGGAATACACTTACACAGTGCATGACTCACATTCACCAATAGATACCTGGATGGTTTCTAAACAAGCGGTGTGTATGATTACAGAATGCAATATATGGCCGAAAAGGGTTTCGGGTCATTCCCTGTTAGCGTGACATTAGAAGGTTATGGCACACCTCGGCTGGGGACCGGATGGACACTCAAGAACGAGACGCTATCGGACATAGTATTTAGAGAAAAGTTGAGAAAGGAATCAAAATTCTTTATGGATACAAATGCAGGGTCTGTTAACAGTGCCTGTACATTATAGGAAGCGATAAAGCATAGTTGTGGCGGATATGTATTGCATCTTAGGCAGGTTTACTGAAGTCCCTAAGGGAATCCCATACAAAAATAGAGAAGGAATTAAAGGAGCTTGAACTGGCATTCGCTTATACTGGGAGCAACTGCGTACTACCAGAAATTAGACCTAAGTTAGATGAGATTAGAGAGATGGAAGAACGCAAGTCGAAGTACATAGGCGCGTAGATATGGGGAGGGAGATTGTCCCTGTAGTCATTAGAAAGGAAACTCATTAGAAAGGAAACCCATGATGCTAGGATAGATGAGATGCAATGGGAGGGCTCAATAGCAAGAACCCCAGAAGATTTAGCGCAAGCATTTTCCGAATACGACAACTTACTTTATGTATAATATATACTGGCATATAGGGGTAATTGCTCTAGAAAAGGGCCGAGTATGCCTTTCCACACGGTCAACGGGTAGTGAGCGGTCCGCCGGCTGGTCATCCCGGGGTGTTGGGTGACTTTAATCCAAACTGCATGGCCAATGATCAAGATACTCCTCCTTCTATGTTCGGGTTGATTAAAACTAAAGGCAAGGACTACTAGGGGCAGATGTGGCTGCACACTCTAAAAGGACTGGGACTGCAAATGCTAAACAGGACGATTCTAGGTGATATCCCACACAGCCATTTGGAGAGAGCAATTGTTAAGCCAAATAAACGAATCACATTTATTCTGGGAGAACCCCCATGTGGCAAAAAAAACACATGCACACTGTGCATGTGGCTATTTGCGCATTGCAGGCTCTCTTCAGTAAACTTTGATGGCCTCATCCGGGATCTCTAAATATATCTCGCACCTAGAAACACTTGTGTACAAGAGCGTTATAAATGCCATATCATATCATATATATTGATAGGATCTGGTGCTTTCATTCATCTTTGATAGGGGCATTTGTGGTACACTTGCCAAAATTGAGATTGTGAAATTCCACCATTTATTTCGACAAGGGCGGTTTATTACGCTAGAAGAAATGGCGGAAATGGGAGTACATCATGTATGCATATGATGCTGTATTTTAGGATTAAAAGAGTGCTGGCACCAATCCTCCCCATATTGCATTTAGCACTGAAAGATCACCCTATGATCAACAAGTTGATGAAGCCCGGTAGCATGGGACACACAATCTCAACACTGTGCACAATGGTATTGGCTGACACTGCTCAACAGCTAAGAAGAGATGGGGAATAAGCATATGCTTGTGTTTGACAGGTGGCCCATAGTGGAGGATCTGCAAGCTAACTGTGTCTCTATGAACCAGAGGCATGAACGTATTTCATTGAAATCCCTATACCAGGCATACCATACACTGGGCAGAATCACCCAGTTTTCGCTACGAACAACTCTGATAATTGTGGTGTGTGACCCTCCCAAGTATGTTGCCCCTTTAAGGAAATGTGTCCCTCGCATGTGTATTGCCCTTTTAAGGTGGGCCATGACTTTGTAATGGGCCAGGCTAATAAAAGGAACCCCTGCAGGCACGTGCATTAGAACAGCTGCAGACTCCCAAAGAGGAATGACTGGTCCATCTCTCATTTAGGCCTGCAGGTCCACACTGTGTGAGCATGGGCCTGCAGGCCATGATGCAGTGGCACCCTCATGCCAGTACAGTGGCAGAGGTCTGCATGGTCATGTGTATGGCACCCTGGCTCCTGCTGGATGTCCATAGCAGGCCCCCCTATTCAACAATAATTGCCCTCAATGCAGTAGCCCTCATGATGACTTTCTTCACATGACATAGATGTGCTCTAGAGTGATCTCATTTTGGGCTACAATTAGATCAGAACTGTCGCTAATAATTGAAGAGGAAGAAGCTTGTGACCAGTTACATGCTGATTGGGAGATGTTCACAGGATCACAAAGAAAATGCACAGATGTATTGCTCTATGTTTGTTACTTGTGAAGCGCCAAATAGCCCACAAATTGATGGATATAACTGGTCCTCACCTACAGACTTGGCACATGGACTTGACATGGTGCCAGGAACAAGAAGATACATTGGGTGAAGGCCCTTAGTCCAAAAATGACTGGTTGGTATATTTCGTCTACAGTAATAGATACGCTGTTTAATGCCACAAGGTGCGCTTCTCTTGACGTTTAGCAAAGTAGGATTAGGTAATATTGAAAATCGACTTATGTCTATGGGCAAGGATGAGTGTTTGGTACTTCGAACTCTAGTACTAAATCTCATCTCCTTGTGTGTGTGTGTGAGAGAGAAGAGAGAGAAGATAGGGCGAGAGAGAGAGAAAGAGAGAAAGAGAAAGAGAAAGAAAGAGAAAGAGAAAGAGAGAAAGAGAGAGAGAGAGAGAGAGAGAGAGAGAGAGAGAGAGACTTAAGCGGCTTCCCGAACTTCAGGTGGCCCGGCTCAAGTTTGCGAGGGGCAGGCAGGCCATTCCAGAGAGAGAAAAAACACGCACACCAAACGAGGACCGAGAAATAATTTTTAAAGTGGCCCCATATTACACATTTTCAGCAAGCCCAACCCTTTTTCTATGAGATCATTTGGAAATAAAATATGTTACCACTCAAAAGAGACCCAGGGTGCAGAGGCCTGCCTGGAAATCGCCAGAGTTCCCTATAGAACAGCCCACCCCAGGAGAGAGAGATGGAAAGAGAATGCAGAACCAGAGGAAGCACTAGATCGGCATATGACATGCTGTCTAAAGGTATTGTTAAATAAAAAATAGTCTTGCGCAAACTCAGCAAGCGACAGCCATGTTGGTTTCTATCCTTCAACTTATCCAGAGGAAGAAATCTCTACTTTCGCATTGGAGTGCATGCATTTTTCACTGTTTTTGAATCAATGCACCATTTTGAGAGGGAATTAGAGGATTGATCAGTCCTGCTTTGTTGTTGGTGAAGTATGCAACTACGTAAAGGTGAAGGGCCCCAGGTTAGGGAAACCAGTTCCTTGTTGAACATGTTTGATAGACGCCTGTCCGACAATGTCGTGGGGAAAGTGACACTAACAGGGCTAAAATCATGAGTACACTTGGGTGGAAGGGGTCCACCCACTTTTTTTCAGAGGGTGGACACAGTCCCCCTGGGTATTTTAGAGGTCTTGTGTGAAATTAGAACATTTGACTGTCTTCTTTGAATTTATGGTGACCTGGGGATTCGAACCGCAGTCGCCAGGTTCACAGGCCAGGCACTGCCCCATATAACCTGAGGAAAAATACAGTACAACTAATGTTGAAATGACATATTTTGGGTCTACATGTTCCAGGGAAAGCAATTGTATTGATTCTTGGATTTTAAAACATACACACCTTTTAACATTTTCAAACACTATTAGAAGAAAACATCCTCTCCGTTTATGGTGGGTGTTGATTTTATGAGAGGCAAATGCCCATTTATCCTGTGCAATTTGTATGGTTAGGGAAAGCCAGTTGAAATACATTTGCATATGTCACCTTAATATGCTAATTTCTGGTGACGCCGCACCCCACTGCGTATGTTAGAGTGCCCCACCCCCCTTTATTGTTAGGACTTGACGCCTGGCCGCTTCCTTTAGAATCTCCGAATCTACGCAAATGCTGGAAAAAACTAATTATCGTCCCGGACCTAGCCGACCCGCTCCTCCAGTCTCCACCACCTACTTGCCAACTCGGTAAACACTAACCCCTGACGCCTTTGGCTCATTGCTCAACGCATCTCTGATGCGGCTCACACCCTCTTGCAAACCATCACCCCGCCGTGGCCTCTTCCCCAAATGGTTCACCCCTGAGTTGAAGTCCACTAAACAACTATATAAATACCTAGAACGCAAATGGCAGAAAGACAAAACCCGGGAGAGCCGGGCCACCCTCGCCCGACACCTTTATCAGTAAAAGGCCGAAATCCAGAAAGCAAAAAAAGCCCACTACAACTCCCGAATCCTAAACTGCAAAAACCCAAGCAAAGAACTCCACAAAATCATCTCTGAATTCACCAAAGCAGCTTGTACCACGACCGTCCCTACCCCCCTCACAATCACTGTGCGACTCACTCTCCCTCCACTTTTACACCACAGCTCTCGAAAGAACAAATACTCTAGCCACCAAACTGACACTTACATCCACCAGGCAATACTCCCCCCATACTGACCTGCCAACCAGCTGCAACCACTACACAACCAACGTTCGAATCCTTTAGTACAATATCGCCGCTAGACCCTTGCCAAGCAACAACCCTCAAAGAAATCTTCGCTTCCACCTGTGCAGAAGAACACGCAAGATCCATCATAAATGCCTCCCTTTCCTCTGGTATCTTTCCCAACGCATTCAAAACAGTCAATGTCAAACCACTGATTAAAAAACCTTCCCTCGACCCATTCGAGCCCAAAAACTACTGCCCCATCTCAAATACCAGGTTCCTTGCCAAACTCATTGACCGAACCGCCTACTCACAATTAAATGACTTTCTCGAAGCCAACAATCTCCTAGACCCCGCACAATCAGGTTTCAGAGCCTGTCACGGAACTGAAACCACCCTAACCTCAATCTGGGAGGACCTTAAAATGACAGCAGACTCTGCGGGATGCGCCGCACTAATCCTTCTTGACCTATCCGCCTCCTTTGACACAATCAATCACTCAATCCTCCTAGACCGCCTCCACTCCCTAGGAATTTATGGAACAGCTCTTAAATGGATAGCTTCATTCCTCAAAGACAGGTACCAAATAACAATACTCTCCACCTATACCTTCCAAGCCCGACCTGTCGACACGGGAGTCCCCCAAGGAGCATGCCTATCCGCCCTCCTGTTCAATCTCTACTCGATCACCCTCCCACCAATAATTCGTCCACACAACATCCTGTGTTTCAACTACGCTGATGACACTCAACTAATTCTAAAACTCCTGAACCCAAAACCCAACTCCCGACCTGACCTGGCCTCCTGCCTCCTTGACATAAACTCTGGATGGCCCAAAGCCACCTCTTGCTAAACCCCTCCAAAATGGAAATCATGGTTTGTGGCAACTCCGATCTTCTCCCGCACCCACTACCCTGGCCACCCACCATGGCCAACTCACCGACCCCCTCCAACTCAGTGAAAAACCTTGAATGCAACCTTGACTCTGACCTAACACTCTCGCGCCAAGTCGACAACGTCTCAAAGTCCTGCCACTACCACCTTAAAAACCTTAGGCGCATCTTTCCTTATCTCTCCTTTCCCAACAGACTCTCTGCGGTCCAATCAATCGTTATATCAAGACTGGACTACGCAAACCCCCTATACCTCGGAATCCACACCTACCAACTGAATAAACTACAAAGGGCACAAAACGCAGCAGCCAAAATGCTACTTGCGCTCGGTCCAAGAGACCACATCTCCCCAGCCTTAAGAAGCTGCACTGGCTTCCTGTAGCGCGAAGGGTGACCTTCAAAACCTTATGTATCTCCCATCGAGCACTGCATAAAACCGGACCTCAATATCTTCAAGACAAGCTAAAACCCTATCACCCCCCACACACCCTAAGATCAAGCTCAGCCGGCCTCCTAGTCATACCTAAGACAAACTCAGTCAGGTTAGGCGGATCATCATTCTCAGCCTTGGCCGCCATGCTATGGAACTCACTCCCACCCCACATCCGCCTAACTGAGGATTTAGCGTCCTTCTGCAAACTCTTGAAAACCTGGCTCTTCCACTAAAATCAACCTATACCGAACTAACCCAAACAGACAAACTACAGACAAATGACACCCACCCAACAAACTACCTGATACGAGGAATTGACAGCCAGTAAACCCCTAATATAAACTAAAAGGACAATCAGAATTAACCTAATAAAATAGATCAAAACAATGAAGTGGTTAATAAGAATAAATCATACGGAAACAGTAAAGAGACTTAAACTCCTGAAATGGACATAATGCAAGAGGCGTGAACGAAATGAATGGCGTGGGTGAAATAGTTAGAATAGACGAAGTGTGTGGACCAGATGAATGCGTTGAGTGGAAGAACGCACGAGTAGAAGAACAGATGACTATATAATCTGAATGAGTGTATAAATTGAAACAATATGTAAATTGGATGAGTGTATAGAATGGATGATCAGGTTGAGTGGTTGGGATGAAGAGGGGATAAATGCATAGAGTCCCTGAGTGTATAGAGCGGCTGATTGCATAGAGTGCCTGAGTGTATAGAGCACCTGAACATATAAAGCGCCTGAGTGTGCAGAGCGCCTGAGTGTACAGAGCGCCTGAGTGTATACAGCGCCTGAGTCGATATAGAGCGCCTGAGTGTATATAGCGCCTGAGTGTATATAGCGCCTGAATGCATAGAGCGGATGAGTGTACAGAGTGGATGAGTGTACAGAGCGGATGGGTGTACAGAGCGGATGGGTGTACAGAGCGGATGGGTGTACGGAGCAGATGAATGCACAGAGCGGATGAATGTACAGAGCGGGTGAGTGTCCAGAGCGGATGGGTATACAGAGCAGATGGGTATACAGAGCGGATGGGTGTTCAGAGTGGATGGTTGTACAGAGCGGATGGGTGTACAGAGTGGATGGGCGTACAGAACGTATGGGCGTACAGAGCGGATGGGTGTACAGAACGGATGGGTGTACAGAACGGAAGAAGGTATAGAGCAGATGAGTGTAGGGAACAGACGAATAGATGGAACAGGATTACTGCATAATAGCGAATGACTTTATAAGGCTGATGAATGCATATTAGCTGTTGAAGGCATAGGGACCGGATGTGCGCAGGGAGCTGAAGAGCGCGAGAAGCGGGTGAGCGCGGGGAACCGATGAGCGAGGGGAGCGGATGAGTGCGGGGAACGGATGAGTGCGGGGAGCGTATGAGTGTGGGGAGCGGATGAGTGCGTAGGACGAATGAGTGCGGAGGGTGGATGAGTGCGGAGGGCGGGTGAGTGCACAGAGCAGGTGATTGCGTAGGGTGGATGAATGCGTAGAGCAGATGAAGGTATGGTGCACACGAGGGGATAAAGCGGACAAATGCCAAGAGCAGAGGAGTTACTTAGTCCGGGTGAGTGCGCAGAACGGATAAACATGGAGAACGGATGAGTGCAGAAGGCATGCAGAGCTGACGAGTGCATAGAGCAGATGAGTGCTGGGAACTGATGGATGAGCGGAGCGGGATGTATGAGCAAAGCAGAAGAACGTATTGATTGGAGGGTCGCATAGAACAGACTAATGTGTAGGGCCGACAAGTATATAGAGCGGAGGAGTGCATATGAGCGAAAGAGGGCATATGAAAAAAGGGGTGCGTAGAAGGGGCTGAGTGCGTAGAGGGGCTGAGTGCATAGAGGGGGCGAGTGCATTGAGAGGTCGAGCGCGTAGAGCGCATGAGTGAGCAAAACAGGTGAATACATAATGCGTGTGAGGGCATAAAGAGGACGAGTGCCTAGAGCGAACGAGTGCCCAGAGTGGAACTGAACTGTTGCTAGAGCGGACGAGTTGCGTAGAGAGTCTGAATGCGTAGAGTGGATGGATCGAGTGAAGTAGAGCGCGTGGGGCTGACAAGAGTGCATGCATGGAGCAGACAAGAGTGCATGCGTGGAGCAGTCTACAATGCGCAGTGGGGAATGAAGCGCGCGGGGCAGACTAGAGTGCACGGAGCAGACTGGAGTACATGAGTGCGTCGAGCGACCTGGAATGTGTGGCGTAGATTGAGATACATGGAGTGGATAAGAGTGCATGGAACGGACTGGAGCGCATAGAACTGCGTGAAGTATATAGTATGATTTGGAATGCAGAGAACGTTTTGAAAGAGCATATAACACATCATGTCACACCACCATGCTTACTCTCCCCTCTACACCACCACTCAACTAGAACACAGAGATACTATATAACCATTCCGTATAACTGTTCGCATACTAACATCCGCCGCATACTCCACATCATTCTAAGTAAAACACTGCTGGTTACACACCTCCAGCCAGGCGTTCTCCCTAAGCCTAACGCAGCCACACTCAGTCTGGGTAAATCCTGCCAGAACGAACACATACTCCTGATCTCTCAACCACCACACCTACCGTTAAGAAGCAGCTATTACACGAATACCGCACCAGCTGCACACATAGCCGGTGCTCACACGCACCTTTGACTCTCTCTACTCTCTCTATTGATCTGAACTTCGGTTACCAAGGGCGTTCAACCTACCAGCGCCTTCAGACCATACCAATGGTATTTAAGGCGCTATATAAATGCAAAATAAGATAACATAACATAACAATATGGCATTAAGTAAAGTTGAATAAATTATCACAAGTCAATGACTTGTGAGGCAAAACCTCTTACAACAAAGCTTAAACTACTGTTTCTGAAAGAAAGGGGGAAACAGGAATAACAGAGGTGGTAAAAAATGAGATGAAAGCAAATGGCCTGATTCCCCAACAATCTTGCAAGGAAACAAAGAGCAGAGGATGTGTTTTTAAAAAAAATGTTAAGCTTTTGAGAAACGTCACCATATTCAAAGAGGTGAGCTGCCCATTTATCAGATTGTGTGCACAAATGCAAATGCTGTGATAGGTTCCCAGCACCCGCAGGACAGGAGCGATTCATACTGCTGCTATCCCAATTTTATGGTGAAGAGCTGAGCTGTCATTGGAATTTGAGAACTGCAAGCTGGTCCGATGTCTGAGGGGGAACCATTTACCTGGTTGAGCTATCTTCTCGCATCCATGTGCATGGTCAGTGGTACTTTGTGAAAGAAGGGCAACCTTTTTACATGCAAGCAGGGACGTCATTTCACCAAAATGCCAGGGGTAGCGGAAGTGACATCACACGACCCTTGACCCCCTGATGACATCACACGAAGTGATGTCATTTGACCCCACCCTGAATGCATATCTTGGGAAGCGATGAAACACGACCTTTCACCCGTTTCAAAACAGGAAGTGGCATCACATAGCATTGTACACTATGAAAAATATGGTTGCAATATCACTATAATGTGATGTACCTTTCATACAAGAATGGATTGCCATATGTATCGTTAAGATCAGTGTGTATAGGCCCATATTACCAAATTACTGTGAATGCAAGCAGACGTCCATGACCAAATGATAATGATGTGTTATTATATAGCACTTAAGTATAAGCGCTTCATATGGAAAAAATATACACCCAATATCACTCAACCTGTGTTGGTACTCATTTATCGACCTGAGAAGGATGAAAGGCTGAGTTGAGGCTTTTAAGAACAGACTAAATCAGTGACTCACCCCCTGAAGTGTGCCTGAAATAAACCTTTAATGAGTCTAGCAATTATTGTATAGAATTCCAGAAAGACACATTATTTGGTATTCCTATTCTTTCTTATTTAGGGTCAGTGATGAAAGTGTTAGACTTGTGGCACTCCTGTTCTTATTTTACTTCTTTTTTTAAGGGGCCTAAACAAGAAAGCCAGCCACTACAGAAGTAAAGAGCCACATTGTGCTGGACACAGCCCAGGAGCTTGCATTACAAAAAAATATGTATATATTTTTTTAGAGGTCGCAATGGAAACCACAGAGGTCGCAAAGGAGACCTGAGAGGTCGCAGTTGTGACCTCTGGAGACCCATAAATTGCGTCCATTACCATCACTTGCGTGTAAATGGCTCTGTGCGTCTGGCCTGATGTGTCTTTCCTTGACACACACCAAGGGCCCAAGATGGAGACTGAGAGGGGGCAAACCGGAGCACAATTGCCATGTTGAGAGAGCAGAGCTCTGGTAGTTTGGAACCTTTTCAGCAAAGGGTGCAGTCCTACGCTGGTCATTTCTTCACTGCGGGAGTGAGCAGGGCCTGCGTGTAGAAATACTGTGTTGGCCAACCGACCAGTGCAGGTTGATTTTGTTTTTGCTTTTCACTAATGAAAACACCTGCTATGATTTACTGTGTAATTTAAGTCAAGAATATACATCCTTAGCACATAAGGGGGTTAAAGCTAATTTAACAAATACCGTATTTTAACTTCTTAAAGGCCTTTTGAGGTGTGTTGTGATTTTGTGTCCGGTGCCTCTGTTTGGCAGTGGGGTCATTTTCCCAGGACACTTTCTTCCCTCCCTGGCCTAATCTGCGCTCCCACATTCTCCAGATCTCCAGGCTGACCACTTATCTCAGGTGGAGATTTATGGCGCCATTCACGGCAAGACCTCAATGGAGCCCAGCACATCTGAAGTCAGATAAAACTTTCAAACAATGAAGAATGCGCTGGTTTACGGCGTCCAATTCTCTGACAATCGTCTGCGTTGTGAGATCCAGGAAACAATGGCTCTGGGTGGCTTTATAGTACTTTCGGTGTTGGGAATAACAGATGACTTTGCCCATACGCGTTCAATTCGCCTTGAGGAAACTGCTGCGCATCAACCGGCCAAACTCCATGAATAGTTTAGTGCCTTGCTGAAGTTGCTAGAATGCAACACGGTATGCTTCCTTCGAGCACAGAGCCTGTGCGCTGTTGGTTGCTGCTTATGCTTTGAATGGAGACTGGTCGGGTGCACTCCCCACTTCCCTGTACCCGCCTCTATATTATTGCGAAACGGTATGCAATGCTTCTGTGAAAACCCTGGGTCGAGGCTTTGCACCTGTGGCTCTTCAGATGTTATTTTGGGCTACGATCCCCTTCAATTGACTGTGTTGGCTGGGGCTGATGTGGGAGTTGTAGTCCCAAAAATCTGGCGCACCAAAGATTACCTCACGTAAATTGTTTGGTTTGTGTGTGTGCCCATGTTCTGTGGTTGCATCGTGGTTGCATCGTGAGTATGCAATGTCCATCTTCAAGTCCACAGCCACACGCTCTAGACTTTTGCTTGAGCTCTACTGTAATACCTATTACTACAGTCCATAGAAGCGCGAGGAATCCAGCATAACCCACTATGTAAAATTGCATTGTTATCATTGCCATTATTATTATTTTGTAAATGTACTCTCACAAATACTTTTGAAGGTGTATTTAATGACAGGCTTTTAATCCACGGGTGAAGCCCACTCGTCCATATGCATCCCTCTCTGCAGAGTCCTTCTTGTGAATATTTTATTTACAGAGATGCATAAAGCACAGACCTGCCGCCGGAGAGGAGTAACTGATGAACAATGAGTCAGAGACTAACTACGAGGGCAGCTTCCTTGTCCAGTAGTCCTCTGTTGCTGTCCTTGAAGTTGGGGCCATCAAGGCCAACTTGAACAGCTCAGTTCTTAAGAGCTTCCAGAAATGAAGATCGCAAGTGGGGCTTCACTGACTTTTAAATTCTAGGGCCGTGGGCTCCCTGGTGAGCTGTCACCATTTTTTTTCCAAAGCGAAATATTCCACATATATGTGGGTGCTTTACTCTGGCATTGTTTGGAGAAGAACACGACTCCAACACAGTAGAGAAGGGAACCCAAAAATCGGAACATTGGGGCGTGGGAATGTGCGACAAATCAATTGTAACATTTATTTATGGAAGAAGGATATCCTTGAGTAAATGAGTGTTAGGCAGAAACCTGTGCAGTTCCCTCTGGGACCACTGCAAAAGATTTAGGACTACAGGTGGTTGGCAGTAAACCCAATTGGTAGCAGTTTGTACCACCCAGATTTACCTGGTAGCTGTGGCTGAGCAGTCAGACTTCTCTCAAGATGAGTTAGGCAGTATTTAGAGTATACACAATAGGTACAGAGACACAGTAGCACAAGCAAACACTGACCAGAGCTTGGGTGTAAATGTATATAATTATTTATTTAAAGACACACTTGTAAATTACACTAGCACAAAGAGAGGTAAATAAATTCAACACACAGTCACTATTATATATATATATATATATATATATATATATATATATATATATATATATATATATATATACAGCCCTAATTACTTATTAGACAAGTCTTAATGAGAAACACCACTTATTTTCAGACAGAGGTGAGCGCTTGACATAAAATGGCACTCTAATAAGTTATTAAAAAGGGAGGGAAAAAGACAGAGTTATGAAAGCACACAATTTTCAATACTTTTCAAAGAACCACAGTGAGGCAGGTTAAGCAAAGTCTACTGGGGAGCAAGGAAGTTCAAATGCCAGGCCCACTCTTAGAGAGAGCAAGCGAAATGTGTCCAGGATCACACAGTGGGGTTATGCCCAACGAGTCTTTGTAGAAAGTTCACAAAAGATTGAGATAAAGTCAGGAAAAGTTAGTTAACAGGCCCCAGGCTATCCCAGGTTAGAAAGTCGAGGATTTACTGTCACCCCGAACGATCTGTCGCAAGGGAAGCCAGGCGGGACACAGTACCTGAAAGTGGGAAGAACGCTCCAGCGGGGGCAGTTGTTCCTGGCAGCGGGCGCAAGTCGGTGTTTCGTCCAGAGGAAGAGGAGGTCTCGACGTGGAGGAAAGCTGAAGGTTGTTGCGCTGCCAGGGAAGAAACCAGCCGCAGAGTTTCCCGGTTACAAGGTACCACCCTGTTCTTTGCGGTAGTGGTGATCTGTGGTATTCCGGTTGCCGGGGTGCTTGGCACGGGCAAGGCGGCCACGAGATGGTCCAGGAAGGCAAAAAGACGGGCAAACTGGTTATCCCCACCAGTCAAAGGAAGAAGACTCTCCGGGCTGGAGATCTCCTCTGTCGTCGGGAAAAGGGGTGAGACGGTTCCGCAGGGCTCCACCGGTAGTGTCGTCGTTGCAGATCAGCTCGGCTTCTCCCTCCTCGGATTCTTTAGGTCCTGTGGCGACTTCTGAAGTTCCAGTCCCCAAAGCCCTGCTTTCATGCAGAAAACCCCCATTCATTCAGCCTAGCTGTCAATCAAACATGCTAAGTGGTGAGCCGGGCGGCTCACCACTTGGGCCAATCACACAAGAGTGCGACTTGAGTTGCCGAGGCAACTCAGTCCAGGGTGCCTAAACCCCCTCCCACACCCCCTGTGGTACCCCAACAGAGTGGCACCACTTTTGGAGGCTTCTGTGGAGAAGCCCGCCAAAAAGTGGAACAAAGGGCTCGACTTGGGTTGGAGTCACAGAAGCGAACACAAATGCCATTTTGGAACCAAGTTTCGGCAAAAATTACCAACCGGTGGATTAATATTAATTTAATAAACCGGCGGTAAAATCCCATAGGAATATATTTGCGGTCGAATATAAAAAGTAGTATCCACTGCCACCAGCCAAAACTCGGTCGGGGGGGACTGGACAGAGCCCCCGCAAACAACAGACCCCGGGGCAATCGAATTGCCCCGACCAGTACGTCCACAATATGATGGTTTGTACTGGTTCTGTTCACAATTTGAGACTAGTAAAGCCAATGGTGACTTTACATGCCCTGGGAGACAGTAGTCAGTCCCAGGGTATGGAGTCTATGTTTGGGGGTCGCTACGACACCCCTGGGTTACGGCACGTATGGTGCTGTGTAACCCACATACCAAAAACACATGAAGCCCTATGGGGTAAAGGACCCCATAGCCCATAAAACACATACAAAGTCAAAGGAACACCTCAAATCATGTCTAAGAGTGGGAGGAAAAGAGTCACTCTTAGCAGGAGAAAAAAATAAACCCCAAAAATCCAGCAAAGCTGCTGGGGAACTCATTACGTATGGGAAATTAGCCTTTTCAGAGAATTCTCCCTAACACTGAGTGAAGATGGATTTTAAAAGTCCTGTTATATGAGCCTTGATGAATTTCCTAGCACAATACTTTTTTTTTAGAATGAAGCATGTGGGGTTTAGTTACCAATTTGTATTCATCAGGATCATGAATTGATGGATGAAAGGAATATATTTATATATTCAAGGAAAAAACTTTAGTTGCAGGGACTTTAAGGTGAGAATTTAACGCAACAAAATCCCTGAAATTCAGCTAAAGCCACCTTAACATCACACCCCCTGTTGCGCAGCCTATGACCACAATGAAGACAGGGGTTTTGTTGCATTAAATTCTCACCTTAACGTCCCTGCAACTAATGTTTTTTCCTTGAATTTCAAGCATTTTGTTATTCCATACATGATTAACATTAATATGACAGACAATTCGGCTAATCAAAACAATGTATCATGTGTAGAAAGAAAAATGCAACCACATTCCCCAAATAACCCTGTTCTTAAAAGCCTTTCTTTCCATATTAATTTAACTTTTAAAAGTGTTTACAATTATATGTACTGTAAATTATTAAAGTGTTATACTAACTGTGTACAAAGACTACAGTCAATATATCTTAAAACAAATCTTTACAACTCTACTGTACACATATTTATATATATGTACATTTTTTTAAGAACAGTATTATAGTCGCGTCTTCCTGAGGCTAAATACAGCAACAGTAGAGGTGGTTTACCCGTGACTATGCAAATAGGTGCAGCCGCATCACTAGAAGGCCAAACGGTTTGAAAGTTGCATTGACGCTACTAGGCGGCTTTGTGCCTCTTTCCAATGGCCAATTGCATTGTGAGTTTCTTTCTTGCCTAGCCACATCAACAAAGGAGCCAATCCCTGTTCTTCATTCCCCAGCCAATCATATCACACGCTGTGGCTATGCGCCTATGCATCATTGTTACCCGCGTTTATGGACCATCCAATCACACGTTCAGATGTATTAATACATCTACACCCACGCTGTATTATGACATCTGCGTGTACGACACTTTACAATAAGCGCGTGCAGAAGTCTGTAGTCGTGCATAATCATCGCACCCCAAAAAAATAAGTTTACATTTATCATTGCTTTCTGTACTTGCTAGAGAAAGGGTGTCTGATTAACTGCAAGCACTTTACACCTAAAATTCTTTTACCCACTTTTCCCATAATCCTATTTTCCTTTGTCTTGTAAAGGGCAGTGATCTCAGAGGAAGAAGAGCGATACAGTGTCAGTTCGGAACAATTCACGCCCAATCTTCCGTGAGAACAGGACAGTGGCAGCTCAAACAGTGGGGAGGAGGCTGGGGTTGTCGGGCTGGATGTGCGTGGCGCTGGACAGGAGAGGTGCAGGCTTGCCTCTGAGAGTTTCATGTGCAGCCTACTCAAAGGATGGAGTTGTGGTTAATACAAAATGGAGTATCTGGGGTCATGCAAGGTGCATTGGATAGGTGTCATTCAATGGCTTCCTCACACACGTCACTGGGGCTCAGACAAGGGAACGTTGCCAACCATTGTATGAACATAACGTACACCTCACCCGGAATGTTGGGGGGCCCAAACAACCCTTCCTCCCTTACACTAGCAGAATGCACAAATCTCCACAAATAAGCAAAATAACATTATAACCAAGTTAGCATTCATCAGGTGTACTGCCTTGTAAAACCTCTCAAATTTAAAGGCACATTCAGACAGTTCCACAATTAAAAAACGCAGTAGAAAATCACCAAAATAGGGTCACAGAAAACACCTTAATATCCAACTACAATGCACTTACACAGCTGCAATATTTGTCAAGGATAGAGTTATGCTGCTTGGTTGACACTAGGGTTTCTTTTGCACCCCCATTCATATCACATCTTCCAATATTAGTGATAAACAACCTTTAATTGCAAATACATGTTTTGTCACATGTAGCCATAGCATAACATGTAATACTGCTTGATCACTCTCCTAAAAACACTGAACTACAATATGGAAAACTCTACTTTCCAAACAATACTTATAAACTTGACTAAATCAGTCACCTAAACATACTTAATTTATATTAAAAATACAACAATTCATTATATACATACAATATAGAAAAACACACAATCACTTTTAGCTTTTCCAAATAATGAATAGATCTTCACAGTAGCCAAAGAACATCGGCACACTCTATCAGAATGTAAAAAGTTCACAAAAAGGTCACTTTCATAGCTTTCAGAAATCAGCAGCACAAAAAGAGGACTGTAGAAAGCAAACAAGTAAACAGGTAAAATGTCCAACACATTTTTATTATAACCTATAACAGTCAATACACCCCGACACAATCCTTTCAAAGAATACTTTGTACTTTGTAGAACATGTACAAAGACAATGAACTAAAACATTTTTTTTCTTAATTTGATAAATTACATAACCGCGTCTATAACCCCGGTTACACAACGAAAACCCTCCTATAGACACAGCTACACGTCCATTTTTTTAAATGCGCTGGAAAACACATTGGCCTTCATTACGACCCTGGCGGTAAGTACCGGTCATTACCGGCATGGCGCAATTACTGTGTCCGTGCTGGCAATAGACCGCTAAAAGCGGCCCATTACGAGTTTGCGGGCACGAGCTTTGCGCCATGCCGGTAATGAACTCATCGCCATGCCGCAAAAGCCCGAAAATTCCCCCTTTCCAGCATCATCTGCAGTGGAAATAGCACCTCCGGCATCCTAGCCATCGGCATTAGCTGTGGCGGTCACCTCAAATAGCGGAAACCGCTATTAGCGGTGACCGTAAATAAGCGAAACCGGAAGTAGCGTCATTGCACAGGAACGGGAAAGAGCACGGCGGCCATCTTTAAAAACACAATCCATTGCCATTCACCACAACCAGGAGCCATCTGACCCCCAGAACTCCCACACACCTCAACCACCACCTGTTTGAATTTAGGATGCCAAAAGCTGTCGAAAAAACTGGAGATCGGCTGCGCCTGGAGCGCTTCTCCAGAGAGGAGCTCACCATGTTGGCAGAGACACTGCAGGAGCATGCAGACATGGTGTTTGCAAATGACATGTCCCGAGCAGCGCTGCTGCGTAAAAAGCAGATTTGGGCATTGGTCGCCCAGCGAGTCAGTGCTGTCGCCACCACACCCCGCACACCAAAACAATGCCGCAAGCGATGCGACAACCTACGTCTACGTGTGCGAAGTATACTGTCAGCCAACCGAAACCTTGGGATGGCGACAGGTGGAGGTGCAGAGTCGCCCATAAAACTCCAACCATGGGAGGAGATATGTGCCTCCACCATAGGCACCGAGTCAATAGAGGGAGTCGGGGACATAGAGAGAGGAGCCCCGTCGTCAGCCGATGCAGGTAGGTATCTCTAATCAAACAATGCCAATACCACCAAAATGATGTCCACATAAACTAACAGTGCAATGATGTATATCAGGGTCCACCAGACACATAAGCACAAGACTGCCTACAGGCATTGCAGATCATCACCTTGTCCACATGCATGATGCAGCCCATTTGTGTTGCAACCCAAATGCCTCCATGCATCACCCACCCACTCCCCCAATGTGACTCATCTACCAATCCATATCAATGCAGCCACCCCAATGCATGCTCAATGCCCGTAGACCCATCACTAACCCTCTCCCTCCTTTGGTCCCCCACAGGCACACAATCTGACAGCGCTGATGAGGACACCGGTGCCACACCAAGGAAGAAGGCCAGGGCCGAGGCGGGACAACACTGCCCCTCCACTTCAAGGGGCATAGGCCAACTGGTACGACATCGGAAAGCCAAGACCACTCCACAGGCCACAGCACCAATGTGCTCTACGTCCACCACTATGGCGCCCACAACAGCCACCATCACCCAAGTGTCTGTGGCAGAAGGGACTGCATCGGCTGCAAGCAGCACAGTTGGTGAAACAGCTCCCACAGCAGCAATCTCTGATGGCGAGGAAGGGGATGTGCTGCATGTTGCAACTCCCTCCACTGGCCCCCTGCATTCCCCACCCCGTCCCCATGCAGCCTGCCCGACACCAGCATGCAAGGGCTGTCTCCGGCTAACTCATGGCCAGAAACTCCTAGCCTCAACCCAACTGTGCCTGAGGAAAACAGTATTTCGGGAACCCCTCAAACATCCACCCCAGCCCCAAACACCCAAGAGGGGATCCAGGACATTGTAAGGCGCCAGTAGACGCAGCACATTACTGAATGTGGTAGTGTAAGGGACGACATCCGTGAATGTGCTGCATCCCTGAAGTCAGCAATAGAGTCAACCTCAAAGGACATATGTGCAGAACTGACCGCAGTGCGGCACGTACTGTCTGAGATGGTGGCAGAAATGCGGGACATGCGTCCAACACAGTTATCCGAGCAACCAAGTACATCTTCAGCTGCTAGTTCCACCAGGACCAGCCCCATGCGCAGGTCTGGCAGGAACCTACACCGATCAGACAGGGGGGGCACCTGGTGCTGGAAGTGGGGGATGCTAGTAGGCACAGCCTTGCATACTGGTGCCATGTGGTCCACTGGTGGACAGTACTGCACACCATGTGTTGGGGAGTTGAGGGGGGAGGGGGGAGAGGGCGTGTGGGGAGTTGAGGGGGGAGTGGGGAGAGGGCGTGTGGGGGAGTTGAGGGGGGAGAGGGAGGGGGTGTGTGGGGGAGGTGAGGGGGGAGAGGGTGTGTTGGGGAGTTGAGGGGGGAGGGGTGAGTGAGTGTGTGGGATGAAGGGCTTGTTCACTTTGTTATGCTTCTTCAATACACATTTTGGTTACTCATAATTCACATGTGTGGACATTGCTTATTGCGTACGTGTGCTTTATTGGTTAACAGTCTACAGTGTCCATGTCCCTGACACACCCAGTGCCCCGAGTGTCATCTCCATGTAACACCC
Organism: Ambystoma mexicanum; assembly: GCF_040938575.1. Taxonomy (NCBI): domain Eukaryota; kingdom Metazoa; phylum Chordata; class Amphibia; order Caudata; family Ambystomatidae; genus Ambystoma; species Ambystoma mexicanum. The sequence goes on from NC_090931.1 coordinate 1,327,075,484, forward strand.
CCCTGTCCATGTGTGCTAGAAACATTGGTTGATCAGAGTCTGCCGCATGTCATGTCCCTCCTGTGCATCGCTGGCTCCCTGAGGTGCTGCCCCATCCCCACCCTCCTCACCCTCTTCGTCAGGTGGTTGCAGTTCAGCGTCAGGGGGCAAGGGCACATTCCGTCTGATACACATATTGTGTAGCATGACACATGCCATGACGATCTTTGCCACCTTCTCATGGCGGTACAGGAGTGCCCCACCAGACCTGCTGAGGCAGCGAAACCGTGCCTTCAAGAAGCCAAATGTCTGCTCAATCACCACACGGGTTTGTGTATGGGCACGATTATAGTCCTCCTCGTGCCTGTTCTGTGGGTTCCGGACTGTGGTAAGGAGCCACCTCTTCAAGGGATAGCCTGCATCACCTGCATGTGGGCAACAATGTATGTGTAAGTCATCACATCATATTTGACCTCATTAAGTGACACCATGGCATACATTTATTTCTTAAATTCAACCCCATTTCCATGTATGAATGGAGACACACAATGTGACTGCTATGTCTGTATTCCTCTTATGGACTGGTTTGCATGCCATCAACTAGTGGGCGCAGGGGGGTCCAGTTCCTTGTGAGTGCTCATGCACTGTGTTAGTCCACGGCGGTTGTTTCTGTGATCTGGCAGATGTCCAGTAATTTGTATGCTTTCATCCTGGCACCGTTGATGTCAGCCTCATGATGATCTCACTACGCACAACAAATGGTGTCATGCAATTCAGTTGGGCCTCTGTGTCAGTGTAGTGGTGTATTGATGTATTTGACCCTCATGTGACTCCTTTGTACGCAGTAATGGGGGACTGTCCTTTCAGTTGATGGTGTTTGGTGCTGTGTATTGGCTATAGTCATTGCTTGTAGCTGCATTTTGTTGAGGGGATGCGGTCTGATTTGGTACAGTGCACATGCAGATGGCTGTGGAATGGTTGTGACACTGCTTCATTTACATGGTAGGGCTGCTTACATCTTGCATTATGTGGTCAGGTGTCAGCTCCAGTCTGGGCTGATTTGGGGTATGAGCATGCTCCATTCCCTCTGGCACTCGCAGCCAGGTGAAGTATGCATCTCCCCCCATCTCAGCCAGGTGAAGTATGCATCTCTCCCCCCCATCTCAGCCAGGTGAAGTATGCATTTATACCTCAATCACCTACCCACATCACATTTCCATGGGCATAAAATGCGACTCACCGAGAAGCCAGGATCTCTGCCCTGCATGTCGCTCCATGTAGCGTGGTATCGTGGAGTTCCGCAGGACCATTGAATCATGGGTTGATCCGGGGAATCGGGCACAACAATGTGTGATGATCCTGTTCGAGTCACATACCATTTGCACGTTTATTGAGTGGTATAGCGTACGGTTGCGGTACGCTACCTCCATGGCATGTGGGACCACCAATTCCACATGGGTGCAGTTGATGGCGCCAATGCAACCAAGTATGCTGGCCAGTGAATGGAAACCTACTTTGGTGTTTGAGATCTCCTGGGCAGACCATGGTAAGGAAATGTGGTCGTCTGTGTGCTTGGGGAGGGCATCAAGCACTTGGTTCAGCGTACGTGAGAATAATGGTTGTGAAATGCCATGCAAGTGCCCCACTGTGTGCTGGTAGGTGCCTGTGGCCAGGAAGTGGAGCACAGACACTACCTTCAGTAGGGGTGGGATGGCGGTGCGTGTTTCAATCAGGCTGACAATGTCGTCATGTATCATGTCCACAATGGTGGTGATGGTGTCCCGGTCCAGATGGTACAGGGTGTGGATCTGCTCAGCGGTTAGGTTGAATGGACTGGCTCTAATGCGTGGGATTGGGGGCTGCCTGCGTGGTGCCACTGGCTGTGCTGGTGGGGCATGCTGGCCCTGCCTTGCCCTCCTTCTCCTCCTGCGTCTCCTCTGTGCTGCCTGTTGTTGATGTTGTTGTTGTTGTAGTAAGACTTCCACTGGAATCAGGTCCTCCAGCCCCAGCATTGCTAGTAGTATTGGAATCATTGTGGAGTGTGACTCGGTGTGGGAAGGGGTGGGGTGTGCTCCTTTTGTGCTTGCCCAGTCTGTATTGCCTCCACCTGTGCTGTTTGTGTGCACCTGTGGCAGTTGGGAACACTGAACATGGCCGTTTACGGGTGGTCCGCGATGGCGGTAAGGTACTTTACGGCCTTCACTAGGGCGTTAAATGCATGTCCGCGCGACTCGTAATATTCCCCACTTTGCATCATGCCGGTATTTGCGGCATGGGTGGTCGCGTGCCCGCGCCCTTGGCGCTTTTAGCGGCACTGTAAATTACGGTGCCGCTAATAGCGCTTTATCAGGTCATAATCGGCCGGAGTGGTAATGAGGGCCATTTTGCAAAGGTTTCAAATTTAAATCACACATGCCATGAGGTGAGAACATTCAAACAGAAACACATGTAAAAATCTGTGCTAAAACATCCATGAAATAATATGATCACTGCACCAAAATACAAACACCCATAACTGTGGCTACAAGGAGCAGGTTCATGCCCACAGCTACCAAAGCCTGCCACAAAGTACGACGTAACATTGGGGCACTCATAGCCGTATATAGAGTCAAACGCCAGTAGTCATGGCTACCCGTAACATCTTTACACATTCAAAAAGACATATTGACAAGGTGTAACAATTCAAACAACATAAAGGTACAAATGAGGGCATAAAAATCATGAACACATGAAAAATTGTGTAGTGTAAAATCAATAAAATAACAGGATCAATGCACAGAAATTGGAATTGCCATACCCGCGTCTAAGGTGATAGCCATAGACGCGGTTACACCCGCCATAAATACAAGATGTCCCATTGGCTTGGGGGCGTGGCTACAGGGCCATGCAATAGGACGTGTTTCCAGAGGTGCTCCTGCTGATCCTAAATGATCCAGACAGAAGTTATGCATAATGTTTGTCACGAACGGTAGATTTATGTGAGCAGATTCATGAGAGTGCACTGCATAACTGGAGCCTGCTTTTGAGCTGATTGGCACTGTGACTTGTGTATAACAAGTTCAAGGAGCTCTCCAATGATGGAACCAATATGGCGGACTGCCGTGGACAAAGAGATGGGGTACGGAGATAAGCATCTGAGAACCGATCGCTGCTTGTGGACGTGCTGGGAGCGGACCAAAACTAACAGGAGCAGTTGGATGCAGGAGGAAAGAACAGCAATTCTCTGTTGCTGCACACCGTGACTTTCAGCGGGAACCCCGGTGGAAGAAAGTGGGTGAGCTAGTAGACCATACCGTAGCTGGGGAGTGCACACAGAGGATCGAGAGAAGTTGGACCCGTGCACCGAGCGATCTGCTCGGAAGGAAGAGGGGACGTCCCATTGGCTTAGTGGTACCCGCAGCTATAATCCATCTGACAGAGCACAACGTTCCAATGGCAGCTTCGGCTATTTTAACAAAAAAAGGCATCAACATTA